>NC_142502.1:30535108-30843043 GCF_057876585.1 Rhinolophus sinicus | reverse complement strand
TGGCCTTGTGTGAGTTATGGCTTCTTTGAATTTCACTCTCTTCATTCGCAATATTGGAGTGATAATCCTGACATTCATATTTTAATAGCACTTTATGTGCCAGGTACTGTGCTAACACTTTACATGAATTATTCTTACAGTTTGCAGATTTGTTGTAAAGATCAAATAACATAACGCCTAACAGATCATCTAGTAAATCAGAAAACATTCTGTTCTAAACATTAGTTGCCAATTTTACCATTTTGGAGATATTATTATTTAATAAGCACATTAAGACTACTAGAAACTTTTCCCCAGCCACAGATCTCTCTTCTCTCTGCAGCTTGTCGCTGTCATGCCAATGGCTCCCTCTCTGAGATTTGCCACACTAGGACAGGACAGTGTGAATGCAGACCTAATGTGCAGGGCCAGCGGTGTGATGAATGCAAGGTAAGGAGCAGGAGCTGACCAATGAATTACTTTCTCCTTGAAAATGTTCATGAGCTTTCAGGGAAATACACCTTAGTGTATTGAAAGAAGGGTTCACGTAACTCTACATGTAAAATATTGTGATCATTGAAATGGTTTCTCAAAATAAAACAAAATTTTCTGTACACTAGCATTTGACCATCAATCTATATTTCCTTGGCAGTGAGTTTATGTAATATTCACTGTACTTCAGATGTTTCTGAAACAAATAAGATACAAATTAAATCCCAGTCTATGGAGAATAAAATACTCTTCCCTTTGCCTTTACATTTTTGGCAGAATAAAATGTGTCATACCCTTTGCTTTTATCAAACTCTTTGTTCTAGTTCCATCATTGGAAAGTTAGTTCCAGTGAGCACTCTACCTAAAAGTTTTCAGTAGAGAAGCAAATCAAGGTAGTTTTTAGAGACATCATTTTGCTAAAGTGGAACAATAATCAAAATCTGTTGCTCTCTGTTCTTTAACAAAAGTATGGCAAGCCTTTGAGATTCCTCCTTGAGAGCAGGTAGATTTGCACTACTTCTTTCACGTAAATATGTACAGAGGGTGCCAAAAAAAATGCATGCACATTTTAAGAAAGGAAAAAAAAAAACTATTAAAATTGTAATACTCAATATATACCAATAACAAAAGATGGACACAAATCATATTTAACTCCTGCAATTTTAAGAGTAGCTCAAAGTGGTTACCGTCAGTGTCCAGAAACTTCTGATTATGGCGAATGATTGCTTGAGCAAAGTTGACCAAAGTGTCCACTTGTATCGCTGCACATGCCATCTCAATTTCTTCCTGAAGTACTGCCAGTGTAGCTGGTTTTCTACGGTACACCACATCCTTTAATGTTCCCCACAGGTAGAAGTCAAGGGGTGTTAAGTCAGGAGGACGTTCTCAAATTTCAAATACAACTTCAAAATGGTCTTGCGATCCTTGGATGACAACCATGTTTCTGCCATTTTCTTTGACTGCCCTGCCCGTGGCATGGTGACACTAGCATTCCTTTGATTAACACCATCTTTTGAGCAAACGTCATACTACACATAGCTACTGTGATTCAATTTAACTTCAAAAAGTAATACATTGGTAACATCTCTTAAAACATGTATACACTTTTTTGGCACCCTTGGTATTTTTGGTGCTAAAGCCTGTTAAGGAGAAACAAGCTTTTCTCAGAGGTCATCAAACTGGCCTGTCTGTAGGAAATTTAAAAATACCATCTGTTTTTGTCTCTTAAATAATATTGTATGCTCTTTTTTGTTTGTTCGTTTTTGTTTTATTTTTCTGTTGGCTTTGAAAGTCCACTATGTGGTGGGACCCAAAGAAACGATTCTGTGTGTTATGTGACTGCAACCCCATTGGCTCTGTGTCACCACAGTGTGACATTACAGGAAGATGTGTCTGTAAATCAGGCTTCGTAGGGAAACAGTGCAACCTCGGCAGGCAGGTGCACCGACAGGAGGAACAGCTGCAGAGAGTACAACAAGTGCTGGGGTCTCCCCCGAGGAGGGGTTTCAGCAGCTCCAGCGGGTGCCCTCGGGGAGCCTATCGGCCCGCAGCTCCGGTAATCCCAGAGGCGCTGCATGGCTCGTGCCTTGGCATGTTGTGTTTTCGTGTGCTGCAGCTGGCGATCCCTGGTGCCATTTTACCAAATAATGGTTGCTAAGTGTGCAAATGGCAAATGCAAAAACTGGACAATTCCTAATTGAAGCCTTGCCTTTTAAAAAGAGCTATCCATATATTTTCAAAAGAATCTTCAAGTCCATCGGTTAATGAAAGTTTCACTTAATCATGGATATGTAGAAAACGAGGAAAAAATGTGCATGAGAATCTATAATCTTAGAAGTAGAAGGAACCTCAGGCATCATTTAGAGTAAACTCACTTCTATGGATGAACAAATGAAGGGAAATCGAGCAAAGGAAGTGAGTTGCCCAAGAAAATTCAGTCCATTGACCTGACATTTAATCATAATTAATGATTTTGTTATATTTCCACATCATAATTTTGCTGTAAGATACAAGAAACACATTTTCACACACTGTGCGTGCATAGCATACACAAAGTAAAGGAAGCATGTTTTCTGTTACTAAAATTTGGTCCCCATTCTCACAAAACAAAAGCTGGGAGGAAGAAAGAGAGGAAGGGCCCAGAGAAGAATAGGTCCACAGCTCATTTGCAGAGTAACAGGAGACAGGACTTGCCCGTGTAGACTTAGAGCCTGTGGGAGAGTTGAGGGTAGGAGATAAAAGTGAGAATGAAGTAAAACAGAAGAAGAGAAAAGAAAAGAAAAAAAAAGCATGCTTTTGTTTCTTGGCTTTATTGACATTTTAAGAAAACTAGCTCTCATTTCAAACTGCCTCAGGTCAAATCCCAGCCTCACCACTTCTAGCTATAAAACAATTCCTTACATCTTTCTTGTAATTCAGCTTCTTCATCTCTAGTAGGACCCACTTCATAGGCTTTGCATCTGTTTGGATTTTCCACGAGGCAAATGGCAAGAGATTTACCAGGGGAAAGGCCTATGAAGGATGAAAGGGAGAGAGCCTAGTATGCAGGGAGGCTTCTGCTGCAATGCAGCTCTGACTATGTGAAAGGATAGAGGGAAGGAAAGATTGAGTAGAAAAGCCTCACTTGGTACATCCTGACAAAATTCCAAATTCTTGACCAGGCCAATAGGAAATGCCCAAGCAAAATTTGCCCATTAGAGGAATACTGATTTGGGCAAAAATGTTCTAGCACTGAATTGTAATCAGTCATTGACTAGAAGTATGACCTGGCGTGAGCTCCTCCCGTGGATCCAAAAGAATAGAAGCTAGAGGTTATCGTTCAATGACACTCCCCACTGCAGATTCTCTTGCAGGAAGATCTGTTGAGGCACTTCCATGACTCTTTCAGGTATTCATGAGAACAGTACATAAGGCACAGATGTGGAGAGTTCCTCGTAAGTGTTAGGTAATATTAATACTATTGCTATTAAAGGAATAAATGTTTAAAAAAGATTTTATTTTTAAAGACAAATGCATACACAAAGTAAAAAGACCGTAACTGATCAAAATGTCTCCAAAATATAAATTTAGCAGAAATTTAACCCTCACTCATGCCCTGTTCCTACATATCCTAAAGTACTATTGTATGCAAGTGTAGTTTTGTCCTGAGATGGTATTTCCCCTGAGGCAGTATGTATGAGTTGAGAGCAGCACAGACTCCGAATACAGGCTGGCTGATTTGCAATCGGGACTCCACAATTAGCTAGCTGATGACCTTAGGCAAATTACTTGACTTTTTGGTGCTTTGGTTTCACCACTATGGAAAAAGATGATAATATTTATCTCCTGGGATTGTCTTGAGTATTAAATGAATTGATATTTGTAAACAGCTTTCGATCAGTGCTTGGTGTTCTTGGTGCTTGGCACACCATAAGCACAACGTGTAAGTTCTACTTGTTATTATTATTCTACATGCGAATAATTTATGGGCGCTCAACAAACTTCCCACTGAAACTGGACAGGCACCCTCTCCCATATTTGCTTTACCCCATTAATTTTGATTACTGACTAGAGATGTTTACGCCTTAAGTTTGTTGACTTCAGGGGTTTCCCCTAGTCTCTGAAATAAATTTTAAAACACCAAATTTGTTAAAATGTCATTACTGAAATTTAGCAGTATTTATTTTGGTATAACTTAACCTTAAAACTACATAGTAATTTAAATATTTGAAAAGTGTAATAGAAACATTTCTTCTCATATATTTCTTTACATAATCAACTTTGGAATTTTTTTAGTAATAACTTTGATTTGGAAGTTTACTTAACATTTTATTGATTTACCAATTAAATATATATATATACATCTATATATATAGATGTATATATATATATGTGTGTGTGTGTGTGTGTGTGTGTGAGAGCTAATAAGGAAAATTTACAAAATAAGGCTGGATATAAAGCACTATCTCTACAATTCAGATTTATAAGTCAGAATATTTAGGAAATAAAAACAAATGAAAAGTATTACTTCTATGATTCACATATTTTAAAAAACTATTTTAGTTTATTATGTTCTAGTCTTTTTTCTATATATATATATGTTTCTATTTGAGTGTATCTGAGTGGTAGGTGTGTCATTATAAGTATGTAATTAGAATCACAGTGTATATATAATTTTGTATTCTGCTTTTTAAAATTTTACTTAATACTATATCCTAAGTATATTCATATATCATTTAAACTGCTTCAAAACAGGATTTTAATGATTGCATATCATTTCGTAGCATGAATATATCATAACTTCATTTATTCAAACTTGCTCTAACATCGCACATTCAAGTGCTTCTATAATTACTTACTATGATAAATAATATTATAATGGGCATGCTTATACTTTAACCATTTTCCCAGTTTCTGATTATTTCTCTAGGCCAGGTATCTAGAAGCTTACACTGAATTGTTTTTTAATGGATGAAAATATGGTATTGTTTGTATTTTTCCTTATATAATTGAATTTAATTTCAATATCATGTATTAGGTCATTTTTTAGAACTGATAGACACTTTCTTCTTTAGTCATATAGTGAAATCTTTAGTCATGTAGTAAAAATAAATTCAGCAGCAAATATAAAGATTAAAATGATTATCAAACTCATTCAATCCATTTTACATTTTAAAAACAAAACTACTCTTAGCTATAGTCATTTTAAAAGACTCATATTTAGTATGATTTTGTTTTCTAGAACTTTTTTTAAATATTGTTAATGATAATGGCAAAAATATAATGCAGCTTATTGATTTCTCTTTGGATGGCTCACAGTAAGTAGCAAGATGTATTTTTACCAAGAAGTAACTATTAAGTCTAGTTTTCCAAAATAGGAATTATTTTTACAAAGGAGAAATTACTTAGACTAATTTTCTAGATTAAGATATTATAATACTGTGACATACTTTATATTTAAAAAGACAACCCTAACATACTTTAAGGAGGATATGTGCTTTCCGTTTTTCTAGTAGGAATGATTTTTAATTCATCAGCATTTTCTAACATTCGCTCTCAGTCAGATGACATGTATTCCAAGAAAGTCAGCCAAAGCTAGTAATTAAAACTGGACCATAGGAAGTTACTTGTTATAAATAGATAAGAGAGATGCATGTGGATAATTCATCAGAGAATAAAAGCTTTTCTCCCTTTAATCTTTGATATGTGTTTTCATAAATCAGTTTTGATTGTGAGGATGAAACCCAAGAAACTAGATGTTTGTCAAACCAATTATTTTGTCATTGTAGGCATAACCTGTAGATTCTATTTTTTATGTGAGCCCTGTAGTGATGATTAGAAGTGTTTATGTATATACGAAAAGAGTTAGAACAAATACTAAAGAAAAAAAGTATTTTAACTTTAGGCTGCTGGTCAATAATATTGAAAGCATTTTTACCTAGTATTAGATTGGTGCAAAAGTAATTGTGGTTTGAAAGGTTAATAATTGCAAAACCCGCAGTTACTTTTGCACCAACCTAATAGAAGGAGTTCTTAAGATCTGGGCATAATTAATTCAGATTGTTAGGAATTAAGCAAATCAATTTTTAATTAAAATAAAAATACCAACCATAGCTTATTTTCACAATGCTGTTAGAATTTTGGAAAGTATAGCGAAAGGCTAGTGAAAATAAATCAGACTGAATGAGAATGCCCTAATTCTGCCACTTACCTTGATGTAATTTCAAAGTAATTGAACTTTTCTCTTTCGATATTATTTAAAAGTTCCATTAGATTAAATGACAACTCAGTTGTCATACGAGTAACATCAGCGAAGAAACCTTGCTAACCCTGGGGCTCCTCTGTTCCCACCTGATCTTTCAGTGCTGTGCGTCTTACTCTATAGTAAATGCATTGATTTAAATTTAATGTTTCTTTCCTATGCCAGCCTGAAACCTTTGGTCTACAGTCAACAAGAGGGTGTGTTCCCTGCAACTGCAATTCCTTTGGGTCTAAATCATTTGACTGTGAAGAGAGTGGTCAATGTTGGTGCCAGCCTGGAGTAACAGGAAAGAAATGTGACCGCTGTGCCCATGGCTATTTCAACTTCCAGGAAGGTGGATGCACAGGTCTGTAATTAAGACGAAGCATGACACATTCATTCTCTGGTTTTGGTGTCTTGTCATCCGTAGCAGTTTGTTCATTGGGGTCCACAGAGATTAAAGGAAAGGCACCTGGCAACAAATATATGACACAAAATATTTAACCTAATAAAAATGTCTATTTATTTTAAATAATTTGACAAAAGGAATACATTGTGGTTTGAAACACTGCCCTATAAATAGCTGTACTGGCAAATACTCAGTACAAATCCATCAGCAGATCCCAGTTTGGCTCTTTCTCTCCCTGTCTGAGACCTCCATTCAGCCAGTCACTCAAAAGCTACTGCAGCTTGAATGTCAAATGTTCAATTTTTCTGATGCCAATGTAGTCTTAGTTGAAACGCTCCTCCCAAGCTAATACATTGCAACTTTTCCTTTTCCTATACAAAATTGGTACAAGGATCAGGGAATTTAATATATTTTTCTGGTACAAAAAATATCTTTACATCTGATTTTTAGGTAACTTGAAACAGATTGGCTGTAGATATTTATTAGTTCATAAGAAAAATGCAGGCAGAGATTTCTCACCATGATTTCTTCAAGCAGTGTTTTCATATGTCCAGCTACAACCTTTCTGAAATCATGATATAGAAAACAGGAATTAGCACAAAACAGTTGAAAGTAAAGACTTATCATTAGCACTGATGCATGTGCCACTAATTTGGAATTGACCCTTATTTCAGCAATAACTAGATTGAATATTAACCTTTCTTTACTAAACTCACTGTTTCAACATTGGTGATACTCTTACACTCTCTGCACCATGATAAATACTTGGTAAGATTTTAAGATTCTGTTATTGACTACTGTAGTGAATTTATGTAAGAAGTGTCAGGAATAATATTTTAAATTCCTTTAAAAACCAATACCTTTTAGATATTCTCAACCATCTTTGATACACAGTTGCAATCATAAATTAAGCCATTATAAATTATTCTGAATGTCACCATCGTCGATCCTCTATGAATCTGCATGTGATTTCTAAGCCAATATCTGTATACACTAAAAAATTCTGAAGCTGCATTAAAAAATATATTCTGTCTCCAAATCTAAATCTTACTTTCATTTTTACTTAATAGGAATTAATTAAATGGTACTTAAATAGATACATTCAAATACATCTACTACCAGAAATTATAAATGAGATCAATAACGTTATTAAAAATTTTGAAATGATGATCACATTTTAGAAATGCAGATTTAGTATCATTTAACCCAGAAAATCAGAACAGAGAACAATCACAAAATAGGCAGGATAACATTATGTTTGAGAGCATGATTTGGATTTGTTCAGAGATTCCACCAGTAACTAAATACGTGACCTTGACTGGGTGACCTGGTTTCCCTGCCCCTCTTCAAAATTCATCTATTAAATGGAGAAATTAATAGTATCTACCTTGCTGCGTTTTTTTTATAAGAATTAGTTGAGTTAATGGCTATAAAATAATTAGAGGAATGCCTGGCATATAAGTGCTATGTTGTGTTTATTATTGTTATTATCATTATTTCTTTATTATATTATTCAATGTGGCAAGCATTCTGTTTTGGCAGGAGAAAACTAGAAAATACTCAGGTTTTCCTTTTCAGTGTTAGGATTCCATTGAAGAACTACTTAGAGAGGTTTGTTTGCAAGTAATTATTTGAACTGGCCCAAGACATTTTTTAGCACATAAATTTAAACATAATGTGAACTATTTTTCTTATTAATAAGTGGTACATATAAAATAAATCCTTTGGCTTAAAATTAGCAGCAACAAATATAAACAAAAATGGCTAACATTTATTTAGTGTTTACCCTATGACACGTATTGTGCTTAACATTTTTCACAGTTGGTATGAAATGCTGTGAGCAATGATAATTGTGATCCCTTAAAATGTGAACTTAATCAACTATCCCAAATGGATTTTGTTTAAAATATTTAATCATTATATAACAAGAGGTTTTTTATAACATTAGTCTTCTATTTGAATCCAAGTATTTGGTTTCTCTTCTCTTGCTGTCTCTTTTTTAATATGAAATGCTGCATTAAAATATACTCAGTACTGGGTCAGCTATAGCTAATAAGTGGCATATATTCCTTGTCTTGGATGACTTTGAAGACCTCAAATATTATTTTTGCATTCTTGAGAAAGTGCATGGGTAGGGATGAACTTGCACTCTTTATGTGTCACATCATAGGGTAGAATATGCAAAATCTATTGAAAATAAATAGGGCAGGTGGTAAATAAAACTCAAAAGTATCTTTATATGTGTGTGTGTGTGTCTGTCTGTGTGTACATATATACAGTTATATAGTTCAACTATTTTTAAATATTTTCAAAACTGAGATATCCTGATTTATGTCAGCATATACTTAATTTAGGAAGCCTGTTAAGCTTTCAAATTAAAGTCGTCAACAGGAAGGAACTCTTAATCTATGTAGTATAGAAGTATTAGTTATGAACTTAAAATAAATATAGAATCAAAATTTTAAACTTTATAGTATCTAGTTATAAGGTAGCACCGTTATCATGGAATCTGATACACCAGTACTTTTTTTCCCATTAGTTCAAAAGTTAAAAATGAAATTATTAAATGAATTACAACATACATGTATTGAACAACTCCTCTGTGAAATACACTGTACTATGACATAAAAGATAAATAAGTTAAGTCTTCATTTTCAAGAGTCCTTAACCATGGTATGGAACATAAATCAGCACAAATCACAATATAAAACTCAACATTGTGTGTCAAATTTTTACTTTTTTGTTTGTTTGTTTTTGTGTTTTGCTCTTTCATCTATGAAGCTTGTGACTGCTCGCATCTGGGTAATAATTGTGACCCAAACACTGGTCGATGCATTTGCCCTCCCAATACCATTGGAGAGAAGTGTTCTAAATGTGTACCTAATACCTGGGGCCACAGCATTATCTCTGGTTGTAAGGTGAGTGAATCACTTTATTTCATCTGATAATGTTTTTTAACAATTTTTATTTTGGTAGAGGTCTATAGCTGGGCATTCCATATCCAATATTGTATTACAAAACAACATAGAACTATCACGATGGAGTCAATGTAGATGTTGATCAGTATCTTACATTTTACTTGTGGAAAAGATGATGAAGTAAGGTACACATTTATGCAGCTTCACCCAAGGCACCTACCATAAAAGGAGAAAAAAGAACAACAAAATCTGTAATAAAATGGAAATAGCTAGAGCTTTATATTTAGACACAATGTAATTTATCTGCACAATACAAAGAAATTAGGAACTAACTAAAGGAATTTGCCAAAAATTTATAGGAATTACCCTCAAATTACGACTAGGTTTCAGTTTCTAGTAAACAGTTGAGATAATTCTGAAGCGTCATATTAACAACCTTAAGCTTAGAAAAATCCTCAATTTTTTCCATGGATGGGCCATAGAGTATTTCATGACCAGCCTCACATTGAGAGAAATCTATCCAGCATCAGGGTGGATGTAACTATTAAGTTTGAAGATTCACAAAGCTACATTTTTGGAAACAAAACAAAAATTTATCAAGAAGTCTGGACTCATGAATAAGCCATTGGGAAACTTAGGAGGTTTCCATTCTATTTACAAAGTCGCACGATGTGGCCAAACTCTAATGAAACTCCTGAAATTGAAGCTGATGCATAATGCTCAGGGCATAAATCAGGATGAAATATAGACCAAGTTTCTTTTTTTAAAAGTGGTTATATGTTTGATACCATCATGTTTACTGATCCTTGAATAAACATTATGTTGCTTGAAGTTGATTGAAATTTTTTGATTACTTTGAACCACTGTTAGAAATCTAAATTTCTGAACAGACACTTCATCATTATGAACAATTATTAAAAAATTCACAGAGCCCTCAAAGTATTTATGAGCATATATTCTACTATTTTAAAATACGTGAAAGACTATTATCTAAATCAACAGTGATTTGAGTTATAACTTTCCTTTCTTTGCGTCATGGATAATTTCTCTGTGCTGAGGTGTGAGCATATACACCATTTGAGCTTTTATTGAAAAAGAATTAAAAGCCTGCCATCTTTCTCTAGCAGGGAAATAGTGCACACATCCTTTGTTGCTAACTAAACATTATATCTAATTATGATTTAAGTTTGATGTTGGCTATAGTGCTATTTAAACATATGGCTGATGGTCTCATTTATTCTTTACTATAACTTTCTTTATAAACTTCCTAATTTGCAAAGGTCCTAAGGTCTATTTGTATTGTAAATTAATATTTAAGAATTAATGTTAGGTTTTATACCATAAATTGGGTAGTAGACATTTCATATTTTAGTTAAATGATAAAGATGTCTCACGAGACATCTTTTTAATTTATTACATGATTGTAGTTTCCATCCATAATTTTCTATTTCTGATTATGGCCGATTTTGTTTGAATGAAGGAAAATATATTTAAGTTAATCATCATTATTTTGAAATCTCATTCTACTCTTGATGTTCTATAAGGATGTTACTTGGGGTGATGACAGTGGGTTATTATTCTATGACTTAGAAAAATATGTCCATGTTTGTAGTATAATAAATAATCACATTTTGGGTTTAAAATAACTTTTAGAAGCCACCGCTATACATCCCCTTTTACTGTATATCAATGAAGACATAAAAAAAACTTAATTATAAAGATACGAAAATAAGGCCTAGTGATTATTTTAATATCAGAATCAGGGAAAATAGTTCACCCAGATTAGGACAGGAAAGAGATGATCTATGGGAAGCTGGTGATTGTATATCACATCCTAGAAAGAATAGTCCCATAAGTAAACTACTGTTGGCAGGAACAGAAGCAGGAATATCTCCAGTAGTGGTAGATAGGAGAATTAAGCTGAGCAATGAATGTGTGAGAAATACAAAGTGAAATCCAGCCAGACTTAGATCTGGGAATTTGGCAAGTTGTTACTCATATGAGTCTGCCATAGAGCTATAGATCTGAGAAAAATAATAGTACAGCACCAAAAAGAGTTAGGTGATAGACGACGTGCAAATACTATGGGGTAACAAATTCAGACACAGAGTGAGAAGGTACCTACTTGGATATCAACTCAGGACCCACTTGGAAGACAGAAACACGTTATTTAAACCGGGAAAGAAGACTATAAAGACTTGTTAACTGGTAGAAGATGGTTACGAAAAAAGGATAAAAGAGAGAGATAAGGGATCCTGAAGTAGCAGATACAAAAGAGCTACTGCTACTAAGCTAATGGGCTGGGGGAGGGGACCATAAAGAAACCAAGGCTAGAAGAGGTCACTTCCCTATCTTCCGCCCTGACAAGGCTGAGGTTCAGACATCTTTGAAAAGAGTGTGGCAACCACAGGAACATGCAATCTGCCTACGGTAAAACAGAAAATAATCACACTCACAGAGAGAGAGAGAGACAGACAAAAAAAAACTTGGCAGAGTTTGGGGGCAATTGCTAGTCTGTGGACACCACCTACCATTGTGGAAGGCTGTGGGCATGCTAGAGCTATTTAGCAGCAGCCTGTCATGGTCAGAGCAAGTACACAGATTGAAGCTACTCAGAAAGCTGCCTGAAGGAGAGAGTGGCCTCAGAGCAGAGCTGGAATTCTTTCTGGACCACAGGACTCCCATGCTAAATAATAAAATAATAACGACAATAGAAATGAAGAACCAGGACCCAGGTGCTAAGTGTCCGCCCACCACTATGACCTCATCGGGTCTGTCTAGAGTCCTCTGTCGACTAAGTTTAACATTCTACTTCCTGATCACAGAGAAACGTCTACAGTTTGTAACTACAGTATCACAAAACAGGTCAAGGAAGTGTGAATTTAAAGCTCAGAGACAGTAGATTGATCATTGGCACAGCTAGTCTCTGAAAATGATTTATTCTAAGATCCTAAATGATATTTTAGAAATCCACTTGGCATTTTTATTACATTGCAAGGAGATATGAGCTCTGTAAATCAAGAGGAGAAAGATTTAAAAGAATATAAGACAAAAAGACACATAGATGAACGGAAATAAAGAAATTGTTGAAAAGAAGCTAAAAATGCAGTAGTGTAATTAAAATAAGCATGGATGACATACATATACGATAGAATTTTCACTGTGGAAAATGGGAACTATAAAATAGAAGACAAATTTGGGAGGCAAATATGAAAATGACTACAGAAGACATAAGGATGTATAGATTTGGCAGATAGAACTGATATGCTTTAGAAATTATAGGTGATCCTGGAGAAGAAAAGTGGTCAATTAGAACAGAAATAAAAATAAAAAACAAATCTGAATAATACTGGATCAGGATACAACTTTGTTCTCAAACTGAAAGAACTCACCATGTTCCAGTCAATTAATAAGAAAAAAAACCTCAAATTTTTAAAAATTCTAGTAAAATTTTGAATTACTTAAATAAAGAGAAAATCTTATGGCTATCTAGGGAGAAGAAAAAAAAAAGGTTACCAACAAAGCACCTTAAATCAGTCTTGCCTGCAAAACTAAATGTCAAAAAACAAAAACAAACTCTAGATATCACTTCTCTACATTCTCTCTGGCTTCCCAACACCTCGTTTGGTGGTTCTTATATGTTTTCACAGTATTTTGCCCTTGGTCTATTATATAATGCTTATTCCATTATGTTATATTTGTCTCCTTTCATTGCACTGTAAAGTATGTCTCTATACAACCTAAATGCCAAAAAATGAAATGATAAGGTAAAATGACTTTGTCTAAGATTTAATCTATGAAACAAAAAGCATTTGAAGAAAACCCATACCTAAATCCTCCTTGCCACAAAAAGACAGAGAATATACATTTCCTTATTCAATAACGTTATGGTTTCTAGACATGCATATATTTTAGTAAATGCAGGCAGCAATTTAATTTTAGTTCACTGATATTTCCCAAGCGACTAAACTAGAACAATACAAAGGATATAATAGACACATGATTAGTATGTGTTTAATGGGAGCATAGAAACATTAGAATTAAAATGTTAAGCTATTTCCCAGGAAATGGTATTAGTGGTTGCTGTTTTTATCTCTTCCATAGGCTTGTAACTGCAGCACGGTGGGATCCTTGGATTTCCAATGTAACATAAACACAGGCCAATGCAACTGCCATCCAAAATTTTCTGGAACAAAATGTACAGAGTGCGTTCGAGGTCACTGGAACTACCCTCACTGCAGTCTCTGTGACTGCTTCCTGCCCGGGACTGATGACACGACCTGTGATTCAGAGACTAAAAAATGCTCCTGTATTGATCGGACTGGGCAGTGCACTTGTAAGGTATGTGCTGCCAAAATACATTAAGGAAAAACTTCACTCGCTTCTATTTTCATACCTTAGTATTAACTTCATTCAGAGTTCATTATTCCTACTTCATTAAGCTAAACAAACAGTAAAACAAAAACTCATTGCCAGACACAGAGTTTTTATTGACGTATGTTCATGAGCACACTGATAAGCACTGCTTTTTATGAACATATTTTTAACCAACGCCTAACATTTTTTGTTGTCTAGTTCATAGAGAGGATATATTTTCAATGGTAAATTTTTCTTTATCTACCTGCTTTGCTCAAACAAGAATAATCTGCGAGGGTGATAAAGACGGTTCGCTTAAGCATCATCAGAGAAAATCACAGCTAAATAATAAGTCTAAGAAAACCATTCCTCCTCAAATGAATCTGAAATCACTGTACACTGAAATATATATTTACTGCTGTGGAAGCTCAGTAAAATTCCATCACATATAAACACTGACATTATAAACAGTGACTGTGGAAATTTCAGCCCTCATTAATATTGTTAAATGATGTAGGAAAAAAGCCAATTAAAAATGATAGAGGGGTTTTTTCCCCCACAGATATTTCTGAAAAATCAGTCCCAGGGTAAATGCAGTTGAGACTGGGTCAGAGGTATCTTTTCAAGAAAAAGTCTCTGCAGAGAGGGACAGAGGAACAGGAGGATGAAATTCAGGAAGTGGTTGTTAAAATAATCTTGAGAATTTAAGAAAATGGGAGCTTTTGCCATTAAGGGCCCTGAACAAAACATAATGTACGATTCTGCATTATTAAATATTATAACTATGACCACGCGTTATATTTAATACATGTTATATAAGTATATATACATTATATAATGATTATACAAGTCTGTGTTTTAACATGCTGACTTTTTTTTTTTACAACTTTACATCATATCACTCTTTAGGAATCAGTATTTCTATTTTGCTTTTGGAATTCTCATGACTCTCATATTACAGCAGAAAAGCAGGAAATGTGCTGCCTAGATTAAAAAAAAAACACACAATGTACAATAATATCCTTAGCATGGTGCTTATGTATAAATAGAGCATTTTTTAGAACCATGAAACCCTAACAATGAAATCAACTACATCCGCCATTTGAGATGGGCGTCTCACATTCTGCATTGTTTTCTTTTTTGTTTAATTGTTGTTTTTTTAAGTGAGCTCATGTATTTCATTCTCAAGTTTATTTCTCTCATAATGTCGCCATGATGGACTCTGAGGAACTCTTATCTTTCTTCAGGTGAATGTGGAAGGTGTTCACTGTGACAGGTGCCGACCTGGCAAATTCGGACTGGATGCCAAGAACCCACTTGGCTGCAGCAGCTGCTACTGCTTCGGCGCTACTACTCAGTGCTCTGAAGCACAAGGGCTGATCCGTACGTGGGTGAGTAAGGACCTGCTGAGCCATGTAATGATATAATATTAGCTCCTGCTGGTGTCTTTAGCCAGGCACTGAGGAGTAGGAGGAAATGGCAAAACATTTCAGTAACCTTGTCCCCTGCGCACATTTAGAAATGGTAGAGGGGCCATGTGCCATTGGAGGGTTGGAGTAAATGCCTTTTTAAATCTTCCTTTAAAATAGTTCATTTATTGTTGATGAAGAAATCGATGCCAAGGGTAAAAGTCAAACAGTGTAAGGGAAACATGTTTGGGGACGAGAAAAGCTACATTCTGAAGAGTCAGGGCCCCAGAGCATGAATGTCGATCTGTGCTAATGTTGTAATGAAAACCAGGATTTGGTGCCCATTTACTCCAACCAGCTTTAGAGAACCCTAGATTTTTAGGGCAGAAGCACGTTCGTTTTTACTTTAATTTTCCTTCAAGTCTTCCTACTTTTAAATTTTATTTTTTATTAGTATAAAAGACTCCAGTTTCCACAGAGGTTGTGGTTTTCACTATGCAAACAAGTAAGAAAGATGTATCCCTTTGCCCTACTTGCTCACTATGCACTAGTTCTGTTTCTTATGAAAACACTTCATCAGAATGGGGATGATGGTGCTGCAGAGAGACACGCAGTCCATAACTTAGCTTTAAAGAAGTGCCTGGAAGACTGAACTCAGTCTCCTGCTGTGTTCTGATCACATGTAGGTAACTCTGAACCCTGAACAGACTATTCTGCCCCTGGTGGATGAGGCACTGCAACACACAACTACCAAAGGCATCATGTTCCAAACCCCCGAGATTGTTGCACACATGGATATGGTAAGACAAGATCTCCATCTGGAACCTTTTTATTGGAAACTTCCAGAACAATTTGAAGGAAAAAAGGTAAGGACAAGAACTTTAAAGATACTTGAGAACAAAGTAAAATAAGGTTTTGGAATCACTCCATTTGTCTAACTCATCACTCCTCCTATTATGCTGTCAGTTGATGGCCTATGGTGGTAAACTCAAGTACACCATCTATTTTGAGGCTCGAGAAGAGACCGGTTTCTCTACGTATAAACCTCAAGTCATCATTCGAGGTGGGACTCCGGCTCATGCTAGAATTATGATCAGGCATGTGGCTGCTCCTCTCATTGGCCAGCTGACAAGGCATGAAATCGAAATGACAGAGGTAAGCTTGTTGGTTGTTTGGTGCAAGGATGTCCATGTTTTGTATTCAGTTTTGTGTAAGTGGTTTATTTTCTTGTTACAGAAAGAATGGAAATATTATGGTGATGATCCACGAGTCAGTAGAACTGTGACCCGTGAAGATTTCTTGGATATATTATATGATATCCATTATATTCTTATCAAGGCTACTTATGGAAATGTCATGAGGCAAAGCAGGTAAAGTATAATGGAAAATACCCAAGTTAAGTTCTTATTCTAGAGTCTATAGGGAAGATCAGTAAGACGTCAAACAAGAAAGATTTAGAAATCTTTGCTTTGGAAACGTGATGATAGAAGACAAGTCAAAGATGGCTTCCAGGTTCCGTGGTAGAAGTTATTGCCACTCCCCCGAAAAAGATGAGAAGAAATTTTAAGGGGAATAAATGTTGAATTGACCTTTGACATGGTCAGTTTTAAATGCCAGTCAGAAATTCAAGAGAAAAGTCCTGCAGGGTAGAGGTAATTAATTGTTATACTATAAATAGATTGCAAGATTTCTGAGAAAGTGACCTCCTTTAACCCTCAGGGGCACCAGGTAGGGACAGGTTGGTCCCAGCTCTTTCAACCATGAGCATTATCATCTGTTTACAATCATGTACCATACAATATTATAATTTTATCTGTGTATCATAACGTAAAAAAGATCGGGAATCACACCGAATAGAAAGGAACACAGAAGACCAGCAAGAATGAATTATGGAAGCCAAAGGATGGGAATATTATAAGGGACTAGAGTGTTTTAATTTGACCCATAGAGGTGGAATAAAATAAGACATTCTGAAACTAACACTTGGGATCACACTGGTGACATTCTTAATACCAGTTTTAGTGGAGTTTTGGACAGAAATAGTCTCAAAGTTTTGAGGAATAAATGGGAAACACTGACTCTAATGTCACAAGTGTAGACTAATGGTTGCCATGAACATAATTGCAAAAGGAGGAATGAGATAGTGTCAAAGGTCAAGGGATAATTGTTTAATCTGAGAGAAAAGTAAGCATGTTAACAGACCACGGGGAAAGAAATTAATAGCAAGGAATATGTTTTAAAAGTATGAAGTTAAGAGGATAAATAATGGAGAAACCATGAGACTTCAACTTTATGAGCACACATAGTCATGTTCCTTGAATGGAAGGGACAAGTTATCCAATGAGATAAGATGAGGAATCACCCAGCGATAGTTAGCTTTCATAGTATGGGGACAGAAATTTGAGTTCAGTTCATACACATAGTTCAATTTCTCTGGCAGATCAGTTTCTCTGTTATGTCCTGTGAGAATATATAATCAATAGATATTTGAAAATAGTCTTATAAAGTAAATCTGTAGACCAGTCCAGGAAAACAAAACAAAACAAAAACATTATGAAGTCACTCATTGGCCAACCAATGACTATAAAAATACTAGATTTCAAATGTTTACACTGTAGTAAATACACAAGGTCAGACAATTAAGTTCATGAACTCATCCTAGAAAAAGTGCTACATACCTCATTACTGAATATCACTAAGGTCACCTTTGAAGTACTCCCCTTGGGAAGCTATGCACCGACACTGGCACCGAGTCCACCCTTCAAAGCAATTTTGGAACTCTTTTTCTGGAATGGCCATCAGAGCTGTCATCATATTACCCTTGATGTCCTGAAGGTCATGAAAATGTCTTCCTTTCATATTTCCTTTATTTTGGGGTAAAGAAAGAAGTCATTGGGGGCCAGATCAGGTGAGTATGGAGGGTGTTCCAATAGGTATTTGTTTACTGGCTAAAAACTCCCTCACAGACAGTGCCGTGTGAGCTGGTGTGTCCTGATGCAAGAGCCGTGAATTGTTGGTGAAAAGTTCAGGTCATCTAACTTTTTCATGCAGCCTTTTCAGCACTTACAAATAGTAAACTTGGTTAACTGTTTGTCCAGTTGGTACAAACTCATAATGAATAATCCCTCTGGTATCAAAAAAGGTTAGCAACATCATTGCAATAAGTTGTCGAACTTAATTGTCAGAAAATCCTTTCCTTTCATGCAGAAAATCTTTATTGCTTTTCTGATTATACCAAAAGTAACGACAATTGGTAAAAGGATAAATCAAGGACCAAAATACATTTTCAAATCTGTAATCCTTTGGTTTCCTTTTCATACTTTTCATTTCTAACAAGAGATGATTTTTATGTGAAATAATAAAAAACATACCAAAAATGTACTGTCAGCCATCCTGTTAATTATTTTAGAATATCAAATAAATGGAAATCAAGTGGCAGAAGCCAATGCAGGGTTGTATGTTATAGAAGACAGCAGGTGGGTGTGCAAATATATTATTTTGCAAATTGCTCTGTGCGGTAGTAAAAGAGTTTGGTAGTACACGGAACATTTTCTTACTGTAACTGATAGAAACAATGTTGTCATGCATTTTTCATTATACTTTCTTTGCCACTCTCACACAGACTCCATCTTCCTACACTGTGAGGTTGTCTTTTTTCCCATAAGTCTCTTTCTTTTATCATCTTATTTCACATACCGCACTAAATAATCCCCTTCGTTTTAAGAGATAATTTTTTGAAACTTTAGAACAAATAAAACTTCACTTTTTTCTTGGCTTCATAAAAACTAGAGTCGTCATCTAGCAAAAATAAGAACAAATAAAGCAGTGGAACATCACTTGATTTTGTAACACGGTAGAATTGTGATTGGGGTCAAAAATATGTTTGAATCTTTCCCCCAAAGTAGTTAAGATATAACTTTGCAGCTTTGCTCAGTTGCAAATTTAAATGTAACTACTTAAATTTGCAGAGCGTTTCAGATTGTATTTGAGATTCAGACTTTGTATATGTCGTCTATGCTGAAATTTTCTTTTTGCATTGCTTTTGTCTTCTCTTATATTTATCTGAAGGCCATAACAACTTCATATTTTAGTATTCATTGGACATGAAGCTTGAGTTTGGCCAAATCCCTGATTCAGGAAGAACAGTTGTTCTCTAATCCTCTGAGGGGGAAAAGAAAAAAGGTTCATTGCAGAAATATCTGTTGTTGACACTGTTCAAGTTGCACTTGGTTTTCAAATACTCACTAGTCTGCATGCACGCTCATGTGCAAGAGAAAGAAAATGTAACTAGTAACATTTAACATGGTTATAAAACACCATGAGATTCCAGTGGAGATGACTTGTCAACAAACACCCAGTTACTATTATATTTTACTCTCCCACAGTGAATCAAGGGAGAATGTAAAGGTAGAGTCTTTCTTATAGGAGGGGAATGAAATCTGAATTTTTAATTGAACGTGTGTTTCATAAAGGCTGTCTGATCTTCAGACTGCAGATTATAATGCTAGTGAAGTCTGAGTGTGCATTCATAATTTAATGTCAATGAAACCTAACTTTGCCTATTATGAAGTTTATGATTCAAGCTCCTTAAGCTATTGGAAGTACCTTTTTATTGAAGCAAAACTATTCACTGTCTCATTTAAAAGTTTATTTGCAGAACATTTCATGTTATCAGTTAGTCATGAAATAGTCTGAGTTTATGGAGTGCATATATTTTTTTAATGTGTAATTTCAGATTGATGAAAAGGGTATCCATGTTTTCATTGTGAATCTTTTTTTTTTCAATTATAAGGACCTTTCCACCAATAGGAAGAGTGAGTTAAGTTACTTGAAGGATTTGTTTAATAAAGTTAACAAAATAGTAATTTGAAAGCATTTTATCAACAGAAAAATATTATCAGATTATGCTCAGTCATTGTTTTCTAGATGGTTTTCTAAAGTTCTAGAAAGGACATTCGGAGACTCAAGAGGAAGGAATCAGGGACAATTGTAAATTAAAAGCAATTTCACTAGCGACTATGGGGGATTTCTAATGGGAAATAACCACAGGTTGTCTCTTTGAAAGAATGTAAATGTCTAATTAATTGTCCATGTCTACCTGAAGCCTCTCACATTTTAAAAAGTGAAGGAAAAAAATCTTTACAATAACTTTTCAAGAGGACACCAGACATCTAATTTACTAAACTCCTTATGATTTATGTGGATATTTTCCTGATGTTTTATCTCAATCTTTGGGTAAGCACAGATACAAGAATAAGATGTGGCACATGAGCCCCTGGAATTTAGAGAGATTCAAAACAATAAAAGAAGCTTAAGGTTACTGACAGAAACCTGAGAAGACTCTTCTTGTAGGATCGACTGTTTGCTAGGTGATCTTAACTGACTGGTATGGTAATCTAAGTATATGCTTGCCGTTTCCAGGATTTCTGAAATTTCAATGGAGGTAGCTGAACAAGGACAGGTAACAGCAGTGACTCCTGAAGCTCACTTGATCGAAAGATGTGATTGTCCCTCGGGCTATTCTGGTTTGTCCTGTGAGGTAAGCTGGTTCCTGCTTAAGCTCAGCTCACTTAACTAACCAAATAGAAATACGCCCAGAGCTACCTTTGCTACAATCAGTTTTACTTTCATGCATATCTTTAACTATTTCATCTGATTTTTCGCTCACAGTGTAAGACACAGCAAGAAGAGAATGCTGCTATTGTTACTTAGGGATAGGAGTCACAGCTGAAGGGAGGTATTTGATAAAAATTAAAAGATTTGTAAAAATATGGAGCAGTCACAATAAGAATGTTTTCATAAGGCCCATTAATTATATCTGATTTATTTTCCTGACACCTCTTATGAATAAAGAAATTTAACCTGCATTAGGTTAATATTGTTATTAATGGAATAAGCAATTATATATTCATGTATTGATTTACTTGTAAATAATTTATACATCTTTGGTAAATGGGATTTGGGAAGTTTTACTAGTTGTTAACTGCAGTGATCATAAAATAGGATTATATTGGGTTTTAAAATAGTGTTTTTATGTAGAACATGACAAAATTTGGACACTAAATAGAAGACTGTTCCCTTCAACACAGGCTTCAAGAAGCCCATAGATTGTTCCCAAAATATCAGTTATTCAGTCATTATATTTTTAAAACTGCTTAATTTACTTTCTGGGATATTCCTCTGACTGTCTTCAGAATCGGCACATTTTCTAAATTTTTATCTTCTGGAAGTCGATTTAATTTTTGCAAATATTACGTATGAGTAGGAAGAGTATGAAACAGGGAAAGGTGGAATGGATGATACACTGTCCTGGGTTTGAATCTCGACTTTGTCATTTTCTAGGGCTAAGATCTTGCTCAGTTTACTAAACCTCTTTAAGCTTCAGCTGGTAAATCCCCAAGCCCTTGAGTACCTTGCACCACATTTGCTCCTCTCCTGCAGACCCCATCACACTCCCCCACAGTACAACAACTGAAGGCTGACATGGGAGGGGCCTCTGGGACCCAATCCAGTCCTACGCGTACCGCAAGAATTATTTCTCATTATTCAGATAGGTTGGTTCCCACAGCATACCAGTAAGATATTTTACTATCTCCTCCACCTACAGTCTGAGAATCCCATGAAGCCTAAATGAGCTATGAATGTAAAGGGCATATCACAGTGCCTGGAGGTAGTCAATGTTGGTTGGTGTAGTTAATATTAGCATTTATGGAATAAGTAGTTGCAGATCCCTATATTGGTTTATTTATAAGTAATTTTATACATCTTTTATAAATAAGATTTGAGAAATTTTATTAGGTATGGTGAATGAGGCATGTGATGGCACCAGGTCAAAACTAAAGTCAAAACTTCAAAATAGGAGTATAAATCTCTTCAGTGGTAATATAGTATAATAAAATAAATAAAAAAAAACAATTGGTTTTGGTGATTCCTACCTTGGACAGGGAATTTGCTGTCTGTTTCTGGACCACAGATTGTTTACCTGTATAATCATCATGAGGATTAATTTAAATGAAAACATATGTGTGAAAGCTCCAAAGTAAACTGAAGTGCCATTCAACTTTGTAACCATCATATGGTGTCCACATTGCTCAGAGAACAATTTCATAAGAATGACTTCAAAATTCTTGTGAAACATCCTTTGGAATACTTCTACATCTTTGCTTGTGACTGCCCTCAAGGGCAATACTCATTTGAATATTTCTATTTGATCCAATAACTAATCAAATAATCCATCTTATTATTAAATCAGAGCTCCCACATACACGTTTTCGTTTGTATATACACCAGTTAAGTAGATTGCAATTCTGTGCATAACCCACAAAATATACATGTGCACACACAGTGTATATGTTAAAAATGAGACAGTCACACACATAAAATTTGCTATAAGCCTGAATGATTTAAAGGCAGAAGACAGAAAGAACTTTCTAGAGAAGAGGTGATTTTTTTTTTTTTTTTTTTTAATCCCCAGTGCTATTTGGCTGTACTGCTGACTCACTGTGTGGCCTGGGTCAATCCCTTAATTGCTATAGGCCTTAGTTATTACATAGTTATCCAATCTAAAAAAATTACAGTTTGGCTTTTGAAGTTCTAAAATTGTTTGATTCTGCAGTATCATTTTGCTATAGAAGATATTCAGTAAGATTGACCTTTAAATATCTTGAAGAGAAAGTTACTACTGCTTTACATTTCTCTTGCATTTATTTAAAATAATACTACTGTTCATTTATGGATAACGTTAGTTGAGTAGCAAATTATTTTAATGTAGTCTTCTTTCCATTCCAGATTTGAAATGTTAAAAACTCTCCTTATTGTGATCGGTAGGCCCTTAAAAGAGTACATTCTAAAATATGCTTTCCCATTAATCTTAGTAAATTTCTATCATTATATGAAAATACAAATTAGCACAAATAAAGCAAATGATAAATGAAGGAAATCAAGACAAACTAGGAATACATACAAACTATTATCTGCATTGGTGGCTTCACCTATTTCTCATGAATTTCACTTAAGCTCCTATTTATAAATAATAATTACAGTAATATCTTAGTGGAGAGATTATGACAATAAAGGCCTGTTTCTCATAATAAGGTACCTAAGGTGTTCTCCACAACCCATTGCCTTTATTATATATCTTATTTATAATTCATCTTGATTCTAAAATATAATTACCCAGGCATAAAATCTAATCATCAAAGCAAGAGCTATGGAGAGTTTTGAAATAATACATCCCATTCCAGTAACATATGCTTTGGGTCATGAACACACAAAGCAACCCCTTTACAATATTTTCACCAAATCTATGGTATTCTAAAGACATCTGCAGTTACAAGCTATTCATTTCATGTTTTTTACCCCAAATATGGTGCAAATAAAGAAAATTAAGTGTTAGTTACCACTGAAATATAGCCAGCTGTGAAGACAGTTAGCCTTTGCCTGCTACTTGTAGTTATGACATTGTGGTCCTGTTCATTAAAAATGCATATTTCCCTCTTATGTGGGATATAAAACCAAAAGCAACAAACAAGACAAACACACAAACAAAAACTCATAGACACAGGCAACAATATAGTGGTTACCAGAGGGGAAAGGAGTGGGTGGAAGGTAGAAAAGGGGAAAGGGGGTCATATATATGGTGACAGAAGGAGATTTGACTTTAGGTGGTGAACACACAATGCCATATACAGATGATGTATTACAGAATTGTACACTTGAAATCTATATGATTGTATTAACCAATGTCACCCCAATACATTTAGTAAAAAAAAGAAACTGTTAGTTCTAGAAGTGCCTACTTGTTACAATTTATGATTTAAAGTAGAGACCATATTACCTTCAAGTAAAGGACACAATTTCCTCACCACATTTATTGGTGTGGGAGCCATTGAGCTTAACGTACTTTACCTCGTCTGCTCCTCACCATTCTCTCAGTTAACAGTGCTGCCTAAACTGACCCAAATTCAGGTTAGGTTGTATGCAGAAATGGAAAATATTTAGCATTGAATGCATGGTTTTCTGCAATAAGAAGATAAGATCTAAGACACGTTTTGATCATTTCAGTCTCTTTCTTCTCTCCCCCAGGTTTTGATAGGACTTGTGGCTTACAGTGGACTAGTTGGTGTCTACTGAGTCAGCACTCAGAAGCTGACACTTTTGCCTAGTAAAATATATATATATATTTTTTTTAAATCCCCAAACAATGTATACCTATGATCAGCTCCTAAAACTCAAAAGACAAAACAGTGAAAATAGGCTTTCCTTCTTACACATGCACACCTCTCAGGATACACTTTACCACTTTTATTGCACATGTGCCAAAGACTCTGTTTTCAGGTACATAAAAATATTGAGGAACTTGGGGTAAGTGGCATACATTATAATTTTGTTTGCCAGTGTGACCTTGGACAACCATCCTTGCCTTTATTTTCAGTCTATCCTCCATAACTATATTTTAATAGAGACACCCATGTTGATTTATTACATGCCAAGCACTAAACATACATTACCTCACTTAATCTTCATAAAAACCCTATAATAAACAAAACGTACCATTTATTGAGTGCTTACTGTATCCTGCACAATGCCAAATTAATTTCCTAATACACTTACACCAAGATCATTTGAGTGTATACTACGATCCCCATATTACAGAAGAGGAAATGGAAGACCAGGCAGGTTAAGAAACCTGCCCATGATCACACAGCTAGAAAACAGCAAAATTGCAGTTTGAACCTGGACGTGTCTGTTTCAAAATGCTTAGGTATACTTACCTCCAACCATTATGCTACACAATATCCTTATGTTCCAGGTGAGGAAACTGTGGCCCACAGTATTCCAAACCTGCACAAAATCATGTGTAGTGTGTGGTGGAACAGGAATTAAACTCGGGATCACCTGATGCAAAACCCATGTAAAGATACAAGATAGTGTTTTTATTGGCAACAGCACAAATATCTATTTTTAGATACACTAAAAGTATCTATTTTTAGATACGCTAAAATCTGAGGAAAGAAGGGAAAATGTTCTATAATTCTGCACCTGGAGCATATTGGCTTATTACTCTCTTTGTCTTCCATTTCCTCTGCCCACGCTCCCACATTTTTGTGTGAATTTAATTCTAACATTTTGATGAGATACCATATTAGGAAAATAAATATGGAAGGAGAACAGAAGAAAATTGAGCTATGAATAATTTTAGTGCAAGGAAACTTTTTGAGTTAGAAAAAAATGTATAACATTAGGACAGTGTATATTTATTTGCTTTTCTTTAATTCTTCATTTTGTTCCACAATGGATTTTAGACAGGACATTTTTTAAAAGTAGCTATTATCATTCCTCTTTTGTTCGCAACTTAAGTATAATCATTTTTACGAATTTTGCCCCAGTTCACTAAGAAGAAAACCATCTGCTATAAAAAAAACACCCTCAAAAAAGTTTTTGGAAAAAGGGAAGAATAAATACAAAGAGGTTCCAGAAAATGAGGGGATTAAAGAGGAATAAATATGTCCTATTCCTTTAAAGAGTGTGTTTTACATTTCTAACTCTGGCATTGTGGAAATCTCTTTTACTTTGCTCTTAGAAATTTAATCTGTAAGTATACAAAATTAAACAATTGTATTAGAACTGAAAGAAACGTCACAAATTATCTGGAGCCACACACCCGCTCATTTGTGAGGTGAGGAAACAGTGTCTCAATGACACCAAGAGACTTGCCTGTATCCCTTAGACAAAACTAACTTGTAAAATCAAGGCTTCTATCCTCATTTGTGTTATAGTACCAGAGTCTATCCTCTTTAAAGACAAAGAATCAGGAGCATGCAGGCAATTCTCAATCCTGTTTGCTTATAAGCCCTCCTAAGAGTTTTTAAATAAACCCTGGCCCTACTCTCCACCAATTAAATCCAAATCTCGGGGGGGTGGATCCAGGTACCAGTGTTTCAAGTTCCTCAGATGATTCTGAGGAAAGCATGCAGCCAGTGTTGAGAACCAGTGAGATAGGTCTAGAAGATTCTACACAGAAATCCACTTGGAGTTCAAGCTTGTACTCCCACCAGGGGTGTGCTTGTCTACTTTGTCCTGCCATCTTTCCCGGGAAGGGCCATAATAGTAGTTGTGTTACAGTAAACTTCACCTGTAGCACTCACCTTCAAATTTAAGTCTATCACGTTGAATTTCACATGATTCTTCAATGAAGATACTGTTTCTTAACTTTCTTCTTCTTCTAATACTTATTTTAAACTTTTGCTTGGTATAAAGTAGAGCTAGGAATTCTGAATTTGTGTGATTATTTGCACGTGTGCACACACACACACCAAATAAATATACCAATAAAATAACTATAATTATGTAGGTATCCAAGGATGAAATCCATGTAAAGAAAATCAAATTTTATTCTATTGTCGGCATGCAACTTTGTAATATTTTTAAATACACCTTGGATTGTTTCTTCAGTGATGCTTCAGTGAATTCCAGCCATAATTTCCAGCCCTTGCTTGGTAACAATAGAAAAATCAATGCTGATTTTAAATAACATGAATAAACTTATTAAACTATACCATTAGGTCCACCATAAGACATGTGAGACTCAAAATATGTTGAATACTATTTATAGCTTTATCAGTTTGCTCAAAGCTGGGACATTATTAAATCTCATTAGAATTTCATATAGGCTATGATAAAAACAGAGACTCAAGTACTTATTTGAGGTACTTTTGCATTATCCAAATCAAAATAAACAAGGACAGTGCTGACTATTGATCTTTTTCACTTTGTAAGGAAGTTCTTTGAATATTCCACTCTAGAGGGCCTAGTCCAGAACCAAAGGGATACAGAGGCATTAAGAAGTTCTTAATATAATATTTCCCCATATTTGTTCAGCAATCACTTTTCTTTCAACAATGGGAACAAGATAGCCTGTGAAAAAAATCCTACATAGCCACCAGGATAAAAGAGTCCCTTTATAATCTTCAGTGGTAATTGAAAAACTAACTCCTATCTCTTACTCATAAATCAAACAGTGTCTGATAAATGCAGCAGCTCTGCATACGGGGAGGACTGAGCCCAGAACACAAAACTGTTCTCATTTTCTCTCCAAAGAGAATGAGAGTTGTGGGCTTCCTTCCAGAAAGTCAGAAATGGTTTTTGGTACATTTACATAATAAACCCAAATGAAGATGGAAGCCTTGATTTTGTATATGTCAGCTTCACTAGCAATTTTGTTTGCTCTCAGATGTTTATTGCAAAATAAAAAAAATAGTTCAGGGAAGGATAAATTTTATTAGTGGCCTAATATCCCCAAGACATGTAGAGATTTTATTATTCTGAATTTCTTACTTTTATAGTCTGTAAATTATTTCGATATAAATAATGCAATTGTGACACTCTTTTATTTATTTAATTTTTGCTGAGTCCCATTGGACACTTGCTAGTTATCCATCAAGCACAGTAGAAGCAGATTTTAGGTTGTAAACGACATCGAAATTCTCTCTTTAGTCCATATGACAAATTTATTTAAAACCAAACCTCTGTCTCAAGAAAACGAAGACTATTGGAAGCTTTTTCCGACTGAGAGTTATATGCAAGTAGCAGCTTTCCTTTGCTAAAATCTGATGACACGGATACTGCCTATACAATCTGGGGAGCAGGCAGAAATACACATTCGGGATCAAAATTGACACTTGTGTTTGTAAGTGACGTTGCCTTTAACATAGGTGGGGGGAAAGAAGACCTTAACCACTGAAGAACCCAAGAACTGCTAAAGCAAGATTTCTAAGTTAGCTGTTCTAACTGGCTTCTTTTTCTTTCAGACATGTACGCCAGGATTTTATCGACTGCGTTCTGAGCTGCGTGGCCGCACCCCCGGGCCAACCCTCGGCACCTGTGTCCCATGCCAGTGTAATGGACACAGCAGCCTCTGTGACCCTGAAACCTCCATATGCCAGGTATTTATTTACCTGAGCGTGTCTTGAACAAGGTCCATGTGTGCATTTCTCATTACACATGTGCATTTATCACATGCAGAGGCCAGTTAAACTTCAGGGAGTGCGCGCGCGCACGCGTGTGTGTGTGTGTGTGTGTGTGTGTGTGTGTGTGTGTGTGTGTGTGTGTGTGTGAAATAAAACATACAGGAAAAAGACATTTATCATATTATATATATTTTAAAGTAATTAAAAATGATAATCGGGGAAACCACTACTCACGTCAAGAAATAGAATATTAATAGCATCTTAGAACAACACCTGAGGACACAACTATTTATGTAACAATCCCATGAAGGTGTTTTTCTGATTATAAACAAAAATAAGCTCTTTTAAGAAATTTGAAGATTACAGAGATGTATTAAGAAAAAAATGAAAGTCCAAAATTCAACTTAAGATAAACATTTAATATTTTAAGTATTTCCTTACCAATTCTATACATGTTTTTATAGATATGATTTATATAATACCAGAGGTGAGTTTTCATATTCGGCACAGTTTTAAATGTACATATTATGAGAATATTGTGTTGCTGGATATTTTGTAAAACCTTTACAAGCTTTGATAAAATATCCTATAATTTAACCATTTCCTTTAGAATTTCAGCCACTCTTATTAGTTAGTTTGTTTATTATGTATTTTGATATGTTCCTGCTAACAACCTACTCTACCACCACTATCCTGACTTGGAACATTTGCAGAATAAATCCAAATGAAAATGGAACTCTTGGTTTTTGTATGTGTCAGCTTTCCTAGCAATTTTCTGTTTGCTCTCTCTCAGATTTTTATTGCAAAATGAAAAAAAAAAATAGATCAGGGAAAGATAAATTTTATTAGTGGCCTAATATTCTCAAGACATGGAGAGCTTTTATTATTTTGAATTTCTTACTTTTATAGTCTGTAAATTATTCCGATATAAATAATGCAATCATGACACTTCAGGTTTCCTGTGTCATCACTTAAAGTCTCCCAAAATCCCCACACAGCTCTGCATATCTCTTGCTGAACCCATCTCCCACCTCTCCTCATCTTCGGAAACCCTTCCATCAAGCCTGGTGGGACTCATGCTCACACATCAGCAAACTCCCTCACATAATCTCCCTTTTCCCTTAATGTTCTCTTCATTTTGTTCCCTTCACTTAGCAGGATACCCTGCTCCCCGTGTAGTGCACTCAAGTGGTAGCCATGTTTTCTCTCACACCCTTCATCCTCAGAGCCTGAAGGCAGGGCAGGGGTCCGTGCTGCTCATTGCCAGTTTCATATCATCCTCCTTTTCTTCTCCATAAGAAGCCCAGCTTCGAATCACATGCCTCCATCTATCTGCCTACTGCACCTGCTTGCTGACGTCGTCTACCGACCCTCAGGTCACCTACCTCATTCTTTGAAAATGTTTCCCTCTGTATCATTGCCGTTCTCTCCAGCACTACTCCTGTCATAATTCTTGGTGATTTTAAGGTCCAAAAAATTAACTCTCTCATACTCTTAACTCTTAGTTTCTTGTCCCCACTTCATGATCCTGTCCAAAACGTGTCATTCATTACCTGTAACTGCAGTGTCTCTATAGTCACAAGGTCAACTATCCTCTTCTTTGATTGCCATCCCTTTTTTCTCCAGTTTATTTCTTCTCAATACTTCAACATTTTTAGTCTCATCATTGATGCTCAACCTTTTTATTGTTTTTTTCTCCCTCTCTCATGACCTCACTTTCTTAACCAGCTTAATAGTCTCACCCTTCATTATATCACTGATTTGCAACATGTATTTCCCTTATCACTCCATTACTTATTTTTACTCAGTTAATTCCAACACTGGTTAAATCCTGCTCCTCCACACCTGTGTTTCCTAAGCTGAATGTGGCAGTTGAAAAATAGACAACTATGCTGTCTAGCCCCATCATAAATTCATTATCACTGACTTCAAATCCTTTTTGCTGGTCTGCAATCATGCTACTTTTCTCTAATCCATTTCCTCTCCCACATTCCTAAATTATTATTTTATACCTTCCCCTCCTTCTTCAAGCCCAAAAGCCTCCCCCAACCCCTTTCCATTCTTAATCTCAGTCAATGGCCTTGCTTTCTATTGCATTAAGAAAGAGGAAGCAATTAGAAGAGAACTAACAAGAGATCCCAGTACCACATGCACCCACCTTTCTGCATCTATGTATGCCCTTTTACTCTGTTTCTTCCATTACTTTGGATGAACTGTTCTTACTTTTGGAAAAATAAAATCTGCCACTTAGGCTCCTAGATCTCAGCCCTCTCTCCCACTCAAGCATATCACTGCCCATACCTATTCTTCCCTCCCTTCTGCATCAGCACTTTTTGTTTCTTTTCCTATCTTAAAATGATAAACAAACAAACAAAAAAGACAAAAAACCAAAAAATTTCTCTTGACTCCCACTTTACCTCTTGACTTCTACCACTCCTTTCTCCACACAGTAAAGAGTTGTTTATATTCTGTCTAAGATTTCTCTCCTACCATTCTCTCTTGAACTACTAAAATCAGGCTTTTACCTCTACCACTGTCCTGAAACCAATGATAAGTGTTCAGCTATTGGTCTTCATCGTACTTGATCTATCAGCAGCATTTCTACTCTCAATCAGCCATTCTTCTTCAAACTTTTTGTTCAGTTTGCTTCCCTAAACACAATATTTTTGGGATTTTCTAATTAGATGGCTGGTCCTTCTCATTGTTCTTTGCTGTTTCTTACCCAAAATCTACATGCTAGTATTCCCAAGATCAATCCTTGGACAATGTGCTTCTCATGGTAATCTCATCTAAGCATATGACTTTCAATCTTTAGACTGACATTCTATAGTATTTACCATTATATCTATGATTAAATTTTAGATCCGACTCTTCAATGTTTCTAGAATTGATTGTGTTGTGGGGAGATAATCTTTCTTCAAATATATATCACTTTAAAGAAACATTTATTAATATTCCTTTTTTCCTTGAACATCATGATATCTGAATATATGCAAATTTGTTTTATCCATATTAATATGTGTTTAAAGGATCATCTATTCTATTCTGCTTACCTTTTGCTTCTTATTAGTGGTCTGATTACCTTCACTTTATACGGGTATACTGTTTGGTAAAGGAAGGCCCTTTATTACTCTACTTTTTCTAATTTTCTTAAGGGGATATATTTAGATATTCTTCCAGATGGCATTTTGATTCACTCTTTCAATCTTTTCACCAAAAAAAAATAAAAATAAAAATAAAATTACTTGAATTTTTATTGGAATTACATTAAACCTATGTGTAAAGAATTGCTATCTTTACATTATCCCCTTATTGTCCCTCAAACCAGGAATATGATACTCCTCTACTCAAACATTTTATGTTTCACAGTAAGCGATTTTAATATTATTTATATAGGTTATGTATTTCTTATATTAAACTTGTTTCTATGTATCTTACATTTTATTTCAATGGTGAGCATTACCTTTGTTGTTGTTTCTATGTTTACTAACTGCTCATTACTGGTAAACATTAACAGAATAGTTTATTTACATGTATTTGATATCCAATTATTTTTTTAGTTCTAGAGTTTCTCAGTTGACTCCTTAATTTTTTATAGTTATAACAATATTATTTGCAAATAATTATGACTGTTTTTCCCTGCCAGAAACTATCTCAAATATAATAGCTTCATATTTTTACATTGATTAAGTCTTCCGGAAAATGTTAAATAGAAGGGTAGTCACTTCCTGTCTTACTCCTGATTTTAACATGAATGCCTCAAATTTATCACCACAAAATATGATGCTGGTGGTTAGTTTAAGACAAATATTTTTTATCATGTTAAGAAAACTTTTTTTTATTCCTGGCTTTTTAAGGATATCTTTTTTTCAATCAAGTAGGATGTTAAATTTATCACATACAGTAGTGCCTCGGTTTTCGAACATCTCAATTGACGAACATTTCGGGTTGCGAACGCCCATAAACCCAGAAGTAAATGCTTCAATTTTCGAACAAGCCTCGGAAGTCGAACTTGTCACGCAGCTTCTGCTGAGTACAAGATCTTGAGGCCTAGCTGTTGGCTGTTTTCGAACATTTCAGAACTCGAAACGTCTTCCGGAACAGATTACATTCTAAAACCGAGGTACCACTGTACTTATTTGTGAGGAGTGGAGTGGAGATGAAGATGCATTTAAGATATGATTGTATGTACTTCTTCCCTGAAATGGAATGATGCATGTAAACATTGATTAGATGAATAACTGACTAATTTTAACCATCCTTGGATTCCTGAAATAATTACTACTTAGTTTCAGTATAGTATTCTTTCAACAGTCTGCTGGCTTATAAAATTAAATAGATAATTTCAGGGGAGGGGGTTAATTTATACATTCTGAAGTGAGAATTAAATGCATTTATTTTTCTTATGCAGCCTTTACTGGTATTTTTAAGAGAATTATGTTTGCTTCTGATGATTAATTTAGGAGCATTCATAAAGAATATAGTTTAATCTTTTTTAGGATAAAAGTTGTCTTTATACTGTCCTCTTTGGACCAATTGGCTATTATAGCTATTTTTGTGCCTTAGCAATCATAAAGACAGGTCTATTTTCTGAGATACCCCTAGATGAAGTGAAAAATAAATACATATGTGCATCAAACATGCATAGCTAGTATAAATTGTTGTTCTCTGAATTATTATATGTTCCTTTAGGCAACTTACAACTTTTGAATTGAAGCAACTTTGTTCATCTTTGAAACAGCCCCATGAGGCAAATAGAAAATAGCTATTATTCCTCTGAACTGAGAAAACTGAAGCATACTGATTTCTTTTCTATGTGTAGTATGGATCCCAGTTTACTATCCTATCCATTACACAGTACAGTGCCCTCTACTTTGGTATAGTGGTGATGCACATGACTCTGGAGTCAGATGCCTTGATTCAGAACCTGGCTTCATCCCTTGTGGGTTGTGAGAGCCTACTCAGTTTATATAATAACCTCATTGGGGTCTTAGTTTTCTCATTTATTAAATGAAAATAATAGTATCTACTCCTACAGTTTTCATAAGGATTCAATGACATACTTAGCACATGGTAAGTAAGCTCCGTAGAAGTGATAGTGATGATGATGATGATGATGATGATGATGATGATGATGATAAAAATGGTTATTACCATATGTGTTATCCACCATTTATGGTCTAAGAACCAATCAGATGATAAGTAATCAAAACCTGTAAAAACTATTGTTATCTCTAGCACTATGCTAGATCTTCTCACTTATCTCTTTTTCTTTATACCTTTCTTTAAAAATATGGGGTAGAGATGAAACAAAACTACAGGAAAACTTTACAGGCTAAGTATTTCAGCTGCTAAATAAAACCACATCACTTTGTAACTATTCTCTTCATAATTCTTGACACTTACAAGAGGGCTGTTGCTTCATACTAGGCATTAATAAATCCTAGGTGTAGGCATGTTGCTATAATAGTTCAGTGACTGTGGCCCTTTAAGGAAAAGTCTGTTTGTTTTCAAAATAGAAGAGTAAAACCCACATGATATTGAACCCTAAGCCACGAGGGCGAGAGTAGGTGGACACTCTGAGATTAGATAGATAGATTTTCAGAATTTATATATGACACGCATATTTATATCTATCTATCTACACACATATAATCTCATTTAATCATCGCTACATTCCCATGGTCAGTATTATTTCTCCTATATTTTACATGGGCGTGTTGAAGTCTTAACTAGCTGAAATAATTTTCTCAAGACCAAATAGCTTGCAAAAACATATTTTTACTCTAGCACAACTCTGATTTTAAAATGAAAAGAAAAATATAAATCTCCATTATTGATGTGCCTTGTTGTCTGAGAAACCATGAGTATCTGTGGTAAAGCAATTAGCTCTATCTTCAGTAAATAGACTCATAACTAGAATATACTGTATTTAAGGTGTTCTATACACCTTGTCTTATTTAATCTTTCTAACAACCTTACCAAAATAGCATTTTATTAGCATTTTATTACAATGCTGAAAATTAACACTAAGAAAATTTAAGTAACCTACAGAGTCTTGGCTAAAATGTTTAGAATCAGGTTTCAAATCGATTACAAAATGCTACCTATAGAGTGAGAAAGTGAGAAAGAATGAACACATTCTTAGCTAATTAAATAAGTTTGATTTTAAAGGCTCAGGTGAATAATATCCTAGAGTACTAATAGAGTATGCTAATGTGATTAAAAGCCATGTATGAAAAATATTTGAAAACTATGAAAATGTGAAATATGTCACAGGATGGAAAGAAGTAAAATGTTTTTCCAGGTTTTATAACAGAAAGTAAAACATGAGAAACAGATTGATTTGGTCTGCAGTGAAATTTAAGGATTACTTACTTAATCAGCATCTTTTAGGTGTAGAAAAAATAAACAGTGCTCATTAGGAATCAAAATATGTTCACTCAAAATAAACTATATCAAACTAATTGCTAGGGTTAATATATATATATATATATATATATATATATATATATATATATATATATATATATATATATCTCTGAGACCTTAGTTTCCTGAATCCCATTCTAATACAAATTCATCAGAAAGTTTGATACATCGTGTCTCAAACTCAGCAAAAATAGTGACAGCTACCATGTGTCCAAATCTACGTATGTTCCAGGGCCAATGCTGACCACTATAGATTTTTCTCAGTTATTCTTGCAATAAGTTTATGAGATAAGCAGGATTATTCCTTCTTTTACAACTGATGCAATGATGCTGAAAGTAATTAAATAATTTGTTCAAGTGATAAGCCAGTAAAGGTGAGACCTGTGATTCAAACTGATGCATTTAAATAGGCATTGACAGAATGTTTCATGATATCATCGCAAAAAGTTTGAAAATATGGCCAGATGGTAATCAGTTAACAGGTTTAATGGATGTAGACGTTACTGAACGATGTGACCTAAAATAAACTCTAGAGATGCCCCAATTATGAGGTGTAGGATTTGTGATTTACCCTGTCATGTTCAAAAATCTTTATCAGTGATTTGGATGAGATCTCTCAAATATTCAGATGGTATAAAACTGGAAGTGGTACCTAATGTGTTGGAAGGTTGTCAAGAATCAAAAACAGCTTGAAGGGTGGAACTATGTGCTACGATTAACAAAACAAAATTAATATAAAATGTTTTAAACAGAGGTTCATGTGTGTATTCATTCTTGAGGCATTTGCTAATAAGTATTTCCAATATTCACGCACTGTGATAGATGCTGGGACCATACAGATGAGGAATGCACAGGCCTTATCCTCAGGAGCTTATAGTGTAGTGTTTTAGGGAAAGAACAAAGGAAATGACACATAATAGCAATCCCGGTGAACTAGAAATTCTTACCTGACTGCAGATTTATCAGTACAAGATCCAAATCAGGGAAGGAAGTACATTAAATATATTTGCAAATCATGGGTAGAGACTTATAATCTCTTATTCATTTATTTATTTATTTATTTATTTATTTATTTATTTATTTATTTATTTATTTACCAAAGTAAGTTTTTATTTTAAAAGTCATTTGAAAGACACTGAGTAATGAAGGATACCTAAGACTCAATGAATGTAGATTCCAAATCCATATTCTGTCCAACCCCCATCGAAGGCTTATGTTGTGCCACAAAGTTGCTTTTTTTTGTAATTCCTGTGTAATTCCTGTCTTTAACTTCCTGGAGAAGAGATTTTTTTTTTTTAATAAGTTATCTTCATTTATTAAGAATAGAGCTTTATGAGAAATCCTGATTAAACAGTATTGTTAAATGTTTAGCTTTTAAAAACAATATTTAGCTTGAAAAATGATGTAGGAGGTAATCGTATTCTTTAGATATTTGAGGACCTTTCCTGGGAAATGGGAATTAGACTGAATCTGCATAGCCTCAGAAGGCAGAATTTGGATCACTGACGGATAATTAGAGTGAAACTGATTTTCATTCAGCATAGGAAAAACTCCATAGCTTATTGTCATAAGAGATGAAAAGGACTGCCTTTTAAGAATTCGTGCACTTAATAATATGCCAAGGAAAGTATGAAGGTATCCCTTTAACTAAAGCAAGTTAAGTAACTTCTCTCATTATATCTAAGATACAATATTATTAATGTTATATTCATTTGATTCAGTAGAAGCAATATACACTTCCAGTTTTCCCATGTGCAAAAAAATGCACATATCATATATTCTAATCTATTATTGGAAAGATACTAGCACATAGCACTCTTGAGAATATAAACTTCTCATTAGGCGTCTAAACTATAGAAATTTTTCTAAAGATTAATTTCTATACAAGAGAAATATGAGAAATATTATGTCCACTATTTTGAAGCAGATAGGAAAGTCATATGAAAGGTCTATGTCAAAAAGTTTCAAAAATAGCATCATGATTTATGTGTTGTGTTTGTGGATATAACAGAACATTTGATTCAGTTAACCAAGTTTGGTATGTCAACAACCCCTTGAAAGATTGACTGTCCAGAGAAGGTTAAAATATCTCTTTGCTCTGTGAAGAAATTATACAGAGTTGTAGGTCTGAGAGAAGGAAACCATATTTTTAAATCTCTATATTTCTAGTAATGATTAACATTATCTTTGAGTGTTTTGATTCAGTTATTAATGTTAATTAAGTTACATAAAATAATTAATTATGCAATGATTTTTGTTGCAAAAGCAAAATGCTAATAATTATTGTTCAAGATCCCCTGTAGTTTTTGTTACATGTTCATTTCTGTAACTATAAAATATGTTCTTAAAACACTCCCCAGTTAACACTTACTCATTATTTGACACCTTGTTGAATGATTTGAGGCTGGAATTCATAGATAATTATTATATCTTAGAACCATTATTTCTCCCTATGCTACTGTTAAATATGGAATGACTATTTTATTGCTAAAATATGGTGGTTCCTTTGGATGGCTGAATAAGAGAGGATTGTGGTACTTAAATCAATATCAAAATATGAAAAATCATCTTGCCCTGCTAACCACCTTTCTCTTCAAGTCATTAGACTTGAAACATGGCCTTTTTCATTTTAAGAACCCTGACCAGTTTCATCTATACCTCCTGGAAAGTGCATTCATTCAAAATGGTCGTTGGATGTCTACCATATTTCAGTCACTGTGTTGAACTAGAAGGATCATTTAGCCCAGACATAGGGCATCAAGGAATATTTATCAGAGAAAGTAACATTTACAATAAGAGCTGAAATTAGTCATTGCTAGCCAGGTAAGAGGGGGAAAAATCATTTCAGATCGAGGATTTGCATGTGAAAAGTCCTACAGGTAAAAGAGAGCGTTGCATAGTTTGAGAATTTCAGATGGTACCATATGGCTTTAGCATAGTGTGTAAAGGTTGCAGTTGCTAGAGGTAAGGCTGGAAGGATGAGCAGGGGACAGAATATAAAGTTCTTTCTTGCCATGCTAGAGAGTTTGCTATTCATTTTGAGAGCAATGGGGAGCTAGTGCAAGCTTTCAAGCAAGAGAATGGTGGTTTGATGTGTTTTTTAGGATGATCACTCTGATTGCGGTGTGGGGAAATAACTGGATGTGAAAATTTGGAAAGAGGATATTTTAGCTAAGAGGCTGTTCTAATAAACTAGGTAGATGATGGGTGACCAGATTAAAAATAGTAACAAGGAAGTAAAGAAATCGAGTAACAGAATCATGGATTATGTGATCAAATATGTATCTGGGATGAAAGAGGCCTTTAGATTGCTGGCTTGAGTAATTGAGCAGGTGACAGTGACCCCAAATAAAATGGGGAATACAGCAGTACCTACAGGTTCTAAAGAGAGGAGCATAATATTTGACATTTCAAATTCAAGGTGCTTTTGTGTTCTGCAATAAGAGCTATCCAAGAAGCAATTGGAAATGTGAGTCTGGAAATCATTAGAGATATCCAGGTGGAATACATAAAATTTATATTTTTGGACACGAAGATGATAGCTGAAATTATAGTAATGGATGAAATCACCAAGGTAGAATATATAGGGGGAAAAACGTGGTGAGCGCCAATGTTAAAATCAAGGACACCAATCTTACTAAATGGAAAAGGAAGAAAGAGTCCATCAAGGAGGCTAAGAAAGAGAGACCATAGAAATAAGAGAAAAATCAATAGACTGTACTAGTAATGAAACCATAGGAAGAGAAACTTTCAAGGAAAGAGTGGCCAAAAATATCGGCTGCTGTTGAAAATTCATATATCAGGAGGACTGATTATTGTCAGTAAATTTTGATTTAGCAACAAAGACTTGACGCATGAGCCCGGAATTACGTTTCAGTGGTGACATCAGAAACCTGTTTAAAGGGTGAATGAGAGATGAGAAAGTAGAGAGCAGGAATGTAAATAATGTTTTTAAAAACTTCATCAAAGATATAATGGAAGTTATCAAGGGACTTGAGACCCCAGAGATATTTTAAGATAGGAAAGGCTTGACCAACTTTAAATGTCAGTGGGAACGATCCAGCAAAGAAGTAGAAAATTCAGGTGCTAGAGAAAATGGGGAGGTAAGAGGGCAAAGAAACCAGAATTTAGGAAGAGAGTAGCTTTAGACAAAGGAGAATAAAAAAACTTCCTATGAACAGAAATAAATGTTAAAGGGCTGGAAAATAATGCAAGCAAGATGGTGAGTCTTTTGGCAGGAAGCTGAGGGAGCACCCAAATGTGCTTTCTCTCCTCTGAAAATAGGGGCTGTCATCTGCCGAGAGTGAGTTGGAGAATTGGGAGTATTTGAGATGTAATCCTGTCATATTGAAAAACTGGATCCATTTTACATTAAGTTATAAAGTAAATCTGTGACACAATATATTTTCAAATTTATCACCCAAAAACTGTAATAAAAAAAAGTCCAAAATTCATTTTGGTAATGTCATGGTTTCATCCCAGGAAATGGCATAAACCCTCGAAAAGATTCAATAGAAGTTCTAAAAAATAAATAAATAAAAAATAAATTCCATTGCAATGTCTGTAGAAAAAGTTGCTTCAGTTACTGTTTATCATGAAGGACCATGCATACCATAGCAAATATTGCGGGGGCATTAGAAGACACGTGAAAAATAAATATGTGCTTCTTGATTGATTGAATGAAGCAAAAAGCTCCACATATAGGATGTGGTCCAACTTGCTATGTAGAGCCTACAGTTGTCTCTGTGTCTGCAGCAGAATTAATCAGGAGACCAGTTTACTAATCTATGCATCTATTCTGTTACTGACTTTTTTTGCTTCCCAACTTTTCTTTTGATATTGTTTATTAGTCACCCTATGACCGCTCTGAATCCTGTCTTATAAAATCAAACTAAAATCCAACTCCAGATTCCTTCTATTTTCTCCTTTTTCTCAGCTTCCAAAGTGTCACATTTCCACTAAACAACAGTCAATATTGCATCCTTGCTACCACGTTTCATTTTCACCATTTTTTTTAATTCTCCCAAACTTGAAACAAATTTGAATAGAGTAGGATGTTATTTTATCTTTTTCCCTCGTTGATTTCTCTCTGTGCCTGTCTCAGTGACTGACATGTAGCTCTTCCGAAATCCTTATTGTATAAATGATAGCTATATGTTAAACACATTTCTACTTTATGAGAATTTTAATTTCAAAACTGTTTACACACTATTCTGAAACTATTCTAATTCCCTTATGTAAATGTCTTAAAGCATATTACCCAGAGCCTCTTATTATGCAAGCATGAAAAAATATTGACCTGAGATTCCTAGTTTCAGATTGGGTCCTCTGTATCTATAAGAACCATTAACATTTGGCAAGAATTAGATGGATAACATTCTTAATGTGGTAACTAGATTGACCTTTTTTCTTTTTTTTTTTTTCTTTCTGCCATCGCCTCTTAAGAAATGTGTGCTTTCCACCTTGGTTTGGTTTCAGAAATCCCACTGATGGGCATGCACCATGGTCCCAGGATTTTCAGTACTTTCTTAGCACGTTGTAAAGAAGAAACATAAATGGCCAGATGATATAATAAATTTTCGAGATCTGTGAAGTTTATTCCGGAGATTAGAGTGAGAAACAATTTTATACAGAGATTGACACAGGAAAAATAAGAGAAACTCTTACTGTCAGTATAGCTACAACAGCCCAGTGTTAGTTTCTCAAATGAAAGAGCTTCTTTAACGTATGTGTATCAAGAACTGAGTTCTCTGTCACTGATGTGTGTGTTTGTGTGTGTGTGTATGTGTGCGTATGCATGCTCTTGTGAACATGCACACTCAAAGGTACGGAGCTGGATGATAAATTCCATTATAAATAAAATCCAATTACATTAAAAACAAACCTCTCTCTCTTTACAGAATTGTCAGCATAACACTGCTGGTGACTACTGTGAACGATGTGCTCTCGGGTACTATGGAATTGTCAAGGGATTGCCAAATGACTGTCAGCAATGTGCTTGCCCCCTGATTTCTTCCAGCAACAAGTAAGACTGACAAATATTACCATGTTTTCCAATCAGCAACACCATCTGTGTAGCAGAAGGGCTTTCAGATTTGGCTGTATTTTCCATGTAGACAAACATTTCAATTTAAGGTAGAGATTTTTTAACAATATAAAAACATGACAAAAGTGAGCACACAATACTCTCTGGTTCATTTTTCCTTTAAAACCTGTCCCAAGTAAATAAGATGTGTTAATTAAAATATAAATGTTAACATAAGATATGTTTACGAAATAAATGATACATGCACAAATGTACAGAATTTTATTTATTTTTCTAAAAGTCTAGTGTTTGCATATAGTTATGCCATAAATTCAGCTATAAAGGATTGTTTGGGTGCACAGTATATCACTTGTATTGCTGTGTCTATTCATTCTGTGTATTTAATTCACAATTCGTAAAGAATTAATAAGAAAATAATTGAAAAATTATTAAGGTAAAGCAGGGTGACTTATTGTTATGCCCTAAAATAAGTATCTTCCAGAATCACAGCCCCCTTTCTGTGAAGATAGTCTGGGCTTGGTACCATGGAAACAGCCATGAGGGGAAACAAAAGCTGAAATAGTTCATTTCAGTGCTTTTGGAACATTCTGCATTGATTTACAAGTATATATTGATGAAAGCCCCTAGATGTTTTCACGTACCTTTTTGCTAAGGCTATCTACACTTTCTGCTAATGATTAATAGACTTCAGTCTCTATATGGAAGGGCAGTTTTTCTCTAAGATTTTGCTGTTGAAAAGAAGGTAGGACACTTTGTGCAGAATTAGAATCCTGGACACTGTATCTTGAGTATATAAGACCCCCACAGCAACTCAGATGAAGAGATCATTCCATGGGTGCTGACCCAGTTGTTTGTTTTTCTTCTTAATTTGTATTAAATTTATTGGGGTGACATTGGTTAGTAAAATTATATAGGTTCAAGTGTACCATTCTGTAATAGATTGTCTATATATTGCATAGTGTGTTCACCACCCAGAGTCATTTCTCCTCCCATCACCATATATATATAGTTTTCATCTTTAGCTTTGTATACATTCTGAAAACATTTCATGTAAATTGTCTCTCTTTCTTCTGCAAGCTCCCCTTTTCTTCTTAAACAGAATCACAAATCTTTTACAGGGAGTCAAATGTCAATTTTAGGTAAGTTAGATATTGATGAGGGTGATATGCATTATCCTATTATTCCATCCAAGTACCAAGTGGTAGATGGAAAATAATATTATTTTCATTTTCTTCCCTAATCTCCCATGGATGACCAGATTTAAACAAAAGAGTGTAATTTATTTCATTGTTTGTTAAAATGTGAACCATTTGTATTAGAAAGTTTCAATAATTAATTGATAGTTTTCTATCGAGTGAACTGTAACAAAAACTATAGAAGATAAAAATGAAAAGCATAACATCTCTTAGCAAGGCTCACAAAACGTGTCTTAAGAGAAATCAACTTAAATGTAAAGAGAATTCAAAGGTACAAAATATGACACTTGATTTTGGAGTCTTCAAAAACATATTAAAATAAGTAGTAGTATTTATAACATGTCCTAACCAGTGGATTGAAGGATTTTTACTGGTGGTGATAGCAGGAAATTATATGAGCAGAAACTTGGAGAACAGAAAATACAAGGCCTGTTGAATAACTAGTAAGTAACAGAATTTGGATAATGGAGTTCAAATACAATTTTATAATTGCATATGAAAATGAATGGAAAAATGGAGGCTATATTGTAGACATCCTTGAATACCAGTCTAAGAAATAGCTGTTTAAGTTTCTATGTAATGAAGAAACACTACAAGTTTTTATTTAAAAAAAGAAAGTTAATATGATGAGAGCCAAACTTTGGGAAGACTATTATGATAGAGTTGAATATAAGGAATTAAAACAGGCAAAGAAAAGTGAAGAGACTGATTAAAAAACTACTTCACTAACTTAGGCAAAAGATAATGAGAACCTGAAAGTAGATAATAGTATTAGGTTGGTGCAAAAGTAATTGCGGTTTAAAAGGTTATAAATAATTGCAAAAACCGCGATTACTTTTGCACCAGCTTAATAACAAGCATGGAGAGAAGGGATTGGATGCGTGAAAATTGTCGAATGCAGTTCTAAAGAATTGATAACTAATTAGATAGGACAGGTGAGGGCCAGGCAGACGGGAATTGAAGCCAGAGGTTTTTAGCCAGGTTGACTCCCAAAATGGTGGTACCATTAACTGAAATAGGGAAGCCAACAGAGAGCTGCTGCAGAAGAAAGACAATTTATATTTCAAATAGGTCAAAATCGATCTGAGATGTCTGCCTGAAGGGAAATGTGGAAATAGCTGCAGGAAATGGAAATCTGAAGATTCGAAGGGCAGATGAAGGAAGAAATATGTTAATAAATGAGTTAAAGTTAGATAAGATTTCTCAGAGTATTATTGCCCAAGCAGAGCACATGGAAAGAAGAAAAGGTAGCACTACCTACTTGAGGGGAGCCGGATAAAGAAGAGCCAAGATGGGCACTACAGGGAGGCAAGGGAACTTTGGCCACACTGCCGTTGACACCATAAGAGAGAAGAGCAGCAGTAAAGGGACATCAGAGTCTCCTCTCTCAAGGGAGACTGAATACATATGGTGGCAATTAACTCTGAGGGTTTTTGAATTTTGACAACCAATAATGGAAGCAGACATTAGGTTAAAAGGGTGTGAGTTTACAGCTTTAAGAAATTTCAAGAAGGCAAATAAAGAGTACTATCTTGATGACTTAGCAGGGTTTTAATAAGTGTGCTTGCATTTTTGTTGTATATGATTTGTATAATTTATACTTCTTATGCAAAGTACCCTGTAAGAATCAAAATACCAACTCAAAGTAGCTAGTTCAGCGGCTTTCAAATTTTATTGATCACAACCCCTGTAAGAAATACTTCTTTTTATATCATAACTTAGTATCCAAAAACTTATGTGTATAGATCTATCTATCTTGTAACTTTTATTCAATTTTATTTTCTTGCATAGTTAGATATAATTTTAGTCAAAACCCACTAAATTGATTTCATGACCCACTAATATTATCATTTAAGTTGGAATGTAATGAGCTAATTAACAAAGCAAATATATGATCAGAAGAGATGGATTAAAATGCAAAACGAAGAAACCATCCAGAATACAGAAGAGAGGCACTTTTTCCTGGGATAGAAAAATAGATTCTGAAGCATAGATGGAGGAGGCTGAGCTATTTCTTTTCAATGACTTCCACCTGTGCAGTCAATGAGGGGGTAAGGGGTAAGGCGTCATGAGTGACTACTGACTCACTTCCACATATTAGTATATTTCTTTAATGTCTCTTACCAAAATAAATACGATAAACTTTTAACCACTGTGGCAGTGCAGCATTGCTTACATACCCCCTGGAGTTTTCCACCGGCTACCCAAGGAAAGGTCAGGTATTTTGGCAGAGTATTAGAAACTCTCTGCAATCTGACTACTTCTCCAGGCTCAGTGCCCTCTCCTCCCTTCTACAGTAATGCCAAGTTTGAGTTTCTTGCACTTTTCCGAACATGCTTAACATTTTTTCTTTTTATTGCCAGAGAGGAAAGGAAAATACCATACAGTTTCACTTATATGTGAAATCTAAAAAAAGAAAATTGAACTCATAGAAACAGTGTAAAAGGTGGTTGCCAGGGGCTATGGAGTGGGGGAAATTGGGAGAGGCTGTTGAAAGGGTACAAATTTTCAATTATAAGATGAGTAAACTCTGAGGATCTAATATATAAATGGTGACTATAATTGATAGTTGACAATACTGTGTAATCGAAACTTGCTGAGAGAGTAGAACTTGTGTTCTCACCAAAAAAATTAAATAAATAAATTTTTGAAGTGATGGATGTATTAATTAATTAGGTAGAAGGAATCCTTTCACAATGTGTGTGTGTATGTATGTGTATATCAAACATGTGTGTGTGTGTGTATGTATATATATATATATATATATATATATATATATATATATATATAGAGAGAGAGAGAGAGAGAGAGAGAGAGAGAGAGAGAGAGCGCACAAAAGTGCTACCGGGAAAAATAAAACAACCTCAGTGAATTTGGAGTGACCAGGGTACCATTTTAGATAGGGTGGTCAGTGAAGTTCTTCACAAACAGATGAGGCTTGTGCAGAGATTCAAATGAAGTAATGGAGAGAGCCATGTGACTATCTGGAGAAAGGGCAGTCCATCCGGAGAAAAAATCAAGTGCACTGGCCTGAACACAGAACCATGATTGGCCAATAGCAAGGGACCAGGGAGGCTGGAGCAGAGGGAATGAGAGGAAAGGTGGCAGGAGATGGAGTCAGGAGGGCTGCAGTGGATAACTCAGTGCCATAAAGGCTAAAAATCTTATAATGGCAAGAGGTAGCTTGGAACAGAATAATGCAATGATGTTAGTGATGTGACACCAGCAACATCCGTACATCTCACGCATGTGGAATGTGAGAGAAAGGAGACAGAGTTGATTCCGGTTTATGACACAGCAAATGGCAGCACAAAGTGGCCATTGACTGAGTTAGAGGAAATTACAGAAAGGCTAGTGTATTTTTTTTGGAAGTGGAGGATCTCAGTTTTAGATCTGTTAGGATGGATGAAATATCTAAAACCATTAAGACTGAGTGAGATCACTTAGGAAAGAGAGCAGAGGACAGGGTAGGACAGGAGAGAAGAATCTCAAGACTGACGTGTGAAGCGTATTAAAAGATCAAGGACATGACGTAGATCCATCAAGGAGACCGCAAAGAAGAGCCAGTGAACTGGGATAGAAGCTAGAAAGGGGCCTTATCCAGGAAGCCAGTTTATCTCTGAGGTATTCACAGGGGACGACAAATATGAGCATACTCTAAATCATATAAATTCTATTGAGGCCAGTTTGAAAATAGCAAACAGGAAATGTAAAAGATGACCACAAAGAGGAAAAACACAAGGATTTCTGAGAGGCCCTGCAGACAGTATGAGAATTGAGAGCAGATAAGGGAGTTGTGAACAGAAAATATAAACTCTTAACTTCAAGCAGACCCCTCCTTCCTCCTTCATAAGTCCTTATATGTGATATAAGGAAAAGGTTTTATCCACCACAGTATAATAATTCAAAAAAGTTTATATCAACCATTCAAGGGGAATTATAACATTCCTGCATAGTAATTAAGGAAAATGTGTTACTGTAAAGGAATATAATTTAATTAGGTTTTCTCTCCAGAGTTTCCCTTGAAATGTCTAAAAATCTATTTCTAAGTGCCTATTACGTATATGAGTTTGTGTGTGTGTTTGTGTATGTGTGTGCGCACATGTGCAGATGCACTCAGCAACACACTTTACATTAAAGAGCTAAAAGCTTGCCAGAAAGTGTGAATTACGTGTGTGGGGTGGGGGTGGGGGGGGAGTCTATTTTTGTGAATGCAACAAATAAAATTGTTGGATAATGAGTTTGTGAGTAGTAGATCAATTTATTCACATATTTTTGCAAAGGTTGGAGTTTATTACTCATTCATATACTACTGAGTTAATGCATTAGAAGACAGTTAAAATAAGGTCCTAATGGCACCTGACCAATAGGAGTCGTGGCCTTGGTCTAAACACTTTATTGCTTTTTCAGCATCAACTGGGTTAGCAGACCAAGAAAAAGAAAAACAGTGTTTTCAGCATTACCTTTTTGCGACAAAATGTGTGTGCGTGTGTGTGTGTGTGTGTGTGTGTGTGTGTGTGTGTGTGTGTGTGTTTATTCCTAAGTTTCCAATACACCTTGCAGTTTTATCCAGTGGGAATGCAGCACTATTTGCATTTCAGAGAAGTTTGTAACAACCCCCAAACTACATGTTACTGTAGCTTAGTTTTTAAATCTCGTCAAATCTTTCTTTTGCAGAGTAAGATGATGAGCAGTCCCAGAGCAAGCCTGACTGGCTGTGGTCTACCAGTGTTGTGCTAAAAACAGGGCAAATTATATAAGACCTACTTACTAGAAAAGATCATAAAATTATCAGAACATCTCATTTATTTTCATGTGGAAATCTTTCCCTTCTTTCCTCACACTAAATCACATTACTTTGTGTTTAAAGTAAAATGTACTTTGAAATCGATATGTAAATTAGAAAAGGCACTCTTTTATTTTAAGTGAAACATTTATTCACACTTCATATGTTGAAGTGCCAGTGGCGATTTGGGCTGAGTTTTCAGAAAAAGAATTTTATACCTTTTATGTTCTCCCTTTATTTTTCACCTGAAAAGATATTTAGTAATACTTATTCTATTATCAGACAAATGTGCATTAATTCTAGTCATGTTTTTCTTTTGATTCATGAAAAATGGACACTTTGGCTGGATGTTTAACATTTTCATGGTTATCGTATAATTATTAAAATTTTAACATGATCAGTGTGATGCATTGTTAATTCATCAAAAGCCAACCATATATATTTTTTGAGTATGATTGGTAGTATTTAGTTATGATATTCTGTCCTTGAATGGGAACTTATAAATAGTTATAAATAGGCATTTATAATCACGTGAAATTAAGGTCCAATCACATGGATAATGGATAGAATTACTTACATTTATAAAATAAATAAGTTCAAATTTGATTTTCCATTTTGTTTCCGATTCAGCTTCAGCCCATCTTGTGTCATGGAAGGCCTCGATGATTACCGCTGCACAGCTTGTCCACGTGGATATGAAGGCCAATACTGTGAACGGTATGAACGGTTATGACACATAGAGAATCATGATACATAGAGATTGTATAATAAAGGATCGCAATAGAAAAGTATTTATTATGTTCATATTCTCTAGTTGTTCATATGCTTTCAAAACTAGTTTTATATCTGACTTTGTCTAAAGAAACTAACCATTTCACAATTAACTAATTTATGTTTTAAGATGCATATCTATGGAGAGAGGAGTTTTATAAGAACGAATAAATCAAATCAGTTTCCAAAAGCTTATCAGTAGTTACTAATAAAAAAGTAGTTACTAATTTTCATTTTAGTTCAGTTGAAAACATTGGCCAGAACTTACTGCATTCATGCCACTGTTCTGAGCACGATGGCGCTACACAAGCGTGTCCGTAATTCACAATATAAATGGTATCAAGCTTTCTTAATTTGAGCAACCCAAACAATCAAGTGTTTGTCATTCGGTTCTCCTTTTCAACAGGCAAAGACTCTTTACATGCTTCCTCTCACCATACTTTTTACCCTATCTGATAATGCATGTATGTAGCTATTAAATTGAATTCTAACTGTAGCTTTTAATTCTAATTATAGCTTTACATTTATCATTTCATACAAATGGTAAATTAAGAAGCACAATTCCACACTGTCTACAATGGTTGTAATTAATATCTTCTGGATTCATATTTTCTACAAAATCAGTGTCCTTGATATTCAAGTTATCACCACTACTTTTAGTATGTTTAGGTATTATCTGTAAAATAACAGAAAGTAACTAATATTATTAACATTATATGCACATGATAATTTTAGCATAATTGATAATAGTATATAGTTTTTTGTTTTGTTTTGTTTTGTTTTGTTTTGTTTTGTTTTGTTTGGGGGGGAATATTGGAGAACAGTGTGTTTCTCCAGCGCCCATCAGCTCCAAGTTGTTCTCCTTCAGTCTAGTTGTAGAGGGTGCAGCTCAGCTCCAAGTCCAGATGTTTTCAATCTTAGTTGCAGGGGGCGCAGCCCACCATCCCATGTGGGAATTGAACTGGCAACCTTGTTGAAAGCTTGTGCTCTAACCAACTGGCCACCCCTAGTATAAAGTTTTATGAAGACCCGTGGACATAGCCCAGCTCCCCCAACTTAGCTGGTCCCATTTTTCTTATCTATACCATCAGTATAGCTGATGTTCTACCTACTTTATACTACCATTGTGAAGATCAAGTGTACAGAGGATACCGTTGGTGCCCTGCCTAAACACATACATGGAAGCCTCCTCTCCCATAGAGGGGCACAAAGGCCTGAGAGTTGAACCCACTTTCCTCTAGTGGCTCATAGCCAATGACTAACTGGTATGAGAGTACAAAAGTCCAGCTCCCTTTGCCTCCAAACTGAACAAATTTTGAGGTGCTGTTTATGCTCCAGAGTTTTCCATGGAATCAGGCTGGGAAATTACCTGGAATCATACCATTGCTTGGCTCCTTTCTTTTCCATGTCCTGATTCACCCACTCCTCTGCTGGATTCTTCTTGGGTCACTTCCTTAAATTATTAATCTCTTTTGAAATATAAACCAATATTAATTAATTTTATCATCATCCATTTAGGAATCTTCTTTTGGTGTACCCAGAGATAGTTGTATTAATAATGGAAATAAATAAATGACTAAATAAGTAAACTCAAGTTTTATAAATTCCAATACAGTTTCTATAAGTTTACAAAATATATTTCCAAATAATTATATGTGTAGTAATTCTAAACATAATATTTCACACTTGCATATATGTATACAGAGGGTGCCAAAGTAATGTATACACATTTTAAGAAAGGACAAAACTGTTAAAATTATAATACTCAATATATACTGATAACAAAAGATGAATACAAGTCACATTTGACTTCTGCAATTACAAGAGGTGCTCAAAATTGTTACCATCAGCATCCAGACACTTCTGATTATGGTGAACTACTGCTTGAGCAAAGTTGATCAAAGTGTCCACTTGTATATGTATCAGGGCGTTCACAATTTCCGTGTCAGTAGAAAATAGCAATTAAATAATTCAAAGCATTACAAAATTCAAAAATATTTCCATTTGTTTTGGACATATATACATCATTTGAACACACACACACACACACACACACATATATATATATATATATATATATATATATATATATATATATATATAATCTTTTGTTATATATATATAATCTCCACCAGTGTGCTTTGGTATTCATGCTTAGGCTAATATTAATTTCATGCCCTTGTAAACTCCAGTAGGATGACTAAAGGCATCCCTGAACACCAAGGAAATTATCTGCAGCAATTTATGAAAAAAAATCTTTGACAGCCTAGCTACATTTATAAATTGAAGTTAATACTATCTATGAAAGCATGTATATAGAAAAGACTAGCAGGGTACACTGAAATGTCAATTAATGTCTTAAGGCAGAGTGATTACAGAAAATTTTTTACTATCCATTAATGTTTAATCAATAAGAATTGACAGTTTATATAGCATATAGATGAGCAGGGTCATACACTTGAATTGTTTTTGCAGTTCTCAAATGTTGTTATGGCTTTACATTTATCATCTCTAACATGAATGATCAAGTTCTATTTCCCTGAAAAATTGCTTTTATTCAGCTAAATTAAACCAAAGGTCTTGGTTAAATTTTTATTGTAACCTTCCAAATAAATTTGTTCCACTTCTGAGAGCTTTTTAAATTATTTAAATCACCTTATGACCCGCCCAAACTCATCAGCTCAGGTCTAAAACTGCTTAAATGTCTTGAGTGTCCCTGTAATGTAGAACACCCCTCCCCACGCTTTCTCTTAGTTGCTCTTATAATAAACTCTTAGAGCATTTAATCAATCTGAACCTGCTTAAAATAGAATTTTTTTCACCTGCAAATGTTAAACAATTTAAGTGGATTTATTTAAATGACACTTTTATTGAGCATTTGTAATATTATATTGAAAATAAAATAACAATTAAAACCATACACGTATAAAAGTCTATTGTTACAGATAATTTTCTTCTTGCTTTGTGTTTTCTAACCAGGACAGAATGAATTCATTTTTCACAACCAGCTATGCAAATTTGTACAATCCCAGGTCACTAAAGATGGTCCAGTATTATCTGGCCAGTGTTAAAACTTTTGGCTTCAGCTTCCTACTCTCTCAACTTCCTCCCATACTTGCCTTTTGAACAAAAATTCTGACTGTTGACTATATTTAAGTTGACTATATATATAATTTATTGTTTAATCTGACTATATATATATGATTTAGTGTTTAAGCTGGAATACTCAAATGAGAGACAGGAAGTGTTTTAATATTTAAGCCAGGAAAACAGGTAACCTGGGATCATCCTGGGTAAACCACAGTATACGGTCTTGCTAGCATCTTGTAAAGTTACCACTTCCAGTAACATAAGCAATAGTGGTATGTACTTAGGTGAATGCATGCATTGATGGGTGCAAGCGTTATTGAATGGGTTGTATTCTGGGTTCATTCAGTTGGATTTTCCCTCTAATTTCTCAAATTGTTGTTATATATTTTATTTGCATAATATTAAGCCAATTCCATGGGTACACAATGAAAAATCCATCTTGAGAAAGATGTGCTAGAAAGAAACAACCAGTAGAATTAAATAGAAAATCTAGTTTATTGTCACTCAGCTTGCTTCTTTTCACTGATTTGAAAAATTAATGGGTTGAATGAATTGGTCATTTTGATCCCTTAAAATGTATGAATCTAGGAAAACCCAGGAGTCAATATATAATTTTATTCACTTCTAATTAAAAAAAAAAAAAAGACTTCAAAAAAGAGTTCATGATCTAGAGCAGTTATAGGCAAGCTAAGGCCCACAAAATGTGGCCCATTTCCTGATTCTGTATGACACTCAAGCTAAAAATGGTTGTTGCAAGCAAACATTTACAATCAATTGGATGATAGGAAGCCCTAAATTTGGACTCCAGTTAAATTCTTTTGATACCTCAATAACCATTTCATTCTTCGTATTAGTGAATTGGTTTTACTTAGTAGATTATTGTTACAAAATCGTTTGTACTGAATTATTGTCATTATTATTATATTTTTAATTCCGTCAACCCCAAAAATGTTCAAAATTGTATTTCTTCTCACTACATGATTTTGATATTACCTCTTGACCCACAAAGCCTAAAATATTTACTATCTGGATCTTTACAGGAAATGTTTGCTGACCCCTGATCTATTGATTCTTGGTATCCGTTTTGTTTCATTCAAAACAACTCACACAACAGCAACAGTAATTTAGAAACATGACATTATTAATCTCCTGTGCTTTGTCACCATTTAAATCCAGGTGTGCTCCTGGCTATACTGGCAGCCCAAGCAGCCCCGGGGGTTCCTGCCAAGAATGTGAGTGCGACCCGTATGGCTCAATACCTGTCCCCTGTGACCCTATCACAGGGGTCTGCACCTGCCGACCCGGAGCCACGGGACAGAAGTGTGATGGCTGCAAGCACTGGCATGCACGCGAGGGCATGGAGTGTGTTTGTACGTATACTAACATAGCTATGAGTTCTGGGGCCTTGGTTCCATTTCCCTCTCATTTCCAATTGAGAGAGACATTTTTTTTTTTAATGCAGTAGCTAGTGGTACTTTTCATTCTTTCTGCCACTGTCTATCCCCCTTCTGCTATTTGCCTGCTGTTTTTGTCTCCATCCCGCTGAGCCAAGAACAGCTGAGAAAATCCTCAGCGTGCTTTAGTCAGTTCATTGAAGACCTACAACAAAAACTCCTGAAGGCATATTTTATTTTTATTTTGTCCATCTCAGAGTTGGCATTGCCTTTGTGCCAGATTAAAGATCTGGGTTTATTAAATATTTTATAAACTTCCTGAATTTGTAATCGGCTGGACAGACACTTTAAACCTTGAATTACAACTGAGTTTTCTTTTCCTAGCTGCCACAGAAATCCATGGGCTTATTGTTTCATAACTTTCTCTTGAACTACAGAGCCTGGAAGCAGTGACAGTGAACTCAAGTATTTTTATTCACATGTACAATAAATGAAGAGCAGTTGTTTGGCTCTCTCTCTCTCTCTCTCTCTCTCTCTCTCTCTCTCTCTCTCTCTCTCGCTATGACATATTAAAAGTACATTGTATCAGTAGTTATATAAATTTGGTACATGAATAATTTCATCAGCATCACCTAAAGCTTACAGAATACCTTCAGGCAAAAGGGGAAAAAAAGTCTTAATCAGTTTAAAACCAAATTTTTATTTTTGAAGATATTTATTTATATGTAATAATAAGCCCTAAATATGCACTAATCTGAATGTTTCTTTTTAAAAGGGAGAGGGAAAAGAGAAAACTATCAATGGCCTTAATGTAGAAGAGTTAAACTAAAACATGCATATTAACACACACATTTTATCTTTTGTTGGAAATGTATATTTACTCATTTTATCCCTATTTGATGAGAGCAGACAGTTTATGTATCTTTAGCTAAAATTGGTTAATAGGTTTGGCCTTTTCAAAAATACTCAATGCACTCATTTCAGCTGGAGCTTCTTTGGCTTGGATGCAGTGTGTGAATTTTTTGTGACAGTAAGCCAGTAGTTATTATGCATGGGGGACTCTGGTAGAAGTGCAGTATTTTGTACTAATTGCTAACAGAAAGATCTGTAATATAAGCTGCATGATTTGCCCCTTACATGTGCCCAGCTATAATGATCTGAATTTAGTACTGTATTCGTTAATATTAGACACAAACTTATCCTGACACTTTTATAGGCAAAGCCTCAGAAACATTTAGTCATGTTAAATATAATCATAGTCTTGAAACATTCACTTTTGCTCCCATGCATGTTAGGTAGGATATCACTTTATAATCTTACGTGTATCTCTATTATTGAATAGGAGAATGGTTTAGAGGGATTTGTGGGGGGCGAGGGGTTCCTGATGATAACATAGATGTTAATATACACAGAGCATTTATTGCACCCTTACTAAAAAAGTAATTGTTTGCATAATGTGAATATTCCATGTCTCTATACACCCTTGAAATCTCCCCTATCATAGTGAATTAAATGTGGTTTTAATTTGCATCTCATTTTTACAGTTTGTTGCTAGACATTTCAGTCTTTTGGGGGGCAAATAAAAGTAGCTTGTGGTATAAGTAAAATAGTTTGTGTCAGAATAAAATAGCAAATCATTATGTAAAGGGCATATTTCCCCATGTGTTTATCTTATATCTGCATAAATTAGACTTATACAGAAGCTTTGAAAAAAAATCCCCATAACTGTTACATTCATAAGTCTTTTCGATCCATTTGGACAGATGTTAGTATATTACTTGGAGCATGTATAAAACGTACCCTTCACTTATGGAAATGTGCTTCTACTTTATTCCTCAAAAAGCAAATACAGAGACCATAAGACCTGGGATAATAATAGTCCTTTGGACACAGACGTAAAGTAGAATGCATGAGTTCTTGAAAGAGCAATTAAATGCATTTTCATTTCAACAACTGAAGATGAGAAACCAAAACAGATGGGCAAGGGGTAGAATAAATGAGAGAAAACTTAGTATTCATCATGCCTCTTGGCATCTTAGCTTACCAATTTACTCTGTAGTAGAATATTGCAGTAAATCAGATCTAGTTCTGCATTCCAGTGTCTGATTTATTCTTGTATGAAGTAAAAACTGAGAAAACTTTTCCCTGAAAATTTCTGGAATCATCAGTAACTATGCCATTATCAATGAGCTAACTGAATTCCTTCTTGAAAATAGGTAGGTTATAAATTATAATAAATTAGAAAAAGGGGCTAGCATAGGATTCCTAAAGAACACACTGCCCCCAAAGAAAGCATGGTGGGACGTCATATTATCAAGTACCTCTCAAGATCTTGAAATTAAAAAAGAAAAAAATTTGCTTCCTTATATCCTGGGAACATCTGCTCCAACTACATCTACACTAGAAGTTAAATAGAACTTTTAAAATAATGATAAACTTTGGACTCAGTGAGAAAGGAACCTTTGTTTTCGTCATAACCTTTAAAAAAAATTAAGAGTTCTGACGGATATATTTTTTAACCTATGGATTGCAACTTATGAGTTTCCGATCTGAATTTACACTCTAAATCACACACAAAATCATTATAAAATTTGGGAAAGTATGTTAGTTATCTATTGCCGCCACTCTAAAATTCAATAGCTTAAAAAAACAACAGTATATATCCTCAAGATTCTGTAGGTTGGCAATTTGGGCTGGGCTCCAGTGGAAAATTATTTTGTTGTCATGCCTGGTGGGGTCCCAGATGGCCTCATCCACATGATAGGGCCTCAACTATTATAGAATGGTTGGGCCTGCCTTTCTCTCCTCAAGTGTCTTTCTTCCTCAAAGAGGCTCTACAGGGATTGTTTACAAGGCAGCAGAGGTCCAAGAAAGTGGGAGCAGACGCTGCATACCCCTTGAAGCTGAGGCTCAAGAGTCACACAATATCCCTCAGAGTGTGCATAAAGCTAGCCCAGGTTCAAGAGAGGCAATCAGACTCTACCTCCTAATGGGAGGAGCAGCAGAGAAGTGGTAACCATTTTTATTGCAACCCAGAAATGAATATTGCCTTTATCTGTTCAGTAACCCATCTGTGTTGTTTCTTTCTTGATAATATTTTTCATCTTTTTTCTTTCCCTCCATCCCTCCATTCCAATAACTGTTCCCTGGGTCAAAACTGAATTACCTCATGAAAGTACCGTAACAGTCACCTGTCTTCTTGACATTGATCACTTTCTGCCTCTTCAATCACAAGATGATCTCCTCCCTCTAACCATTGTTGTCATTCTAGTCTCCAGTTCCTCATACATCTGCCTGGTTCTCCATTTCCTAACACATAGCATGTTCTCATGTTCAGGTGTTTCCTATTTAGCCAATCTCTCCCTCTACCCCTCTCTGCCTCTATCCCTCCCTCTCTCCCTCTCTCACTCTTTCTTCTTCTTTCCCTCTCTCAGTTCTTTCCTTCTAATTCCCTGATCATCTCTGGAATATTTCTTGTTCTTCTTTCACAGATAGAACAGCTATTTATTGATTGTTTGCTATGCAGAAGACAGTTTCCTAGGCACTGTAACCAAAGGGGATTAAGGTCCCTTCTCTGGTGAGGGAGTAACAATGTATAAATAAAGTAGTAAGATAGCCCACAAATGCATGAGTGTCGAGGTAACAAGACAAAAGGAATACTGTAGTGATTGGTGAGGACAATAATTGCAGAGTCATCACAGACTTCCCCTCAGAGGAAGTAACTCTTGAGCACTTGACCTAAATATCCAGGAGCCACATAGGGGGAGATGGAGGGAGATGAGTTCTAGGCAGAGAAGACAGCAAGCAAAATGATGTCTTCCAAACCCTTGCTCCCTTTAGGACCGAGCATCCCTAAATTTCATCATCTGATCCTGTGGTTCTAAACCTTGGCTGCCTGATAGGGTCATGGAATCATTTAAAAAATACAGATGCCTGGGCCTTAACCACAGAGCCATCAAATCAGATTCTCTGGATGTGAGGAGGGAAAGCACCTGGATATCTGTATTTTATAAAAACCCATTTGATTCTAATGTGCAGCCCAAATTGAGAACCACTGACCTACAGCGGTGCTTTTCAAACATGAACATTCATGGATCACATGGGAATCATTCTAAAATGCAGATTCTGATTCACTAGACCTGGGGTGGACCTAAGATTATGCATTTGTAATAAGTTCCGAGGTGATGTCACTGCTGCCAGTCCAGTTGCTACTCCAAGTGTGGTGCACAGACCAAGAATATTAGTATTCATCTGGGAGCTTATTGGAAAAGCACATTCTCCATCAGAGATCGGAAACCAGGGGATTCAATCAGCTCTGGAATCAGAAACACTGATGGCCTAGTCTTAAGTGGTTTAAGGATGTCCTTCCATGATTCCGATACCCACTGAAGTTTGAAAATCAGACTGTGGCTTGGTGTTTAGACAAAGTCAATTTGGCACCTAATTGTGATCCAGGTTGTGTTTCCTGTAATTGTTTCATGTAGACAGGCCTATTGAAGCTTCTCAAGCACTGGCATTGACCTGAGGGGGTGATGCCACAATGCTCTCTTTTGTCACTCACTTTGCATGCAGAGCAAATTCTCTTTTCATTCTGGCTGGGAGAAGAGGGAGAGATGCAGCTCTAGTTCCAGACTTCAGCTCCTTTGTTCACTCAGCTTGTAAGGCGTCAGGAGCTCATGAAGTCCCTGCAGGTGATGCTCTACTGTTGCAGGTGTCACCTGCAAGGATGTGATTTATTAGAAGCCCTGCTGCAGCGGTTTCTTCCCTGAGAAGGGATATTGTAATTCACCTTTAACTGCTGTCCTATCGAAAAATCATCCTCTGTACTGTTTCTCTTTGTTTACAAGCTTCAGTTAATGGTTTTCTCTCCATTAGGCAGCTCAGGGGAGTGCTGTTTAGAGAACTAATTGAATTTTTACCAGTTTTGATCATGATCCAAAGCTGCTCCAATCTCCGTATTTTCTGTGATGTACTTTCCTCTCTTCTAACATGTGTATAGTTTTGACACCTCTATGTACAGAACATGAGCTAGAAAATATAACTGTGTACATGAATGCATATCATGAATATGGCAGTCCATGCTCTTGACATGGAACAGCTGTGCCTCATTACTGTGAGGCAAAGAGTAAAAAGAAATTTTTGAGCTAAGTTTAAACAAATATGTATCTGTTTTAAAATCCACCAAAAGAATTAATATATTTCAATTTTAAAATTGTACTATTTATGAGATTATTTTGGTAATGAAGAAATAATCCATTTTTTTCTCTCCATTAACTCTACTACCAGCCCCTCTCCACCACCACCAAATTTCAATAGTCTCTTTTCTAATCATTGAAAAGACCATGCATGGGTAGAACATCAGCACCCTTAGCTACTTAAATAAATTTTTTTATGGCCCTTAGCAATTATTTATCTACAAGACTGGATTAGGTTAATCATCAGAGTACCGTGTTTCCCTGAAAATAAGACCTAGCTGGACAATCAGCTCTAATGAGTCTTTTGGAGCAAAAATTAATGTAAGACCCGGTATTATATTATATTATATTATATTATGTCAATTATATTAGATAAGACCTGGTCTTATAGTAAAATATGACCAGGTCTTCTATTAATTTTTGCTCCAAAAGACGAATTAGAGCTAATGGTCTGGTTAGGTCTTATTTTCGGGGAAACACAGCTATGTAAATAAATATCACTGTGAGAAAAAGAGTTATAGAAGGAAAAGTTCTTTTTTTTGAATAAAAAGAAAATCTCCATATATGTCAAGCTAAGACAAAAAAAACATACAGTTTTTGCATATGTAATACATGAAGCATGTGGAGACACAATTGCTATAGATGCTCCACCGTGCAAGCTAATGTAGCATTGTACACTTGCGTGCATTTTTAGACTCTGGAGCATGTTGTATTCCCTAGTTACAGATTTCCTCTAGATTGCTCATGTGGGAATTTCTGGGGCATTAGAATGTTATATTCACATTTTACCTCTCCTTTACTACTTCTGCAATACACTAATTTCCTTCAAAATCCATTTGTTCCTCCTCTCTGGTTCCTCAGTTTATATCATTCATATTTCAGGTTCTGGGTGACAGGAACGGTTGCTCTCTTGTTGTTCTTTTAATCTTTTTTTCAATGGTCATTCGTTCAAAAATGTTAATTATCTGAGATGAGGAGCATCACCTTTCACAGAATTATGCATAGGCCATAAAATATTTCATACCTGAAATCTTTGAACATCGTCCTGGGATGCTTCGCAGAAGTAAATATTCTCTGTTGTTTCCTTTTCACAGTTTGCGGAGATGAATGCACAGGCCTTCTTCTCGGTGACCTGGCTCGTCTGGAGCAGATGGCCCTGAGCATCAACCTCACTGGCCCGCTGCCTGCTCCATATAAAATGCTGTATGGTCTTGAAAATAGGACTCAGGAACTAAAGGTAGGTTGGAGCAGTAAGAGCAAGAGCCAAGGAAAAGATGACAGAAGCTTCTGTAAGAATTAATAAATGCTCTTCCCATTGCCCCAAATCAAAGTAAGCACCTATTAGGGAAATTCAGAGACTGTCCTAATCAGTGTTTTTCAAACTTGAGAACTATAATACACAGATTGCTATTAAGGAAAAGAGGCCGATGTACCCCCCAGTGTTTGGCCTAAATCACTTTTATTATGTTACTTAAATATAGGCAAACATAAAATCAGGTATGAGGTTCTTACAGCTCTATAAAATCAAAACACATTAATTCTTACAAAAGCCTAAAAACCAGTAAAATAAAATTAAAAACATTAATATAAAATAATGGATGATTTTTGTTTAAAGCAAGTTGCTTCTTGCAACAAGAATATGACACAGACTACTTCCATGGAGGTTCTTTCATCTGCACGTAGCATGTGGTAACTCACTGCTCCTACCCGTCCACGATTTAAATGTGGTCCCAACTGATTTGGCATCAGTTGACAAGTTAGAATGATTTATGTGCTCGATCTCCCATATGATCAAACATGCATGCAAATGTAGGTGCTGAAATCAGGTGGTCCTTTCATCTCTCAGGTGCCCAGTCTGTGTTCATAAATTCTTACATTAACATTTCAGTTGCTGGGCAAAATGAAAACACAAAATTTTTGTGCTAGAGAACAAGTAGACCTTTGAAAGTACTTCATTAAGAACTGATTTGAGAAACACTACTCTAAAACATTGTTAAAGCTTTCAGTATTTAATGGAACGGGAAGAAATGTTAAGAAAACAGGTTCATCTGATGACAGATGACTACGTACGCATATACACTATCAGTCAATTATCAAATATTAATTGAGAGATTCTGGAATGCCCCAGTATTGCACTTGATTCCCTGGGGGTTTCATGATTTCTATAATGTAGTCATTACCCCCCAGGAAGCTTAGAGTCTATGGTTAAAAAAGGTAATTAAACAATATAATTTAACATTTAGCAAAAGTACATAATTACCCTATTTTATAAAAATTTGACACAAAATAGACTACAAAGATGGAGAAATAGGCAAGATTCAGAGTAACCAGGGAATGCATTATTAATGAGAATATAATTTGTGTTGGAACTTGAAGAATCGACATAATTTTAATAGGCAGAGAAAGATTGGTGAGGAGTGGGCACTGTAAGAATATAGGGAATATATTCTTTCATCCAGACCATAGCCTTTAAGATAAGAATTATTATCCCTATTTAAGAGAAGAAACCAATAATGATGATAGCAAGAACAAGTAACATTTATTGACAAATATCTCTGTGCTAGGCAATTGACCAGTCTTACATGAATTATCAGATATAAATCTTGAAGGAGAAAAACACAAAAAAACTCCAAAAAGTAGGAAACGAGTACTGTATCATCTACATTTTTTTCAGATAGGGAAACTGAGGCACAAAGAAGTTACCTTTGAGACACAAAGTCACATGGCCTCTAGGTGTAGAGCTGGGATTTGAATAGAGGCAGTATTACTTTAGGGCCTGTAAGAATGAAACCACCTTTGCAAAGCGCAGAGAGAGAAAAGAACTCTGTACTCCAGTGGCGAGGTCTCCCTGACGCCTGGCCTGTATGTACTCGTGCCATCGAATCTAAGAGAGCCACAGCAGAGGCAGAGGTGTGAATTAGCAAGGACTATCTGGCAGACATTACAAGTCAGGCCTGCGAGCAAAAGATAAGGCTGGAGACTTGAGTGGGACAGGGTGATATGAAGGGACAACCTTGAAAGCCAGGCAGAGGAATCTAAAGTTGACATTATAGGCCTAGTATTCAGGAATGGGAAGAGGTTTAGCAAAGAAGATGCTGACCAGTTATTTTCCTTATACATGGAGCGAATACAAAAAAAGAAAAATTAAACTAGAAAAGCAAATACTTCAGTAGGACATAATTTTTTTAAATAATACTTAAGTAATGGATGAAGTACTCTTCCTTTGGCAGAGGTTCCAATCTGTGGTCATCATCTAAGCCAGGGAATTCAGTCACCTACTTCCTTATGGCTGGATGGTCAAGATGACCTTGATTCGCCTTAAATTCCAGTCTTTCTTGATTGTGTGTTTGTTTTCTTCCATAATTTATTTAATATCTGAATACTTCGAATCCCATTTTAAAACCTTAAGTAAGTTATTGACCTTCTTTGTTCAGTTCCTTTAACTGGGGCAGTGCTCCCTGGGTTCCAGCCAGAGAACACCAGGAACACACATGTGATAGAACAAAATTGGGTTTTTAACTCATTGCAACAAGAAGGGACACTGCACACTGCAGGGCATGTTGGGTGTTTCAATAATAGGGCATTAGGAAAAACTCATTAGTATTTGGGTTTATGCCAGGCAGTTTGGGCCAAGTTCAAGGAAATAGGAGTTTGCTGGATTGGGTGCTATTAGGAAGTGGGAGTACTTCCATAATCAACTATTCTAATGAATCTTATCTAGAAGGAGGGAAGAACAAGGAGAAGCTAAAGCTACAATTAGGAAAGAGGCAGTGGTTATTCATGTCAGCCAGGAAATGGGATTTGGGTACTTTTGTGTTCTGCACAGAGACCATGGTTTTGTCTGTGCTTAGACAAGATTATTATGGAGTGGTCTTATTTTATTTCATTCATCACTGTCACAGAGTGCCCCTGTCTAATGGTAGTGTTCTGTGAGATTGATTAGGTTCAATAGGAGAAGAAAATGGCTTAGTTGTGAGTGCCAGGCCAGCTCCTACCAACACTGACATCAAGCCAGTTAGCTGGTACCTGGCCAGTTCTGTCAAGGACCACCGTCCTCTTTTTAACCTGTAAATGTTATCTCTATTAATTAAAATGGGAGCCTTAAAGAATCAACGTTCATCTTGACTCTACCCCTTACTGGCTGTTTGATCCTGTGTAAGTGTTTAACTTTTTTCAAGCCACGGTTTCCTCATACATAAAATGAAATAACATTTACCTCATAGAACTGTCATGAGATTGAAGAGGAAAAAAAAAAAGCCAGGCACATAGTAATTTCTCAAAAAATTACTGCAATTTGTATTATTTGCCAGCATATTCCACACAGTGCTTTGTGTATACATGTCCAATAGAAATGGTTTGTTTCTCTTTTCTGCAAAAGTGAGAAGGTTAAGTTTTTTGTATTTAAAGGAAAAATGTGTTCTGTTAAATGTTCAAGCTTATGACCAATGCAATACCATTTACTAAAATGTATAAATGAATGAAATCTTTTTTAGCACTTGCTCTCACCTCAGAGGGCCCCAGAGAGACTCATTCAGTTGGCAGAGGGCAACCTGAATACACTCGTTACAGAAATGAATGAGCTTCTGACCAGGGTAAGTTGGCAAAATCATAAATTTTCTTAAAGCAGAAAGATCATGTAAATTAAGGAAAATTACTTCAAATTTCTGAAAGGCAAATCTTGTTCTTCCGAATTCCCATTTTGGTGCATAAAATAGATGTATTTTTGATTTGCTACTTCTACCTCAAATAAAATCTGAGAACCCAGTAGTATAAAAAAAGTTGGAATACTTGGGAAGTGTCAAGAAGAATGGCTAAAAATATCAGAATGACAGTACATTTTGAAAACTATAACAAGTAGCTTCCTTGGTAAAGTTTTTTTTTTATCAATTCTGAATTTCAAAAGCACTGTCTTTGACTGTGTAAGGAAAAAAGAACGACAAATGAAAATACTGGTAGTCTCTTTGAACTCATGGAATTTTTGCATTTGTATAGAAATACAGTCTAAATCAGTATTTTTCACACAAGAGGAAATCTTCTTTATAGTGAAAAATCAAAGTGTTCAAGACACTTTTTAGAATCAGAATGTAAACTCCATGTTGCATTTATCAGACTTTTTGAGGAATTGGGAGTTTTAAATGTTCAAAGCTGCAAGAGGGTTAAGGTTCTTTTTGCTGGTAGAGAATGAAGAAAACAACATAACGTCCGCCATCTTGTGGCAGAAAAATGCATGAACCAGAAAACTGGCCTGTAATTCAGGGATCCAGTTTGATTATCTACTAAGAGCGTTAAATGACAAAGAATATTGGAGCGAGAAGGTTCTTACAGATTATGTAGTCCATTTTTTCCTTTTTATTTTTTTTAGGAGAGATACCTCAAACTATGATAATGAAGTGAATTATTAATGTCCATACAATTCACTAAACCCAGGGACCCAAGCAAGCCCCTGTCCTGGTACTGTTTCTACCTCACCTTCTGCTGGTTTAGGAAAATTTTCATAGGGAAATCAAATGGGCTTCTGAACACATAATGCTAAACAATGGCCCTGATGTTACAAATAGTATACTACACGCTTTTCTCATAATCTCATACCAGCAATGTGAAATGTACAGATACAAAATAGTTTCTTGCCAAATATAGTTAGACATTAATTAGAGTAATGAGTACATTTATCTCATATTAATTCAATATTTAATAATTTATATTTGTTCGGTGAATACAACTGCATAAGAAATTTTAAATGCATAGCAGAGTAAACTCAATTTAACAAATACATATAATGTTTACCACATACAAAATCCAAGTTAAGTGGTAGAAGATGAAAGATACAAATGAGTCTCAGTCCCTGTCTTCAAGGAGATTATTGCAATCTTGTGTGTGTGTGTCTGTGTGTGTGTCTCTGAGTGTGTTGCGTACATAAGCATTTAGGCATGGGGGACAACTGCAAGTAAATATATAATACAACCTGAAATAAAATAATAAAACGTACCTGAGAAATACCTACATATGGAATAACTTGATCTTATTAAAGGTAATTACGGAAAATCCCATGGAACAGGTGGATTTTCACTCATTAATTTAATTAATAGTTGTTGAGCATCTATAATGCTCTAGGCACTGAGAAAGAATGTCACATGTTGGGAATAGAGGTATAAGCAAAACTGACACATCCATTGTCCTCACTGAGCTGATTATAGCCTAATGATCTGAGTCTAGAGACACAACAAATATTTTAGTAGGAGAATCAGATCTTTATTATGTCTTAGGCGTCACCCTTGCATCTTTCCAGCAGACTCTCCCATACTAAATTTTTTAAAATATACTTTATATTTTAGAGGAGTTAAAGATTCAAAGCAAAGTTGATTGTAAAATACCAAGAGTTTCCATATACCCCCGCCCCTACACAAGCATATGAGTGTTTATGTGGGTGTATCTTCTTTGATGTCTGTTCAGGTCTTGCTATAGACTGAATGGCGGTGTCCCCTCCAAAATGCCTATGTTGAAATCCTAACCCCCAAGGTGATGATATTAGGAGGTGATCACCTTTAGGAGGTGATTAGGTCATGCAGGTGGAACCATTGTGAATGGAATTAGTGCCCTTATAAAAGGGACTCCAGAGAGATCCTTTGCCCCTTCCTTGTCATGTGAGGACACAGTGTAAATAAACTGCCTATAAGGCAGGATGTGAGTCCCCACCAGACACTGAATCTTCTTGGGACTTGATCTTGTATTTCCCAGTCTCTAGAACTGTGAGAAATGCATTTTTGTTGTTTATAAGCCACCTAGTATACGGTACTTTTATTAGAGCAGCCCAAATGCACCAAGACAAGTTTTTTTCTCATTTTTTTAAACGGGTTTATTTTCTCGTTATTGAGTTTGAAGAGTTCTTTGTATATTTTGGGTAGGTCCTTTATCAGGTATGTCTTTTACAAATATTTTCCCCCAGTCTTTGGCTTGCTTTCTCATACTCTTAAAAGTGTCTTTCACAATACAGAAGTTATTAATTTTAATAAAGTCCAGCTTATCAATTATTTCTTTCATGGATCATGCCTTTGGTGTTGTATCTAAAAAGTCAGTGAAATACTCAGTCATCTAGATTTTCTCCTATGTTATCTTGGCACTTTATAGTTTTGCATTTTATATTATACTCGGTGGTCCAATTTGAGTTAATCCCAAACTATTTTTTAAATTTTTTCCCCTTTGGAATAGTTTTAGATTTACAAAAATGTTGCAAAGATTGTACAGAGATTTCCTATATACTCAATACCTACTTACCCCTACTGTTAATATCTTGTATGGCATGTTTGTCACAATCAATGAACTAATACTGATTCATTATTATTAACTAACACCTATGCTCAGATTTCTTCAGTGTTTACTTAGTGTCCTTTTATTATCCCAGTATCCCATCCAGGATTCTACATGACATTTAGCAATCATGTCTTCATAGGCTGTGTCCTCTATATTATGACTTTTTCTCAGACTGTCCTAGTATTTGATGATTATGACAGTTTTGAAAAGTTAATTTATTTTGTAGGATGTCCCTTAGTTGGGGTCTCTCTCATGTCTGGAATAGAGTTATGGATTTTTGTAGAAAAAAACACAGAGATAAATTATAATTTTTATTATATCATATTAAGAACCCATGAACTCAATATACAGTATTATTACCATGTTTCCCCAAAAATAAGACTGGATCTTATATTAATATTTGCTCCAAAAGATTGCATTAGAACTTATGTTCAGGAGATGTCATCCTGGAAAAATCATGCTAGGGTTTATTTTCCAGTTAGGTCTTATTTTTGGGAAAACACGGATTGATGTTGATCTTCTCACCTGACTGAGGTAGTGTTTGCCAGATTTCTCCACTGTAAAATTACTCCCCCTCCCCCTGTTTCCCACGCTCCAATACCATTTTTATCTGCCCAGCCTTCAGATTTTATAACACAAAAAGCCTAGAAATTAGACTGCTGAAAGTAGAGATCTCCTTGATGAAAGGAGGGTGGGGAGGAAATGGAAATCTTCACTTTTTAATTAACCTTGACCCTACCACATTTATAATTAGAAATACTACCATTGTGGGGACCTTAAATACTCAAGTCAACATGATCAATTCTTTCTTTCCGTGGACAATCTGTATGATCATCAAAAAGTGAATTAATACACATGGAATCATAACTAGAGGGGTAAAAGACTGAAATATCCAATAACATCAGGCTAAGACCACCAATACATTTCTCTCCCAACCATAAATGATCCAGCAATTGGACCAGAGTAAGAGAAGTTCAGTAGCTATGACTTCCTATTATCCATGGCTACATTAGGAGGCAATGCCTTTAACTAGAACTGCACATCAGAATTACCTCATGCCAGGTCTTAACCCCCAAGTTTGTGACATAATTAGTCTGAGGTGCAGTATGAGCCCTGGGGTTTTCAATAGCTCCCCAGATGATGCTAATGTCAGCCACGGTTGAGACCTACTGTGAGCCTCTAGTTATCTGATGGCTCCAGCTCCCTTTCCTCTGGAAAGTGCCAGACTCATTGGTATAGCCAACCTTTTTGATGCTCCCTTTTCTCTGCTTTGTTGGCTGACAAGTTGCTTTATGACTACTGTGTTTCCCCAAAAAATAAGACCTACCCCAAAAATAAGCCCCAGTTAAGATCGTCAACCAGACGGACATATTTAGTATGTTATGACAGTGTTGTAGATGGTTGTATATGAAAAAATAAGATATCCCCTGAAAATACTCCCTAATGCATCTTTTGGAGCAAAAATTAATATAAAACCCAGTCTTATTTTCAGGGAAACACGGTAATACATTCTTTAGATGTGTTAAGGCATTTGGCGAGTCTCATCCTGCATCTGGTGTGGGAGCTGCCCTCTCTCCTTCAAGTGCATCTAGATACCAGGGGGTGCCAAAAAATGTACACATTTTAAGAGATGTTATCTATGTAGTACTTTTCAAAATCGAATTGAATTACGGTAACAATGTGTAGTATGACGTTCACTCAGAAGATGGCGTTAATCAAATGAATGCTAGTCATTCATTGTATTACAATTTTAATATATCTTTTTTTCCTTTCTTAAAATGTGTATACTTGTTTTGGATATATATATATATATATATATATATATATATATATATATAATTTTTTCATGGAACAATCTAGTTCTCTAATAGTCCCTGGTAAAGAGAATGATATCCATCCCAAAGCTAACATTTAACAATGTATTTTGTGTAGCTTAGTTAATATGTAATTATTACATAAGCAAAATATTACATAATCAGTATCTCTTCCAATATATTTACATTTATTGTCATTTTATTTCCCTATTGGAATATAAGTGCCTTGAATATGGGGATCATATTTAGCACATTCCAGCTGTCTACCAATGTGTATGGAATATTGAAAAGCTTTTCGATAACAACTCTGTGTACCTCTATAGCTACTGCCCTTCGCACCCTCTTTTGTTTCACAGCCAATTGTTTTGAAAGATTTGGAGACAGGTCTGTGTTCACTTTTTACTCCACCCCAGTATAGATTTCCACTCCCAGCCTGCTGCTAAAACTATTTCTACAAGATGACCAAGTGACAAGTTTGTCGCTAAATCCAATGGAAACTTTATTTTACTTGAACTCCCTGTAGCAGTTGCCACTTTTGACACATCCTTCCTTCTTGACATACTCTCCTCTCTATTTTTCTCTTGATCCTCTGACCTTTAATTCTCAGCCTTTTCCTCTGCCCATCCCTCAAAAGTTTGCTTTCGTGGGGTCCGGTCCTCAGTCTTAAAACTCTGTCTTTGAGCTTCAATTGCCATGTATATGCTGATGATTCAAAAATCTGTGTTTTTAAGACAAACCTCATTCTCTTGCTTCAGTCCTATGTCCCTAACTACAGACTGGACATCTCAAGTTAAACTCACCAACTTCCTCCTAAAACTCATACTTTTCTCCTGCAGCACCTCAACGATTTGTCCTCCAAAACCTACCCAGTCTCCCAAGAGGGAAATGAATGAATCACCCTTCACTCTACCTACTTTTTTACCCCAACCCAATTCAGTTCCCTTCTATGACCTCTCTCTCTCCAAGCCTTATTCAACTTCAACCAGTTGTTAGCCATATGGCAGAGTAAACTTCCTAAATTACAGATCTGATCATGTCACCTGCCTTCAAATTCTTCAAAGGCTCTCCATTTGTTCAGGATGGCATGTGATGCTTTCCCATTGTAATATGATTCTTGCTTAACTCCCCAGCTTCATCTCTCCCCCAACTCATTGTCTCGTTACCCGAACCCTGATTCATTGAACATATTCGCCAGAATCCTAGAAATCCTCTTTGATGTGTCATTCCTTCTTATCACCCTCCCACTTAGCCAAACTGTTACCAAATGCAGTGGGTTCCACTTCTGTGTGTAAAGCTCACCTCCACTACCCCACTCTTGTCCAATCTTTACAGTCTTTAGTTTGTGATTCCCACATTAGCTTTCCAGTTAGTCCCTCTGCTTTTAGTCTTGTGTTCCTCCCAGTCGAGCCTCTACAGTGTAGCCAGAATGCACTTTTGCTATTCCAAATTTGAATATGTCACTCTTGTGCTTAAACTCTTCCCTCTAACTTTTCATTGCTCTTAGGATAAAGGCCCAAATCCTCCCCTGATCCACATCACCCACCACTTGAGCCCTGAGCCATCTGCACTCCCGCCATACGATCAATCAGTTACATCAACCCACCACAGAGTCTTTTCACACATGTTTTCTTTATCCTTGAAGTAAATCACATCTTCCTACATTTTGTTTTCTTCTTATTAACTCCATTTTACCTTTTAAACCTTAGCTCATGGAAGTGTGCCTTATGAGAGCCCCCTGTGACATTCTAGGTATGATGAGATTCCGTCTATAATTGTCTTATACCACGTATTTTTTCTTCAGTTTGTAATTATAAATTTATTTTCATGATCATTTGACAAATACCTCTCTGCCCCACCAGACCATAAGCTCCAAAAGGGCAGGAAGCTTGTCTTTTTTTTTTCTCTCATCACAATATCACCAATATCATGCACATAGTAGGTGTTCGGTCAATATTTGTTTAATTAAGTAATTAACTAATTGTGGAAAAATAATAGCATTTGAACAACCAGATGAAAGGTAAAGAAACTCAAAATAAGCATTGATTTTGAATTTCTCTAAAATCAGGTATATATTTATAATTCTATTGAGTTGGATATTTTGCTTTCTTTAATAAACTCCTTTTAAATGTTTATATTTTACAAGCAGAGAATGTTATGTATTAGACTCAACTGTATAAAATATCAAAATTTAGCTTTATTTACATTGTCTTTTGCTGCATATTAAAAATCAAATTGAAATGAAGATTAAGCATTTCCAAAATGATAAAATTAGTTTTTAAATGATTTAACTGTCAGTAATACTGTGTGCTTACAAATGCCTTGTTTATAGCTTTAATAGGTATAATATAAGTTGCCAACAATATTTTTTTATTTCTGCTATTATATTTTAACAGAGAGAGGAAAAATGTATGACAAATCATACTTGTTTGGTTTGGAATTTTTAAAATTGACACCTGAAATATTAGGGTAAAATTCCACATGGAACTGACTTACCATTCCACAGGGTCAGTTGGTTGCTCCCTCTCTCTTTGTGTGTCTGTCCTAGTAGCACGCCTGAGGTGTACTTACACTTAAATATACAGAACAGGTAGTGTTTGAAGATGACCCTGGAGAATATTATATAAATGATTAGATCTGAAATTTAATTTTAGTAGGAAACCACGTAAGTCTGCAAATGCAAAGGTGAATGACACCTAAGCAATATTGTCTATTCAGTAGTTAGATTTGCTCCATTAGATTCTAGTTTTAACATAAAGAAGGCAGAAAATGAAATATACAACCAAGAAAATTATGTGCAGATTTCAACTAGCACAATAAGAACTGCTCAAGCTAAAACAGGAAGTAACAGCTACATTGTTCAGAAGTAAATTAAGGTGTGCCTAATGGTAATGCATGCTACCTAGATATAAATACTCTAGAAAAGGAAAAGAAGAAGAAACATGAAAGGGAAAAATTACCTACTTGTGTGAACGTACTTGGATGTAAAGAAAAAAGGTAATCAAAGGTAAGACAGATACATACAAGGTACTGCATAAGGCATCATTTACAAAGGAACACTGGAAAGATTGTAGAACAGAGCTAAGAAGATGTGAAAATAAGAAAATCAAAGATAAAAAATGAAAGGAAGATTGTACAACATATTAGGATAAATGAGAAGACATTTGTCAAATACTCAAAGGACAAGATAATAGTGAATAAGAGGAAAGATGATTAAGGGGTGGGAATGGTAATTTAATAAACACAAGAAGAGCCAAACTGAACCAGATAGACAGCTCCTATCATGTAGGTGGTATTTAACATTAATCTGTAACATTGTCAATAAATAACCTGCCCTGGGTGACACTGATTTTTGTAAATTTTGCTTTCACAATGATACCCCTACCTATCACCACTCCACTAGGTGATAGTGTGTTTGTCACAGGCTTCCTTTATGGAGTCTCTCCTGGGTGGTTTTGACAATGGTGACTCTTCAACTTAATTACTGTGTAATGAGACATGATATTTAAAATAGATATCTATATGCAGTTCTGATATGGATTTTTAAATATCTTAATTTACTTAAACCTAAAGCTCATGCACTTACATCTGTAATACATAAGCTGGAGCAGTGTCCCTCCTAACACCCAGAATGTTCAACTTTTTGTGTATTTTCCTAATCGTGTTGAGTGTTAGCCAAACTGAAGTTAGTGTTTGATACAGACAGAATATAAAGCTGTGAGACAGAAAATTTATGTTTTGTCCTGAATTCCCTATATGTGTGAGTTTAGATAAATCACTTAACCTCTCTCTCTCTCTCTATATATATATATGTATATATCTTAATTTTCACCAGTGTAAAACTAGGGTTCATGCCCTCTGTATATCTCTAAAGGCAGGAAGAGTAAATGAGACACAAGAGAGTATTGTAAGCCTTTCTGAACATACATATCAATCTGGAGTACAGCTGAGCCTGGCTGTGTAACTTGTCTTTTCAAGTGTTAATACCATAAGTCAATGTCTTTTGGTGCCAGGAACCTCATATCCCTCCCTCTCCTAGAGTACATCAGAGTGGCAGCTCTTCTAGTCTGTGCACAGGGAAGGCCATCTTCTTCCTCAGTAAACACAGTGTGGCCTTGAGCAGTTCTGCCCACCCCCACCCCCTAGCTCCACCCACACCAGCATGGTACGTGGTGTGCAATCACAGGCTAGTTTTGAATTATTATGAGGCCAGTGACTAGAATGCAATGTGGTAGGCACTGGAGGTGCTCAGGCCTGGCTCTCCTCCTAAACACTCAGCCACAGCTCTTGAGCAGCAGCTTCCTTTGAGCCTCTGAAAAATGCCCAGAAAACTGCCCAAGCCATCCACAGTTGCTGGCAAGCATAGCACCAGGCATATGGCCAGTTTGAATGGAATTGGGAAGGCATATGGAGAGAGATTCTTTTCCCTCCAAAAGGCTTTATAACTTCAAAGGGTAGTTGGTTTGATTATCATTATATCAACCAAGCACCCAACATCTTTGACCCTCTACAATTTGCCAGGCATTATGTCTGGCATTCTGAGGAATAAAAAGATAATAACACACAGTGCTATCCCCAAGGATTGAGATTAGATAGATATGATGAAACACATGGCAAAGTAATTACTCAAAATAGTCACGAAAGGTGGTAATGATGGTTGTTTTGAAAATCTAAGAAAGGAGGGATGTGCCAAAAATAATCAGGGATGACCTCACAGAGTAGGTGATGTTAGAGCTGAATCTCCAAGACTTGATTTATTTTTGGATAATTGGGGAGGAGTTACAGAGCAATAGTATGAATAAAAGCTTTTTCTGGAAATGTTCATAGGACAGTAGACAATAAGAATGGAAATAAGGTTGACAAGATTAGTTAGGAAATTCTTTTAATCATATATTTAACAATATTCACTCAATATTTGCTGTAAGGTAGGCATCATACTAAAAGCTGGATATAAAGTGACGAGCGAAACAGACCAAGTTCTTGCCCTCTTAGAGCTTACCTTACAGTCAGGGAGGTAACCAATAAATAGATAAGCCAACACAGATGCATAAATAAGGAATTCTAAAATGCATGGTGCTTATATAGGAAATGTTTTGTTGCAGGAAGTGCGAAAATCTAGGTAAGTGCCCTGGAAATGGCTACACCAGGAAGAGATACTTATTAAACTGAAAGCTAATGGATGACCAGGATACAGTCACTGAAAGTATAGAGAAGCCCATTCCAAGCAAGGACCAAAGGAAGGGAAGAGTTTGATACATTTCATATACAAAGGAAGCCAAGGAGATTGACTGCATTGGGTCTTAGTCATAACACTTTTAACATGTTTCTTATCATGGGTCATGTAGAGTGCTTGACATGTTAATATTGGAGTACACATGTAATTGGTACTAAGTTTGTTAATGATGACTCTTACATGTTATTGTATAAGTTAATTACGTAAGTAGAAGTCAAGGCAATGAATACTACCTTCACCATCCAAAATTTAAAAGAGACAGTGTATCGATATACATTTATTTTTTTAAAAAAACATGACGCTTTGAACTATTAACAAGAATTGGTAAGCTTGATAATGTGAATACTTATGTAAATTATAATCTTCTGGTAATGAATGTATTGGTAAAGCAAAAATATTAAGTTCAAATTATAAGGTACATTTTCTCTATAGGAAGAGATACTAGTGTTGGTGATATGTTAATTTTTAAGATAATATGTTGAAAGATGACCATAATGTAGATCAATTCTCTTATTACAATGTCTGTGATATGTGAAAATAGGAATGATATCATAGAGTGCAGTCAAGTCCAGACTAGACAAACATATAAAGCAGTTTAGACAGCCAACATCTTAAACAGTTGACCTTAGTAATTAAAAAGCAGCAGATAAAAAATTATACGTGTGTATGTATGTGTGATGTGAATGTGTAAAAACTTAATTGACCTATCTGAGCCTTGAATCTAAAAGTGAATACAATTTTATTATTAATATTTTAGAAGTGTTATCCAGAGCTTCTAATACATAGATTAACACCCTCCAAATCATTGTGTATTTCTACTGCAAACTGTAAAGAGGAATTTTTAAAGCTTCCAAATGGATTCTTAATCCTTTCATCCTTTTATTTGTGATAGTAACACTTTCGGGTTGAGAAATTAGATGAAAATAGTTGGACTTTATAGTCTATCTTCTATGCAAAACTTTGAAAACTTTCATAAATTAAACCTCTTATTGCCGCTGGGAAATCACAAAATGCAGAGCAATTCCTGTAGTATTTCCTACCGTGCTCTGTACTAGCCAGAGATTTTGTTCTATTTTAAGTTCTATTTAAAATCCTCTTCAATATATATAAGAAAAAGTAGATATGTTTGAGCATATCTAGAATGTAAGCCCTCTGGTACAAGATTGTGGAATATTAATACTCTGCCAGCCTGGACCTTATCAAATTATTTTGAGGCACTTTGTAATTCTTTGATTTATTATCTGTAGTTGGATTATTCCTATCTGTTTATTTAAAAAGAAGTCATTTTTTAGCATATGTATACACATAAAAAATGAAATGTAAACCTATTTCAAGTTTCTCTAAACCTTGTCGTATCTTTTACGAAAATTTTAATGTTCCACACGCCATTTTTATTTCACTACGTATTGTATATCTTAACTATGAACACATTAAATGGGTTCCGTTGTGTCCAAATGGTATCTTCAATATGAATAAAGATGAAAATGTATGAGGATACTCTTTGGGAAATGAAGCTGTTTCGGAGTTCTGTTTTATTTTGTTGATAATGATGTACGGTTTTGAGATTAACAGCCATCTTTTCTGGTGATAATATATGGGAAATGTTAGCATTTATTCTTCTTTAATGTTTTACTGGCATCTTTAGAATGTTATAAAACAAGCATTTACTACTTAGTAGTTAAGCATTTCCCTTCTTTGTTTCTTTAATTAACATATTGATCTAAACCAAATCTATAGGATCAAGCTTATTGAGACAGACTTCCTGTGCCTCCATCATTGCTACACTCCCCACTTATTCAGTAAATAAAATATGGACAAAACTACATGTGGAGGCTGAATAATCCATTAAAGATTTTTGCCAACAGTACCTGAAAGATATTTCAACCATAATTGTGCTTTATCACTTTTTCTGTGCCTTTGCATGCAACGAGGTTTTTTAAAAGACCAAATACAGCTTTCTGATTTCCATTTAATAGTAGAAGTCATAAAGTTTAATTGTATACTTGAGCACAGGGCGTCATTTCCAGTATATCTGATCAATAATTCATCGATTGCCTTTGGCTCAAAGTAATATTTGAAAGAAAATGTAGCCAGTGGGAGCTTATCTGAAAGTACCTTCAACCATCTCTATTAATTATGGTTTTCCTGAATCTGGATCATTAGGCTACCAAAGTGACAGCAGATGGCGAGCAAACTGGACAGGATGCAGAGCGGACCAACACAAGAGCAAACTCCTTGGGAGAATTCATTAAGGAACTTGCCCAGGATGCAGAAGGTATTACAAAAGTCACAATGTAATCATTATTTCTCCTAATGGAAACACAGAAAAAGGGATTACACCTGACGGAAATTTCTCTAGTAAGAGGTGACATTTCTAAATTTCAGGGTTGGGTTTAAAAAGTATTTTGGTCAAGATATTCAAGGGCATTATCTGCTACAACCTACAATGTTAAATTAGTGACAACAGTCAGTAAATTAGTAATTATGAGTGCAGAATAGCAGTAAGTTGAATGTATTCCTTCAGGAATGCTCCCATGTTTAAGGGATGTCTATTATGATTAAATAACTAATGGGAAACTTATGCTTTGTTATTATTTGTATTCAAAACTAGTTAAAAGATGTTAAATTTTTTTCAAGCTAATTTTTATCATCCTACACAGTATATTAAAGCAGCACTTTAATTTCTCAAAATGACTTTCCAAACACACGGTACTGGTTTTTAATGAACATCTGTTGCTTGGGATTTGGATGCACTACCTTACCAGAAGCTGTACTGCATTCAGTCCACAATTCTCTAGGAGTTACTTCTGGGCATCTGCCAATCTGACTGAGAATCAAAGTGAAAGCCATCTTTGAGCAAAAGCCCAGATTAAGAAACTCGTGAAGAAAATAGATAACACAAACAAACAAACAAACCCACTAGCTCTTAAATATCTATTATTGTATAATAAACATGCATTCATGTTTAGAAAATAAGAGTTGTTGTTGTTGCTGTTGATGCTTTAAAAAAGTAAAACATTTTTATTGCTCTACAATGTTATGCATTTTAGATATTTTGCTTTGTAATAAAGCCAAATAAGTTATGACATGAGATAAACCTTCACTGCAAAACCTGACAGGTAATTTAGGAATCACTGGCCAACAAGAGACTGAAACTCCCTAAGATTCCCTACTGCAAGAAGTAACAGAGTTTTAATCTGAGGCAAAACATGTCAGGATCTGAAACAGAAATTACTAGTACCAGAAAAATCTCAGTTAACTCATGTGGTTTATCTTCTGCCTGATGAAGCTGTGTTTTTCCTTGTTTCATTTTCCTTTGATGCAACTTGACGTGTCCACCTCCCTCCCAACAATCAAACAAACCCCCTTGCAAGTAGAGCAGTTTCACTCTGACTGGATCCCTGAAATCTCAATACTCCAGGAACTTTCCTTTTCCTTCCACCTCAATCTCAAATATTCCACACCCAGCAGCCTATCCTGGGAACTCATTTTGATCACTTCCATCAAACATTGGTATCTTTCAGTAGACTCTGGGATCAGCACTGCTTACTTCTCCACCACCGAGTTTGTGCACCACACAAAAGCCACCAGCAGGGAGCAGAGTGGGAATAATATGTAACCCAAGCTTTGCTTACTTACCATCCACATTCTATCAAGCAAAGGAAAGGGTTCAGTATCATCAGAGGTGTCTCCCATTCCCTAAATTGTGCATCAGTCTGTGTGTCTGTCCAGATGGGACACTTTTTTCTAATTCACATGGAAATGCCATATGGGATAGCTGTCATCCTGTACCTGAGGAATATGTAAATGCCATTCCTTTCTTCTAGCGGGCACTAATATAAATGATAACAAAAATGGTAACCACAGCCCTTTAGGAAAGAACTTTGGCAGAATTAAGCCTACTGTCAAAATTTCATGAAAATTTAAATTTGGATATGCCAGAGTTAAACTAAATCCTGATTGAGATTGGAGGATTTAAAAAAAAAAGAAAACAAAACTCACCAAAAGCTTTAAGTGGGTAGTGTAACATATCCACACCCTTGTTTTCCTCTTAAAACTACAATAATGTGGATAACCATCAAGTACTTTTAGGTTTTATTAGTGGCAGTAGTTTGCTGTGGGAAAGTGAATGCTTCAGCCTGGTATTATCTATGTCAGTTTTATTTTTAGATAGATGGAATACCTTTCTCATCCTATCTTCCATCACAAGTCATGGACCCTTTACAGAAAATCAACTTCTATTTAATCTAAGGCATTCTTAACTCACTATAACTTTTAAAGTCTACTGTGCTATGACTCCTGATTATATCGTGAATATTAGAATTAATGAGTGAATATATATATGTGTGTGTGTGTGTGTGTATACACATTAGTGTACATATCTCCTAACGTATAACAGAGCTTAATGAATGCTAGACACTCTTTATTCCTGTTTCTCAGATCACAGTATTTGTCATTCATGATAAATTTACCCATCAGAGGATATTTTTTCTTCCAGCTTCAGTATGAGAAACAGCTTTGCTTCTCCTGAGGAATTAATTTATTTGCATGTTACAGATATTGTATACCTCTTAAGTATCCCATTTTTGTTCCCCGCTATGCCTTGGCTACTAAGAAGCTTAATGCTAGATTTAGGATCCATGCACTGAGCATTATGTCTTTTTGTCTATTAATATTTCTCCTTATTCACTTCTGTTTTAATTTTTCCCATCTCCTTTTATGTTAATTTTATCTTGTTTTAAAAAAATTAAAACTACTTTAAATTTGTTTAGAAATAAGGTAGAAATAAATAAGCAATTTTAAAAGATATATTTATGTTACAATTATTTTCAATACTGTTGAAAACATACAAAAGTGATATTGTATATCTGTGAATCAGAGATTCATACATTCATCTTTAGTTAAAAGTCCTCAGAGATTTTTTAAATTCCATAGATAGAAGCAGTAGAACAATCAGACCTCTTCTGTTAAAATTATGCTTTCTTTCTTAGTATTATCAGTATTATTTTATTAGTATTATTAGTATTGTTTTTCTAAAGCAGTTTTTGTGTGCCCTAATAATTTCTTCTAGTTGCTTACATATTGCTTTAATTTAAAAGAAGTAATGCATTCCAAAAAGCACAGCCTTCTTTTCCTTTTTTCTCCCTGATATCATTTTTTTCCCCACCAAATTTTCCTCTGCAGTTTAACTTTGAATAGACCACAAGAGAAAGAGGGGGCTGTATCTCATAATCCTCTCTTTCTCAATACCACCTAAGCCCAGGATCTAAATTCAATAGATTATTTATTTAAAAAAATCTAATCAGAGCTAATTTATATATCCATTTAATAAAGGAAAAACATACAGCTTTGGCAGGTTGCAAAGTAGGGTTTATCCTTTCGTTTTAAAAAATGAATGCAAATGAAGTCAGTGGTTGCTTACATGCTACAATTGGTTAAAATCAACTGTCCAGACAGGCATGAACTCAGACCAAAGGGTTGTATTGTAGGTAGAACCAAATCAACTGTGGCTTTCTTAAAGTCTAAGAAGTAGAAATCTTCTTAGATTTAATCATGAGCATTCTAGCCTGGTTCCCACATAGTCTGCTAGGTCAAAGAGCTTTCATATCAATCAGTTTATGGTCACTGTGGTTCCTTAACAAACATGGTACAGCCTAGGTGCTATCCTCCTAAAACTCAGGGGTGGGATCTTGAAAAGGTTCTTTGATCTATGTCAAGGTATGACTGTTAACCAGTTGACCAAGAAAGAACCACTCTCACTAACTTCTAGGAATGTAGCACCCAAGCACCTGAGTAATAATTTCTACCAGAGGGCTAAGAATGGCCATAGATTTTGGAAAGGGTAGAATTAGAGATAGAAACTCAATTCCATCTACTAACCCAGTGATTCTCAAACTGGCATGCATCTAAAGCTCTTGAAGGACTTGTTAAAATGCAAATTGCTGATCCACACTCCCAGAATTTTTGATTCAGTAGGCCTTGGGTGAGTTCTGAGAATCTGAATTTCTAATAAGTTACTAGGCGATGTTGAGGCTGCTCATGTGGGGACCCCATTTCAGAAGAACTGTACTTACCCATCATGACACACCCCCCATGGATGCTTGACTTGGCCGGACCGTGTATGAGCACCTGTTTCAGGAGCTCTGCTCATTCTATCTTTGGAACAACTGTTTTCAGTGCCAATTAGAAAAGTTTCCAAGAATAGATATGGATTGTCAGGATTCTTTTTGTCTTAAGTGGTCTCATGATACAACCTTAAATGGTAGAAAATGCCACTTGGCCAACCCACAGCCCTCATTCTAGGGATTCTCATAGGTAATATTATAGAAGTAAGGTTTGGGGAGACAAAAAAGTTCAAAAAAAGTCTCCTTTTAACTTGTTAAATTAATGGTCCATAGAACACACCTCAGGAAAACTTGGTCTAAAACTAATGTTAAAACTGCGAAAATGTTTCAGTTCACCAGTTTTTCAAATTTTTATTTGACATAGCGTTCTTTTTTTCAAATGAAAATTTTCCCCAGATTACCAACTTATAAAAGAAATTCTTGGCAGAATAGACATCGTTTGTAGAATACCTGAAGCACCTAGGGAAACCTAAATTTCTGAAGAGCACAGTTTGAAACTCCATATAATGCATAATAAATACAAACTCTTACGATGGATGTTATTGCCGGAAGGTATCACTGAGCCCTAATCCATAATGTTTATCCCCAGACTAGTGCCCCTTTCCTCACTTCTTTAAAAACATGAACACAGAACTGTGTAGAAGTTCAAAGGCAGGTTCAGTTTTCAGTATCACACCACCGGTAGTATTTCTGTACTCATTATTTTAAAATTAACTGAATATGATTGTGTCAACAATGTAGACCTTACATTTTCAGCTTCCAAGTGTTAGGCTATATCTCAATTTTCACCCATTACCTGAAAAGGATGTGAGCCCCTTTTTTTTTTCTTTATATTTCTTCCTTTTGAGGAAGAAATGCCGTGCTTTAATTACCAGGCCCTCAAAAAGAAATATTATATGAAGAAATATGTCACATTTCCCTGTTTGCTAAGGATGGTTGTATTCACTGACTCTGTGTCCCAGCAGGAACACCATGGTAGACTACATTGCATTTGGAGACAGTGGAGAAGAACAGACGCTATGTGGCATTTTTGCATGTGGCATTTTGTTTACTAATTTGCAAAATTTGTTTCATCCCCTACAGCTGTAAATGAAAAAGCTATAAAACTAAATGAAACTCTAGGAAGTCAAGACAAGGCCTTTGAGAGAAATTTGCAAGCACTTCAGAAAGAGATTGATCAGATGATGAGAGAATTGAGGAGGAAAAATCTAGATCCACAGAAAGAAGTTGCTGAAGATGAGTTGGTGTGAGTAGACACTCTATTATGTTTTCATTCGATAACTTGATAACTTAGCTTTCCAAATTGTTTTGAGTTTTCTAAATTTTCATCACATTGATACTCTGTTTGCTATTTATTTTATTTACTTAGTTATAATTTATCTTGCTCTAAAATGGATTGAAAGTATGTTTTTGCCTATATGTAAATAATCAAGTAAATGATCTTTTTCTAGTGTAGTACCTTTTATAATTAGGCTAGTGGGCATGCTTTATTAATTGACTGTATTAGAGACTTTTAAGCTATCAAAGTTTTTTTTTTAATCAAAATACTTTCGATAAATGAATTTAGCAGGCCATCCCATATATTTTGTCATCTCACAAAACACTAAGAGTTGTCAAATGATAAATGATTAATACTTTGAAATAAGGGTTGCGAATTTGAGTTTGGGAATGGTAATAGGGATTTTACCAATGCTAATTAACTCATGTGACCACACACTCAATAAAAAATACGTTTTTACATTCACAGTCATCTAACTTCAAAGTGATGGTGTTATTAAACTTAAATAATGTATATTAAACTAACAACATGGGCAACAGCTGAGAACTTGTTAGAAATACAGATTATCACACCCCACCCTGGACCTACTGAATCAGAAAAGTTAGGGATGAAGTCCAGGAACATTCTGACAAGTACTTCAGAGGATTATTATGCCTATTAGTTCAATAGCTACTTTTTTTCAAGTATTTACATTTTCTTAAGGACTCAGATATTATCACTTTGGGAAAACTATTAAGTTAAACCCAGGAAACTCCCAGATGACTCAGTTGAAAGAAAAAGAAAAGTAGATAAAAATCATGATTTTATACTAGCACTTCAATACCATAGAGTTCTGGTCACAGTTTCTAACCAAAGATACAATATATTCATGCTTTATATTTAAAGTATAAGAGAAAATATCTCATTATGTTGACTCAGGTAGCTTTTTATTTTGGTGTGTGAAGTAAATCATAAAACTCAGTACATCAGTCAGATTATGAGAATAACCTGAGATCCTTTCCAACCGAAAATTTACATTAACCAATTAATAATGTGGATTTCTTGTGCTTTAATTTTAATTGTAAGTGGTCTTGCCACTTTTCAGGTGTCAGTTTTCAACTTGGTTTTCTTTAAATACTGTCTTATTTTTCCATTGTTTTCATGTTAGCATCTCTTTATAACCATTTAATACCAAGAAACCCTGAACCAGTGATAAGAGCTTATTGTGTATTATTGGGCTGGGGTGTTTGCAGAGCTGCAGAAGGCCTGCTGAAGAAAGTGAAGAAGCTGTTTGGAGAGTCCCGAGAGAAAAATGAAGAAATGGAAAAGGATCTCCGGGAGAAATTGGCAGACTACAAAAACAAGCTTGATGATGCTTGGGACCTGTTGAGAGAAGCCACAGATAAAATCAGAGAAGCTAATCGCTTATCTACAGCAAACCAGAAAAACATGACTGCTTTGGAAGTGAGTCTTAGGGGTTCTTTCATCTGAATCTAGGGGTGTGGGTGGCGGTGGGGGGGAGGGGGTAACCATGGCTGGCTAAGTCAAGTAGATGCACATTTACAAGATCAAGAATTACAACTCTGAAAGGAGACTTCTAAAAAGCAGAACAGGGTATGATCTTTCATTTTTAATCAATGGCCATTGCCCATAAAACCAAATAAAAATTGTAAAAGTTTACTTCTAAACTACTGAAGATTTTTAAAAACATTGTGGCACAGTGGAAGGAGCTCTTTACTGGGAGTCAAAGAACTTGGTCTTAATAATAACCGTTCCACTAAGCAGAAATGCAAGCTTGGGCAAGTCAATTAATTTCTCTAAGCATCAGTCCCCCAACTATAGGAAGGCATGATACTAGAGCACATCCAGGGTATCCTCATCTACTAATATTATGATTTTATAATCTACCCAACCTACCCAAATGTTTTGGAAATGACTGTCATAAATCCCAGAAGTGCCAAATATATTCTAATAAAATCTGGACACATAAGGAACAGCTCATTGAAAGACCAGAGCTTGGAAAAATTTGGTTCTCTTTTTCTTTGCAATGCAGTCTATGTAAATGATATTTTAAAAGGGACTAACATGAATAGATCAAGTCTGAGTTATTTTTCCCTCCTTCTCCTCACAGACAAGAGGTACTTCTCTCCTCAAGAGTTGATTGGCAGCCTCTGCCTTTGTCAGAGTGCTGACGAGTTTGGAACTAAAACAGATTTGTCCACATTTCTCTCTCTCTCTCTCTCTCTCTCTCTCTCTCTCTCTCTCTCTCTCTCTCTGTCTCTCTCTCTCTGTCTCTGTCTCTCTCTCTGTCTCTCTGTCTCTCTCTGTCTCTCTCTCTCTCTGTCTCTCTCTCTCTGTCTGTCTCTCTCTCTCTCTCTCTCTCTCTCTCTCTCTCTCTCTCTCTCTCTCTCACTTTTTCCAAGTGTAAATTCAGCACTTATGATGGCCCAAACCTGTATCTGATATTTAGAAAACAACTTTCCTCCTGAAACATACTTACCTTTGCTGTTTTCAAAATAATTTAGAAGTATTTAACCCCAACAGATATGAAAACAGCAGCAGACCTATATCTCTTTTAACGTATAATCTCACCTTCAACTATAACTGAACATAACTGGCATATGTTATGCTTTCAAATATGTTTGTGGAATGACAGTTGAATAAGATGAATCTAGATTTTTTTTCTACTTGTTTCTTTTCATTTTTCTTTGGATTAAGAAGAGGAAAAATTAATTTTTTAAGTATTTTTTTCTGAGACTTAGCCTTGTCATTTTGATCAAAGATTGAAGAGACTAATTTTTTCTTCAGTGTGTCTAATCTGAACCAATTTGGAGTCTACTGATATGCTGGCAAAATTAAAGAAAAAGCACCATCCCGTGAGGCAGGATGCTGGACCATTGTCATGTCATAGGTTCCAACATGATTCATCTTACTAGGTTACACACCAGTGGTATAACTTACCTGGAGGTACACCTCTTCATTCTATGGCAACAGTTTAAGAAATTAAAATTATCTATGTGGAAAGTATAATAAGCATCTGGGAAGTATTTCAAGAAGAGTTATGGTGGCACAGGAAATAGGGCATTCAGCTATTCCTTCTTTTTAGTGATGTTTAAAATTAGATGTCATCATTCTTGGGACCCCCCCCCCCCCAGAGATACCCAGAGCTTATGTAGTCAGTATTAAAGTTCTAAGTAGTCCTTTCCAGATTTTAATTTGTGATGCCATGCTTAAGTAAAGGCTTGTTAAAACTTACTGGAGTAAATAAACTGATTAACATGAGTAAGGCACAGCTTAGTTAAGGTTGTTCACCAAGGTTGAAGTTGATTACCAAGGTTGGTACTAGATGGGCTAAAAAAATCACCTGGAGAGTTTGTTAAACAGGCGTGTTCCCTGGGCTCTCCCCCAGAGTCTGAGTTGGTTGGTTTGGGGTGGGACCCAGAGTCCATATTCCAAAATTCTCCCCGGGTTAATCTGATGTGCATACAGGTTTAAGAACAATTGACACATTGTATCCATTTGATTGAATAATGAGGTTTTTTTAATAAATACCTTCATTGTACCTTTAATAAATACCTTCTTGGTGTTTCCACCAAGAAGATGATATAATTAAGGCCCAACTCAAATATTTTTTTTTGTTTATTTTTAAGGAGGTAAGCATATAATTTTTATTATTAACATTTATAAAGTCCCTGCTAAACACAAAATTGATAATTTCACCTGAATCTAGGGTGTGGGGGGAGGGTTGATCTTCATGGTGTGGTCCTTGGAATAATAACATTGGCATCACCTAGAAACTTATTAAAAATGAAAATTCTCAGGTGCCACACAAAACTATCAACTCAGAAACTGAGAGTAGGGCCCAGCAATCAGTGTTCTAAAAATATCTCCAGTTATTCAGATGCTGCCTTAAGTTTGAGAACCATTAATATTAACAATAAAGCATTTCTGATGACTTTAGGTGACTTGTATTTAGTGGGAGGTACACACAAATAAACCATTCTATACACTAGAGTAATTATAGAAGCAAGCAAAGGAAGGGCATCTAAATCACCCCTGGGTTCAGGATGGGCTTCACAGAGGACCTGACACATGTGTTATGTCTTGAAGTGTGGGCACTAGCTAGTCAAAATAGAAGAGGAAGGACATTCCGGAAATTAGGGGATAACACATGCTAAGACACAAGGGAAAGAAAAGTAAGACATTTGGGGGAAAATTTAATATGACTGGAATGAAGAAGTGAACAAGTGAGGGGTTAGAAAGCCAGCAAAGATTGAGAGGATTCGGACTTTGAGTTTTAAGAGAATTGCATTCTGAGACTAATCTAAGGAATTTTATTTTAACCCTACAAGCTTTTGTATGCAAATGAAATACTGGAATCATGGATTAAAATTACATTTTGGGACTTAAGAGTGGTTTGTGTAAACTGGAGAATTGGTTTCATATTGGAAAAATAGTGTGACATGAGGCTAGGAAAGTATGATGGGATAATATTTAAACGTCTGTCAGACACCTACCATATCACGGAAGTTTGAGATTGAATAGGAATAATTCCTGGCCTCATAAAACTTACTGTCTCCTAAAAATTCAGGCATTAACCTTTCACTGTATGTAATCCTGTGATTAACATGGTTTGGGAGAATCAGCAAAAGATTCTCAGAAATGATGAAGCAGCATGAGACTAAACACAGACTTCACAAAGTATAAGGTGATCTTAGGAAATGTCAAATAGAGCCGTAAAACTCATTCATAAGCTACATAAAAGTCTGTAGCAGAAGATACCTCTGGAAACAGTATTTGGAGTCAGACCATGGGAGGCTTTGAATGCGGCCTTCTAGAAGCCAGCAGGGCCAGAAGGGCATTTCCAGCAGCGAAGAGAAGGCAGAGGGAACGTCGGGCCAATGGGCAAAGAGAAGATGAGCAATTCAGTTAAGCAAGGGAACGTGTATTGGACAGTCAGTCTCCAAATCTACCATTATAACCTTATCAAAGGAAGTATTGTGAAGAAAGTGAAGAGTGAGATGCTTAGATAAAAGATAGACAGGAAGGTCGTTTTGGCAGGTTTTTAATTTCCCTACACACTCACACAATGTGTTATTCTTACAGAGCTCTGGAATGAATTAAGATCTAATTAGATGTCAAAAATAGAAATATAATCAACTTTGGTATCCAAACAGAATCACTTAATTATGCTTACGACATACTTTCGGAGAATAATTTTCTATACGTGGGCCTCCTTTCTGTTCCTCAAACACCCAAAGCTTCCTACCTTAGGAATTTTATATCCTGTATCATTCTCTATTCATTCCCTCCCTGTATTTAACTTTATATCACTCATCATTACTTAAAACTGTACATTAATATACTTATTCTTTTTCTCCCTAATCCAGACAAGCCATGAGGAGCATATCTTCTGTTCACTCTATCCCCAGGGCCTAGGACAGAACAGAACATTTTTTCTCCAACAAATTATTAAGTGCCATCAAACAAACAGAAATGCATGTTATGTGTTTACTTTTATTAATATTTGGGAGCTCCAAATCTCCATCTTTCGTTGATTCAAAGCTAAATTTTATCAGTGTCTGATGTGAAAGTTAGCCACCTCTGAAATCTCCTTAATCTCTTGATCATTATTTCTGCTTTAGTATGATAAAGAATACATTTTGATATTGCGTAACAATCGGTCCCCTAAAGTAACTTGAATAGAGCTTTGATAAAAAGATTCTAACTCACTACTTAATTGAAACCAAAATGTATGTAGCTCTTCACTTAATATATGTGTGGAAATATTCTCTCTTGTATTGGTACAGCATTTTAAATTACTTGATTCATTAATACAAACAAGTCATGTTGAAAAAAATTCTTGAATGCCTGTATATGGTATAACATGAAATCAGTTCATTCAAAATCTAATGGCTAAAACTGGAAGTTATGTAAAACAGACTCTTGAAAAATAAAATATGACTATTAATCAAGGGCATCAAGACTAACCCTATGTTTTTTGTCCCTGAAGAGGGAATGACATATTTGAAATTTCCTCTGCATTAGCCAGTGATGGGAGTAGCTGGTGAGCCAAGTGTCACCAGTGCAAGTCCCAGGAATGGACTCTCATTTCATTTATTAATGCAAAAATATTTATTCAGGAAACTCCTAATATTGGAGATACAATGATGCATAAAACTGTTTTTATGGATATTGAGGGAGATATTCACTAAAGCAATAAATAAGTAGTATACAATAAGGCCATAAACTCTGAAGCATGGACTGACATACATAATAAGTGACATGTTCAGTGACATTGCATGATGCATCCAATGTATTATCCTTCATCAGCTACATACTTCAATAGGCTGTGCATTCCCACTAGCATTTTGTGATGAATTTTGTGATGAATTGGTGTCACTGATTTTTATTAAATAACATGTGCTTTTAGTAACTCCCTGAAGAAGTTATCAAGATGGTTCAATCTATGCAAAAAATAAAATAATATTATCTCCGTTTATATGGTTTAAGGCCATCCAACAGAATATAACTTAGAAAAATGAGTGCTCAGAAGAGGAACGAAGTAAGATATTTAAAACAGTCGACAATTGCATCCTGTTACTGTGTTCTAAGGCAGTATTCTAAGCCAGTTCTTCTCAAATTTTACGGTGTATGTCATCAGGGGTTGTTGTAAAATGCAGATTCGGGGTTGATAGTTCCAAAAAAGGCTTTGAGATTGTATATTGCTAACACGCTTCCAGGCTATGTTGATGTCACTGGTCAATGGTCCACATTTTGAGTAGCAAGGGACTAAGTATTTCACATAAGGAGGCTGAATTACTTGCCCCAGATTTCATAGCTTGTGAGTAGGCAGAGCTGGGATGCCAGTCCAGGCAGGCTGTTGCCAGAATCTAGTTTGTAGTCACTGTACTCTAGAATATAGAAAATAAGTGTTATTTTAGATAGGTGATCAGAGAAGTGACCATGAGCAGCGAATGGAGGAGGAAGTAAGCTAGAGGACTCGGGAAAAGCGCATGGTTGAGAGAATTGCAAGTGTAAAGGCTCAGAGGCAGGAACAAGATACATAGATATAGATATAGATACAGGTATAAACACCTGGCAGCACATTAAAGTTGTTGGGGAAAAGGCAGGAAAAGAAGGGTATGAAATTAGTGCTATCCCAGTGCAAGTAAGAAATGTGATTTCTACCATAGGAGAGTCAGTGTTTTCACAGCTTAAGACCCAGGCTCTGTCATTAAGCAGACAGGACTCAAATCCTAACTACATAGTATTAACTGTGACCTTGGGTAAATCGCTGAACTTGTTCACTTTCCCATTCTTTTAAAAGGTGATAAACACAGGTCCCATAGAGTTAGTGTAGAATTAAATGAGAAAAGTTTGTAAACTACCTGGCATATATTGAGATTGAAATGATTATATAAAGTAGCATTATTATTTATATAAAAACATAAATAACAGAATTAAAAATGTAATTGATACAATTAAATTCACGGGTCAAAAGGTGATTGGAAGAATACAAATGAGTCAGAAGTAAAAAGAAATAAAATAGGCAAAATTATATTCCGAATACAGAAACAGCATTATTTCTCTGTTGATGATTTTACTCTCCTAGGCTAGAAATGAGTTTCATGTAGTTCTTAGACAAGCTATCAGTTTCAAAGAAAATTCAGAGTCTGCTCTCTTCTTATGTAACAGTCTATTAAGTTTATTCTTCCATGTGATAGTTTCTCTTTTTTTTTGAAAAGTGATTCCCCTAAATTCCTTTAAATATCCCATTTCTTCCATTTTTTACATAACTCCCGTAGAATAAACCTGCCTATGTTTATACTCACCAAATACTTACTCATTTGGACATACATTCCGGAATTCAATATCTAGTTCCGATGTCATTCAGTGTACTGCCACATGTTCAGTCATACATATTCAGGATTCACATTTTAGTTTAAAAATGGATGTTCATCTTACTTTAAAAATAGTTTTTAATTCTTCAACTACCATCACATAACTTTTCTTCTCTTGGATGACTCTCTCACAGTGGGATGAAGAAAGTACCTCTACAAGCATATAAATAAAATAACTCTTGGAGGACTGGCTGGATAGCTTATATTACTCTCATCTAGCCTTACTGTCAATATGACATACCTTGTTGGCTACGCTTTTGTTCAGACAGCTCAGGGAGGTCGGGAATACAGGGCTGGGTCGGGTTTTACCCTAAGGCATTTTGATGTTTTGTTCATACTTTACTACAGAAAAAGAAAGAGGCTATTGAAAGTGGCAAAAGGCAAACTGAGAACACTTTAAAAGAAGGCAATGACATACTTGATGAAGCCAACCGTCTCGCAAATGAAATCAACTCAGTCATAGACGTGAGTATTGGATAAAACCCAAAGTCAAAACAAGATGATAATGACATAGGCTTTCATACATGGGATCCAATGAGAAACCTCAGTCATGTAAGCACATACTATTTTTTTTTTCTTGAGGGTGTGAAATTGGTTTTGCCTTATTCTCTTGTGACCGTGCCCACCTAGGGGCAACAGTTAGAACTTCATATTGTTCTTCCAATAAACAGGAATGTCTGTGAGGGTACACATCCATGCCTACAAACCTGTACCCACCCCACCCCACCCCCCGTGATGAAGCTCACTTCTTATTCCTAGGACAGCATTTACAATCTGCTTCAATATTCATATAACATTAGTTAAAATAGAAATGTAAATCTACAACAGACTTAACAAACTGTCTAATGCAGCAGACACTGTGACATATGGCAATAGAAGCCTAATTGGTCTAAAAGAGCTTAATAACAATTATTTATGCATTTGTACCTATGAATTAGCGTTTTTTTAAAGATAGGTTCTTCTTGGTTAAATTGGCTTCATATACGTGTATTTCCTAATTTCTTTCATTAAATAACAGCTTTTATCTTCTATTGTCTTTTTGCTATGTTAGTAAATTTGAAGTTTCAGAGAAAACTAAGAATGTGTAATTATGTCTCAGAGAGAGCCTAGTAAATGAGAGGAGGCTGGGATTCATTTACTGAAAATTCCCTCTTCTATCCATAACAGTATGTTGAAGACATTCAAACTAAATTGCCACCCATGTCTGAGGAGCTGAAAGATAAAATAGATGACCTCTCCCAAGAAATAAAAGATAGGAACCTTGCTGAGAGGGTGTCCCAGGCTGAGAGCCACGCGGCTCAGTTGAATGACTCATCGGCTGTCCTTGACGGGTATGTCATTTGTTGTTGGAAATGTCTATGCATCTTGACAATTGTCCAAAAGTTTTGATGAACACAAATGGTAGAGAATCACTTTCAAATCTTGATTGCTGAAATTGTGAACATACGCACTACATGGTCTCTCTGTGGAAGAGTCTAATTAGAAGGGTTTGGGCAAGGCTCTGGAGCAGCATCAAAAGTATGAGTTCAAAGTGGATTCAAATATGTCTTGGTAGGGAGTGAACATAGCCCTAGGCTACACTTAGAAAAAAATGGTTTTTGTTCATTATTAGAGAGCACAGTGGTTGCCTTATTAGCATTTTAAATAATAATGTATAAAGACACATTCCACTTCACATTTTAGTTTTATATTTTTAATAGAATCAAAACTATTTATTGTTTTGATTATAGGGTGGCCTGAGAAAATGTGGCCCCATACATAGTATTTAAGTCTGTTGTTTTTTTGTTCTTTTTTTTAAAACTCCGGGGACATGCTATATATTCATCTGTGAAATAATAACTGACTATAGCTGGGATTCTTACATGGGTCAGAGGAGGAAGGGGCAAGTGGTTAGGTGTGTTTGACTTATGAACAGCCTTCAAGGTATAACTGGTATGCTTTCTGTGTAATTATATAGGTACAATTAGCCCCAAGACTAAATTTCCCAAAGAAATCTGTATTTAATATATGACATGTATAAAGTTCTGTTCCAATATGTAATACTCATTGATACAAAGGAAAATATTGATGTTTGAAGACCTTGGGCATGATGCATATACAGTTCATTTTATAACAAACTTTTGCCAACTTAGCATGAAGGCCGGTAGAGGGAACAGTAAGCTGGAAGTCAGCAGATGCGGGCTCCGAGTCCTTAAGTAGTGACATGTTGGACATGTGGCCTGAGACAAGCTATTTCACCTTGAGATTCATTTATCCTCACAGGAAGTGCACCTAGCCTAGAGCTATCTTTGTGAAATTCATTCTCGCAATGTGATACGAGTGCTCTGAAATGTGTCACATGCTTCACAGATGACATAAAGGATCTTACTGCACACACTTCCATGGTGCACGTGGTTGCAGAAGCTTTGGAGGGATGGTATGGGTATTTAATGATATGTTAGTAGTATTTCATAGCTGAATTATTTAGGAATATAAGTTTAAATTGAAAACTACAACATAATACAGTAAATAGATAGCTCATTATGATATGCAATTATCATAATTATATTGGTCATACTTATTTAGAAGCCGTATTTGTTATAAGCAGGGTGTTCTTCATTCAAGTATCTATTACTCTGATGTTCTTTTTTTGGTAAATCAAACAGAATCCTTGATGAGGCTAAAAACATCTCCTTCAATGCCACTGCAGCCTTCAAAGCTTACAGCAATATTAAGGACTATATTGATGAAGCTGAGAAAATTGCCAAAGAAGCCAAAGGTCTTGCACATGAAGCTACAAAACTGGTAAGAAACAAACAGTGTTATGTACTGAGAATGGAGATCCACCTGCTTCAATAAGTACCTGAACTAAATTTCCCAAATTTAAATGAGCTCTGGGAAATCTTATTAAGTTCGAAAATGTGCTTTGAGTTATTTTCAAAGGCTCCTTTTAAATGTTATCCAAAATAAACTCAGTGTACTATAATCACAGCAGAACTCTTCTCAGTCACCCATTACTTACCACTACTGATTAGGATCTTGAAATTATCACAGATGCCAAGAAGATCTGTTGCTCCAACTCCCAGAAGAAAAAACAGTCAAACAAAAGATTCTTTCTGGGCAGGAAGATTTATCACTATTATCCTAAATGTCATCAGAAAGAAAGTGCCTTGAAAATTAACACCATTTCTTATAATTGCACATAAATTTGTTATATGTGAAGTTTGACTATAAAGTGTTACAAAACACATCAGATCATATGGTTCTAAGCTATTAATATTTATACTATTTTTATCAATTGAAACCTTTGCCTTCAAAGCAACCTTTGGCTACTGTCATTGTTCAAAGTAAATTTGGAACTAACATTGTAGACGTTTGGGATTCCAAGTATAGCACATTATTGAAGTATCTTCAATATTGACAAATCTTCATCTTTTACATGTAACAACATTTTGTAAGTTATGTGATAAACCTTGATAATACTGTTTTCGGTCAAAAAACACTTCATAGGAATCACATGGTGAGTTAAAACGTGCAGAACCGTCATTTACTCCTTTGGTTTCACACAGAATCTCCCCAGTACATCAGAATTTCAGGAAAAAAATAACTTGATTCAACATTTGACTGTAATGAAATATGGGTAAATAATTGGTGTTGAAGAAACAGATCAGTTTTGTTTTTTGTTTTTCCTTTGGTATTGGGCACAAATACTTACTTGGATCTCCAGGATATTTTTTATATCCACCACAATCTTAGAGGGTTTATTTTGTGGTCGTAATAAAAACATCATATTCCATCAGCAATTATTACTCTTCTGGTCTATCTGGAATGAACTCTACCAATGCCATGTTCTCTTTTGTTCTTATTCAAAATAGTGATAACAGTTATTGCAGTAATTTCTCTATGCTTAAGTAATCCTTTCAAAACAAACCTACTTTTAAAATCTAAACTAAATTCTGTATCCATCTTCTCATAGATAATTTTCTATTTTAAAGACCCTAAGGTCCAAGTTCACCATTTTCATCTGATCTATGTTTTATTGGGTGACTATTTTTCAGCATCCAGCCAGTTCCGGGCAAGTAGCGATTGAATGAAATGCTGAATGAATGAATATCATTCTAGTTGACATCCTTCATGCCTATTTACAATATTTTGTACCAACAAAATATCTCACTGCTATCATTGCTTTATTCTTACAAACTTCTAGTATTTTATGTTAAAGAGCTGTTAATTTCACACAAATTTAATACTATCACTTTACACTTAGGAGACTCGATTTTATGCTGACATGAAATGTGTGCTTTTTCTCACGACCAATGCTCATGCATGATAGGCTAGCTAACCTCAAACATAGAGCTAGGATGAGTGATAATGTATTACCTTGTTATCATGATTCCTTCTCTCCATACAACATGTAACAAATAATTAAATTCTGAAAAAGTATAGCAAATAAGTGCTAAAGGGGAACACTGATTTATTAAATGGCTAACAGCAAACACAAAGAAGACGGATTTGTCCCAGAAAGTGATGTTTTTAGTGGGGAAGGCTGGGGGCACTTCGTTCTGGTTGACAGGTGCTCTGTGCAAGAGTGAAGAAGTGAGGGGCTCTCTGTTCCAGCAAACGACTTGCAGTGAATTATCCATTTGTAGTCTCATGACTGCCTCTCATCCTCTCCCTTACCTGTTGTTTCTGAGATCTGGTCTTCTTCAGATTCTGTGCCCCTCCTTCCTGGCTTATACCCACTGAGCAAGGTGAGTGGTACAATAAGTGCAAAGCACTGAAGGGAAGTAAGTAACTGAAGACCTGTGTTGGTGTGGTTATGGAAGGGTGCCGCCCTGCTAAAGTGAAGAGTCTTCTGCTGAATTCACAGGCTTTCTTTTATCTTCTTCTCTTTATTCCATCATCGTCTCTGGTCTTTATTCCATCATAGCCACTGGTCTCTCCTGCACTGTTACTCCATTTCATTTAGTCTCTTGGTTTCTGAAAAACAATCATTCTTCTGCTCAAAATTCAAATTTTAAATTAAATAATCACATTTCTGAGGAGCCTTCTCTTTTCTTCCTGTATATTTTGCTTCCTCATGAGAAGAATATGTTTAGGCCCTCCGCTAGCCCACGTAGTCACTGAGGAAGTTAGAAAAAGGTGCCCCTCTGGGTGGGATATGCCAGGGTGCAGAGTGTGGTGAGCAGTGCCCTGGCCAGTTCCATTGCCCCTCAGCGTAAAAACTGGGTGAGATATGAACTGAACAGCCCCAGCCTCGTGGGCCTCTGCTCTCTACATCCTGCTCCCATAGCCTGATGCTCCCGTTTCACTACTTGGTGACTGTAGCGTTTTGTTTTATTTCTACTTCCTTTTCCCAGAAACGAATGTCTCCAGAATAAAAATTTAAGTGGACCGTAGTCTCCAGGGGACAGAAACATGGATAACCAACCACAAAGAACCCCCTGAGTATTTCACTCTCACTCTTTTAAGCACAATATTTCATGTTTTTCACATAGGTAATAGCTGGTGTGTAGTAGCTGATCACTAAATGCAGATTGCTGCCTCCCATCTCCAAACACTGATTGTAGAATCTAGACGGGCTAGTATGGCCTAGATTTTCAGAATTGACAAGATATTTGTATTTCCATGAGAGATAGGAAAGTTGAATAGAGAAGAAAATGTCAATAAAAAAAATAAAATTACTTCCCCTATTTAGTTTGAGATAATGTCTGAATATCTGCTTAAATGCAGATGCCATGTGGGATTTTTTTTTTAATTGCCCAGAATTAGGTTCTAATGGTGTGCTGGAGTTTCTGAAATCAAACTGGGAGAAGATAGCAGGTCAGAATTTGGGAATTAAAAGGTCTGTCTTCAAATTAAGCACATTGTAGTCTATTCTGATGTGTCCCTTGGCTTAATTTCTATAGTATAGTCCCCAGAGCTTAAAACTTAATTTTTAAATCAAATTTAATGTTCAATCTTCAATTACATAAGATTATATTTTACTCTTACTGTTGACACAGTTAGGGTGCTTATAAGAGGTGCTTATAAACTACTTATTGATAAGTATAAGGTACTAAGCATGCCCACAGTTGCAATTTTCTCTTTAAAAATTTTAACCACATATTTAATGTACTTAATGTGTAAATAGCATAATGAAACACAGTACACAGGGTGATAAATAGAATTCTAACTTGCCCTCAAACGAGCAATAATCATTTATATTTTTGTTACTTGTCATGCTAATAAAAATAATGCTTTCCAACTTTTACCTACATAATTTATTATTTTTCTTTATTGTAAATGTTCTTTTCCTTTTTATTATTCTTCCCTTTCATATTTTTAATATCATTCATAGTAATTTATTTTTCTTTATTAGTTTTTGAGACCTTATAGTAGCAATATTCTTTTGACGCCACTGCTATTAGTCAATAAATCGTATAGTTAAACACTGTGAATCTTGCAATAATGTGATTAAACATTAAGGCATTTCTAATGAGTGTTTGTTTAGAAATGTGGTCATGTATTCTCTTTAGTCTGTCTTATTTAATATTTGCTTTGTGTAATTGGATGAACCAAAATACATAAGGAATTCTGTCAAGGTCATTTTTGAGTTTTTATTTCCTACATAAAGGATTGGGCAAATATTAGCAATGTACATATTATATTCAAAAGGCCCGATAAAATATAGTGTCAATCAAGTTATAAACTTTAACTCCCGTGTATCTTGTATTTTATTATTTCATCTGTTACTTGAAAGTCATTAAACAGTAATTTTGACTTCTTATTGATATCTATAATCATTGGAATTTAAATTTTTATACCAGTGTAGTGTTAATGGCAAAATGATATAAATGCATAACTGATATAACAATTGAATCTGCTAAGACAACTAATGAGCATTTCTTTTTCATCGGCACTTCCGCAACTTATCTAAAAACCGAGTAATTCACACAGTAGCAAATTTGAAACAGTCAGTGAGGATCCAAGTTACCTAGAATAATATTGAATCTGTGTGTGAAAATAGTGTTCATTAAGCCACCCTGACTTTAGAGATTTCTTTATACAGGATACATTCATTTGACTCAATAACTTTAAAAAATCTATTGGAAACAGAGAAACAAACTTCTCTCCTATGATCCAGCATTAGACATATTTAAAAATTTAGGGCCTAAAATGTTAAAAATCAAAGGGTTTGTATCATTAGTCAGAACTCAGAAACCTTAATTCCACATAAGTGTGAAATAATTCCATTCAAGGCATCCGTGCTCTCAGACCTGCTATTTAGGATTTCCACCTGGGGTGGAATAAGGATGTGAAATTGCCATGTGGGTTTTAATTCTGGACATTAACTAGAAAGAAAATCTATGTCCTCTGAGGATATTTCTCTAATTCAGTAGACACTTCTCAATTGCCTTGACTCAAAATAAAGATTCCTTGTAATCTCTGCCCACCTTACCCCCAATATTTGTCCAGTCCTGCCTCATTGCAGCAACCCAGCAGCACCCATGCCTGCTAGAGTCATGGCTGTCATGCTGTCATTGGTGAGAACCTGTTCTCATTTAGTTAATACATGTTTAAACCCTCCCCCTGATTGTCTTTCTCAGTGTTCTCATCAAGCTGAAAATTCAGTCATCAGTTCTAAATTCTCATGATTTTGAGGATTTTCTGTTTCATCCTTGAGTTTCCTTTGTATGTTAAGTTGCTTTCAGTCTTCCAGAGACTCATCTAATCTTTCTCTCGTCTTACACAAGGGCAAGGATCTATAGCCTTTCAACAGATATCTGATTAAGGCCATCCCTTTGGTTTGTTTCTTGACTCATTTTTTATTCACTATTTTATTTTAATATCCCGTAGTATTTGTTTTAAATGTAGGTTACAGTAAAACACCTTTAAAATCAATACACAGTGATTTTCTTATTTTAAAATTGTATATGATCTTTTCAGTTATTATAAAAGCAATTTACATCCATTATTAAAAAAATAGAAAATACAGACAAGCAAGAGGGAGAAAATATAAATGTGTATAATCCCAACCACAAATAAACACTTTGATAATGTTTATCTGTCCTACTTTTCTTGTGCATAAGATTTTTGTATAAAGGGCAATTTTGACATAACTGTTTTATAGCTTAATATATTAATTAATACCACATGCACATTTTTGATAGTCTCAAAAGTTATTTTAAAATGTATATAATCTAGATTGCACCATTCTTCTGAGAATTTATTTTATTATAGTAAGAAAGTTCTCTCTGATTTTTTTAACAGCATTTGAACATACCAAATATAAATTTCTTTAATATATACATTACATAGGCACATTGCAGCTCGTTACCAGCTCTTACATATAACCCCGAACACTTTGAACACTTTTATTTAAAATGATTTTAAATTTAAAATAAGTTACATATTATCTTGGCATATTATCTCCTTTGGAAATGAACAAGAGTTATCTTCTAAAATAAATTATTTCATAGTGAAGAAGTAATGAAATAGGTCATAAACTATGCTAATGAATTTTCAGTTACTACTTTCTTTAGGAAGCAAAAACAAAAACAAGTGTTTGTCATCTCTCCTTCTAGCCAACTTTTTCAATGAATTTAGAAAATTTACCTCTGAGAAAAAAATTTAAGGAACAATTAGAAAAATAATAAAAATATAATATAGGACATACTATAAACAATAACTTTTAAATATGCTTACTTAAGTAATAAATCACTGGGATACAGGTTTACCATCCTGATAAACTTAACTTCAGATCACATCTTCACATGTTCTTCTCCTGACAACAAAACACTTCGGTATTTTTATGCTCTATTATGGCAGTAATAATTTTCTTTATGTGGGATTTTTTGTTTGTTTGTTTGTTTCTCCATTCCCCTGTAGTTCCATCGGGGAAGGCAGAGTTTTTCCATCTTTGGATAATCAAAACTTACGCTGGTGCTTAAAACAGCTAAAAATTTTTCTTTTGTAAAAGACACTTTTCTTTTGTAAATCATTCAACTCATTCATCTATTAATCAATGGCATGATGCTTTAACAAGAATCACTATAAATATTTAACAAATAATAGGCAAAAGAAAACTAAGATGTATTAAAAGTCAAGTAAGTGCCAAGCCCTCTGTTGAATCAGAAGACTTCGTATCACGTTTTCCTGTATCTTTCCTTCTCTAATGATGTCTTACAGTGTCTCACATTTTCTATAAATGATTATTAAATAATAAAAACATACAACAGACTACATATAATATTCTGTATTGTGTGATATATTATAATAAAAGCTTTATCTAATTTATATATAGCATATATACATATATATACATACACACCGAGAAAATAATTTATTATTTATAAAAATATCTCTAAAAAGCAAGAAACAAAATGTCTTGCAACTCTAAGAACCTCATTTATATTTTGCATATGCTGTAGCCTCAGAAACTCAGATGTGATATTTATGAATATGTATGAAGTATAATTAGCTTGGAAAATGTTGCATCATCACCTATTCTGATATTGTTGATGTGCTTCAGTGCCTTACTAAGCAGTGTTGGGAAAGAAACTCTCCAAATTCCAGTGAGTTGAAACAGTTCTGTTCATCCATAATATGTTAGTGTTTTCTATTCTGTTATCATATGAAAGGCTTATCTTTTAAACCTGGATTGTTGGTATACTACTTGTCAATTCCAGTTATATGCCATCAGCTCTTTACTTTAGTATTTTGGAATGCTTCTCTCTTATTCCTCCACATTTCATGAACCCAAACCTCTCATTTCCACTGCCTTTGCATGAGGTTACAACTCTTTTCTCTGGCCTATACTATTAAAATAGCCAACTGGTGTCTCTTTTTCCTTCCACACACTGCACGAGTAATCTTCCTAGACTAAGGCTCTGATCATGCACTCCTACTAAGAAACTTCTAATGACTCCACATTGTTTACTGTCCTGTTTCCTTAGTCTGATATTTAAACTTTCCAGAAATGCACTCCAATCTTCCTGACAGCCTTAGTTCTTCACACTGCCCTTCATAAACTCTACCATCCTTTGTACCTGAAATACTTGTCTCCCATACACACATCAAAATTCCCTGCCTCCTTGCCTTTCCATACCTTGTTGCTTCCATACCTCCTACATCCCCCCATACATACCACCTGTCTCCTTGTATCCTATCAGATTGTGGTTGACTAAGGATCCAGGAAGAAATCACTGGCTTCCTGAAAAGCAGGAAAGACAAGATGCCTTGAAAAAAGACAGGCGATATTCATAAATGCAAGAAGATAGGAATTTAGCAATATGGAAGTCGATTAGCAGATGGATTTCAGTCAGAGCTCAGACATGTTGCTGGATGAAGGAGCAAGGGTCCAATGGAAGATAAATAAGTTGATAATCATCTAGTCAGATTAATCAGAAACAATTTAGAAAGATCACCAATGTCTAATATCAAGAATAAAAATGGTGAAATCACTACAACTTCCACCAATAGTAAATGGTAATAACAGAATATTATAAACAACTTTATGCTAAAAAAATTCAACAGTTTGAATGAAATGGTCAAATTATTTTGAAAATTACAAACTACCAGAATTCACTTACAAATAAATAACTTGAATAACCCTTTATTAGAGAATTGAATTTATACTTAAAAACACACACACACACACACACACACACACACACACACACACACACACAGAGTTCCAGATGACTTCACTATTGAATTCTACCAAATATTTAAGGAAGAAATAATAATTTCTTCGATAATTGAAGGGGAGAAAATATGTCCCACTTCATTCTATGAGGCCATATTACTCTGACACAAACCAAAGACATGACAAACAAAATGAAATTTATAGACCAATATCCCTCATGATCATACATGCAAAATGTCTTGACAAAGTTATAACAAATCAAACCCAACCATTTATTAAGACACACCACAAACTAGGAGAATATATTTGCAAATCACATACCTGATAAAGGGTTTGTGTCCAGATTATGCATAAATATCTTTCAAAAGTCAGTAAGACCAAATAACCCAATAAAAAATTGGACAAGAGATTTAAACAGACACTTTGCCAAAGAAGATAGCAAATAAGACTGTGGAAAATATGCTCAACATTATTAGTCACAAGGGAAATGAAAATAATGTGCATACTTATTAGAATGTCTAAAATGTAAAAGACTGACTATATCAAGTATTGGCAATGATATAGGCAAGTGTAACTCCTATAAATGCTGGTAGAAATTTAAAATGGTACAAATAATTTGTAAAACAGGTTGGTACTTTCTCAGAAACTTAAACATACAACTTCCATATCATCTAGCCACTCCACTTCTAGGTTTTCAGTCTGAGAGAAATGAAGGCATATGTTCATACAAAGGTTTGTACACAAATGTTTATAGTAACTATATTTAGAATACCCAAAATTAGAAATAACCCAAATGCCCATCAAGAGGTGAATACATAAATAGACTGGGGCATATCCAATAAAATAAAAGAGATCATCTCTGTTTGGCAGGAGACAGGGGTTTCAAATGCCCTTTTTATTGTGACAAAAAAGACACGTAACATAAAATTTGCCATCTTACCATTTTTAAGTGTACAGTACAGTAATGTTAGCTATATGCAGTTTTGTGCAACAGATATCCATATTTTCATCTTTCAAAACTGAACTAGACCCATTGAACTCCCCATTTTTCCTTCCTATCTGCAAAAGAAATCACATATGAGTATGCACACAATGTGGATAAACGTCAAAATAATTATGCTGAATGAAAGAAGTCAGGCAAAAAAGAGTGCATACTGGATGATTCCAATGATATAAAATCCTGTAAATTGCAAACTAATAGGGATAGAATGCAGATGAGTTTTTGTGTGGAGATGAGAACGAAGACAAGAAGAGGTGGAAGGGAGAGATTAAAAAGAAATGATGGAGGGCCAGCCAGTTAGCTCATTGGTTAGAGCATGGTGCTCAGAATATACCAAGGTTGTCGGTTCAGTCCCCACATGGGCCACTGTGAGCTGCGCCCTCCACAACTGGATTGAAACAACTACTTGACTTGGAGCTGATGGGTTCTGGAAAAACACACTTAAATAAATAAGTACATAAATAATAATAAAAAGAAATGATGGATATGTTCTCTACCTTAATCATGGTGATGGTTTCATGGGTGTGTGTATATGTCAATACTTATCAAACTGTAAATTTTAAACACATGAAGGTTAGGCTTCAATAAACCTGTTGAAAAGTGTTAAAAAAAAATGGATATTGGTCATCACTGTTCATAGTCCTTCAACAATTTCCACAGCTCAGATTTTAACCTCTTTCCATGCTATCTGGCCCTTCTCCCTCTCTTCTCTCTTACCTCATGTCATTAATTTTCTTATGCACAGCAAATTAACTGTCTTTTTCTCCTTTTCCCCATGCATATCCAAGAAGAGCTTTAAAATTTTGGGCGGTAAATGCTTGCCAGATTATGTTCTTGTAGGAAGGCATTCACACCTCAAGGCTGTAAGGAAAGTTCTTCTGCCTTTTTTCTTCCTTGTCTTTGCGCTCTCTGTCTGAAAATTAATTATTTTACTGCCATAATATTGGCATCTATAGAAATCTGTTTTATCTCTATCCAAACTGACTCTAAATCCTAAGCTTTAAAAATTCTTCTCTCTACTTGTTAGTTTTCTATTTTCTCGTCACACAGATTGTCAGCTGTCGTCACTTCTGCTGTTTTCAAGTGCCTATTTAGAGAATCTTTGTCCTTCTTTCTTTGTCATATCCTTTTAGTAATTTGTGTTGATTCAGGAAACATGTAACCAAGGGAGTAAGAATGGCATAGAAATTTGGAACAAATATAAAATCTGAGTGGGTAATCGAGGCTTTTTTTTTTAAGTAAGGTTCATTGGATTTGTGCCCTTTATACTGAAACGCTAACCTTTATTTTTCAAAATAAATGACACTTACGTGATGTTATTGCATCTAATTCCCAAGGGAAGTTGCAGGACTAAGAATTTCTGTGTTTTCAGTTGAAGAGACTGTCCATTTTCCATAGAATAGTTTGCCAGGGTCGTCAGCTCTTTTTCCAAATGTTAGGTACATATGCACAATGTCCCTTTTTATTTATGTAGACATTTCCAATATATCCATTTGTCGATATCATAGTATTATATAATCAATCTGTTTTGTGAGTAGTAGATTATTTAAATGAAAGCTGTTAATATAACCCCTTAAAATAAATTTCACTGCAACAGCAGCAAGTTCTGTAATCTTTCCTAGTTTAAAGCTCAATGTGACTGATAAAAAATGTTATTAAGGCACTGAAAATGTCTCTGAAGCATGTTATGTCTGGGATAACCTGAATTCAGATTTATAGCTTCAGCAGTAAGTGTTTAGTATTCTCTAGCTCTTCTTGCACCCTGAAATGTTTTTCCAATTTAAAATTTACTCATAAGATCCTATTTGATTTATCTCTTGGTATAAATGTATTATGCGATGATTGCTGAAGAGCAAACACTATTAAAATGGACAACTAGATATTCAAGTTAAATGATTCTTTTCCCAAATCATTCTGTTATCTTTGTGTCACCTCTTTCTTTTTGTTTTTTAGTTTCAGGTGTGCAAAACAATGCAATAGTTAGACATTTACACCCCTCACAAAGTGATAACCTCCCTCCCCCAATCTATTGCCCCTCTGACATTATATATATCTATTACAATTCCATTGACTCTATTCCCTATGCTGTACTCCATATCCCATGACCATATATATATATATTTGATATACAATGTTATTCATCTTCAGCTTCAGGTGTACAGTGCAGTGGTCAGGCATCTACATCATCCCTGAAGTGGTCTCCCTAATAAGACGTGTGCCCATCTGACACCCTACAAAATCTTTACATTATTGATTATATCCCCCAAACTGTCTTTCATATCCATGTGGCAATACTGTAGTTACCAATTTATGCTGTCTAATTTTTTCCCGTTCCCTCATCCCCATCCCTTTCCCTTCTAGCAACCATCAGTTTTTCCTTTACATCTCTGAGACTATTTCTGTTTACTTTACTCATTTATTCAGTTCTTTAGATCCCATATAAGTGAGATCATATGGTATTTGTCTTTCTCTGTCTGACTTATTTCACTTAGCATAATGTTCTCTAGGTCCATCCATATCGTTGCAATGGTAAGATTTCATTCTTCTTTATAGCCGAGTAATACTCCATTGTATAAATGTACCACAGTTTCTTAATCCAGAAACCATAAAATTCCTAGAAGAAAATATGGGGGTAAATTTGCAGACATTGGCCTGAGTAATATTTTTCCTGATATATCCCCATGGGCAAGGAAAGAAAAAGAAAAAATAAGCATATGAGATTACATCAAACCTAAAAGTTTTTCACAGCAGAGGAAACCATCAATGAAACAAAAAGGCATCCCACTGAATGGGAGAAGATAATATTTGTCAATGATACATCTGATAAGGGGTTAATATCCAAAATTTATAAAACACTCATTCAGCTCAACACCAGAAAAACAAACAACCCAATTAAAAAATGGACAAAGGACATGAAGAGACATTTCTCTAAAGAGGACATACAGATGGCCAACAGACATATGAAAAAATGCTCAACCTCACTAATCATTAGAGAAATGCAGATAAAAACCACAATAAGATTCTACCTCACTCCTGTCAGAATGGTCATCATCAATAAGTCAGCAAACAACAAGTGCTGGTAAGGATGTGGAGAAAAGGCATTCCTTGTGCACTGCTGGTGGGATTGCAGATTGCTGCAGCCACTATGGAAATCAGTATGGAGGTATCTCTAAAACTGGAAATGGAACTACCTTATGACCCAGCGCTTCCACTCTTAGGTATCTATCCAGAGAAATCCAAGATGATAATTCGAAAAAAAATAGATGTACCCCTTTGTTTATTGCAGCACTGTTTACAATAACCAAAACTTGGAAACAACCGAAATGCCCATCAATAGACGACTGGATTAAGAAACTGTGTCACCTCTTTTAATCCAAGTCTCAACAAATACGCTTTGCTAGGAGATGACTGTGGTTCAGAGATTGTCATTCAGAAGATACTGTTTTGCCATAGTACTTTGAGATACGTTTATCTCATTTTAACACCTAGGGGACAGGAAACACTCTCCCACTTACCCCACCACTCAAGTGAAGTAAGCTTAGGGATAAAGTCAGCAGATGTATTTAGATCTTAATTTACTTGACTATTCTTTAGCACTTGATAATGCTGACCAGATACGTCCTTGCAATATTGCCAGTCATCATGCTTTGAACCATTTCTTTATCTCGTCATTTCCATAATGTTATACTCTCCTGGTTTCTTTGTCCTCTCTGGAATCTCAGTCATCCTACCAACCCCACTATCTGTACCTGTCCTTTAAATTTTGGGACTTCTAAGTGTTCTCTTTCTAGGCCTTCCCTTCTTCCAATAAACAGTCTCCTGACTAATCACCAATATGTGCTGATAATTTATTATTTTAAATCTGTAGCCCAGAATGCTTTCCTGAAACTAAACTGCATAACAACTACTGGTTAGATACCTCTACTCCATAATTCCGTGGTTGTAGACATGTGACACTTATTTTTCTGTCCACAGGCAACAGGTCCTCAGGGTTCATTAAAGGAAGGTGCCAAGGGCTCTCTTCAGAAAAGCTTTGGGATTCTTAACGAAGCCAAGAAGTTAGCAAACGATGTAAAAGGTTAGTGGCCTCTCTTTATTACTATTTTCAGGTTAATTGTAGTTGCAGTTGGTAGCATATTTTATCACACAATTGGAAAAGTATAAATTGTTTCAGCATGATTTTTATGATTATTTTTATTATCTGGATTTAGTGCAAGTAAACTATTTTACCAGTTTTACGATTATTTATCTTCACTCTTATTTTGCATTGGGTAACATTTCAAAATTTTAAAACTCATTTCTATAGCATCTTTTCACCTATATATAAAGTTCAGTCACTTTTAAATTAAAATATGATACATTTTTAAGCACATCAAACCCCACTTTCTTCTCCTTCAGAAGTGATAGTCACAAAGGAATGAGTCAGGCAAATGCAGTACAAATGTCCTTGTAAAACTTTCAATTTTGTTAGTGGGTCATATTTCTGAAAAGTTTTCACACCTTTTAAATACATTTTTCATGTATTTTATTCCTAATTCAAGGATCAAAGTGCATAAAACATCTACCTTGATATATTATGGGTATTGCATTAAAAATGTATTATTCAATATAGCTGCTCTCTAGAAAAGTTACTATATTTATTATTTCATTTAAATGCCTCCTGTTTCTCATTTGAGTTGCCTCCTCTTTCTCTCTCCACACTCATTTTCTGGCTTGCATCTACCTCCCCAACTATACTGAAATATTCACAACCCTTCTTTTGTTTTCCCATTTCTTTTTTTTTTTTTTTTCTTAATTAAAATTTATTGGGGTGAAAATGGTTAGAAAAATGACATAGGTTTCAAGTGTACAATTCTGTAATACATCATCTATATATCACATTATGTGTTCACCACCCAGAGTCAGTTCTCCTTCCATCACCATATATTTGACCCATATTACTCTCATATACTACCCCTGTCCTCCCCTTACCTTCTGGTAACCACAAAACTATTGTCTGTGTCTATGAATTTTTGTTTCTTTACTTGTTTGTCTTGTTCCTTTGTTGCTCTCAGTTTTATATCCCACATATCAGTGAAATCATAGGGTTCTCAACTTTTTCTGTCTGACTTATTTCACTTAGCATAATCATCTCAAGATCCATCCATTTGGTCGCAAATGGCACTATTTCATCTTTTCTTATGGCAGAGTAGTATTCCAGTGTATATATACCACATCTTCTTTATCCAGTCATCTATCAAAGGACACTGGTTGTTTCCATGTCTTGGCCACTGTAGATAAAGCCGCAGTGAATATCAGAGTACATATATCTTTACAGATATATGTAAATGTTTTCAATTCTTGGGGGGTATACCACCCAGAGGTCAGACAATTAAGTTTGCGAACTCATCCTAGAAAAAGTGCTATATACCTCACCGCTGATTATTACTATGGTCACCTTTGAAGTGACCCCCCCTTGGGAAGCTATGCACTGACACCAGCACCTAGTCCACCCTTCAAAGCAATTTTGAAACTTTTTTCTGGAACGGCCATAAGAGCTGTCATCATATTACCCTTGATGTCCTAAATGTCTTCCATTCAATATTTCCTTTATCTTTGGGTAAGGAAAGAAGTCATTGTGGGCCAGATCAGGTGAGTAGGGAGGATGTTCCAATACAGTTATTTGTTTACTGGCTAAAAACTTCCTCACAGACAGTGATGCATTGTCGTGATTCATGAGCCATGAATTGTTAGCAAAAAGTTCAGGTCGTCTAACTTTTTCACGCAGCCTTTTCAGCACTTCCAAATAATAAACTTGGTTAACTGTTTGTCCAGTTGGTACAAATTCATAATGAATGATCCCTCTGATATCAAAAAAAAGGTTAGCAATATCGTTGCAACAAGTTTGTGAACTTAATTGTCAGACCTTGTATACCCAGAAGAGGGAACCTTGCCTTTCTGAAACATGCTACCATTCCAAGCCTCCATGTTTCACAGTGTTAATCCTTCTCTTTGGAATGCCTCATCATCCTTTCTTTTTCATCTAACTACCTCCTCTCAGATCTTCAAGATTTATGTCAGATGTCATTTCCTCCAGGAAACCTAACTCCCCATTTTTTTGTATTATATGCCCATTCTTTGTGTATACCTTTCTCATAGGCTTGTCAAACCACTGTAACCATGATTTAAATTCCATCTTCCTGAGGACATACACAAAGTTCTTCTTTTTTAACTTTGTCTTTCTAGTGTATAATATCACAATGACTGCTCAAATCAGGAAATAAGGATACTTTTTAAAAAAAGAATGGTGTCAGCCTCTACTAACCTTAGAAAGAGAATAGATTTTATAATAATTTATATTTGTCATGCTTTATACTAATACTTCATGGTCTCCAATAGAGGCTGCTATAGAATTACAAATTCTGTCTACGTTATAGATGACACGTTGATAGTAAAATGTTTTAGACTATGTATCACAGGTGAAATATGGCTCTCAATATACGTAATTCTGTACAAGTGATTATTCTTATTACCATCATAGTTACGAAGAGTAACTATAAAGAATCAAGACCTGTTTTGCTATTGCACAAATGTAGTTGATCTCATTACTTTGTGGTCACTCCTTCCTGTCCAATACCCGTGCCCAGAGCTGGAACCAGAGTAAGGTAAATGAGGTGAATTATGCAAGTGCAGAGTCAGATCCTGTTTTATTTAATTTTTTTAATATTTTGTTCCTCATTGATATTTTTAAATTAATTTTTATTTTTTTAAATATTGCATTAAAATATTTTATCTTTTTTTTTTTTTGGTGTTTTTTAGTGCTCCTTTAAATTTCATATCTGAGGTGATTGCCTCAGTCATCTTATCCTACTCCCAGCTTTGCCTTTACCTCTATTTTCCCAAACACTGGTATTATAAAAATGAAGAAAGAATTCTGTTTTTAGGAATCTTTTTTTTCCCCCAGAGAAAGAGAAATCTAAGGATAGGCCTGATAGAAAGGGTTAGGGGACAGAAATGTTCATTAGTTTAAATGTCTTTTTTTGTACTTTACGTAGTACATTATTTAAAGTAATGAAAACCCACAAACTATTCAAGTAATAATTCCTCCAGAAATCCAAGCCAAGCTCTGACGGAGATGGGAATGTTTTTTTGCTACATTATGACATTCCTCTGATTTGTAGCCAATTACACAAGTTATAAAATGGCCGTTAATCAGGGAAATGCCATATATTACCACCAGGAACTGCTGAAATAGGTCCTACAGAGCAAAACTCTTGACAGCAGCTATTGAAATAGAGATTTAGTCATTTCTCTCTCTATGGTGCCTAGAGTTAGAAGGAATAAAAATCGTGAGGCCAGTATACCCTCCATATTTTTAATTTGTTACTTGGTTCAATTCAATACAGTCCAGTAAGCTTGTAAGCTTTAGTCATGAATGACTTAGTGCTGTGCCCTGCCATTTTTATGCTCTCTTTGCTTTGAGCGAGTCTCGACTTGCCAGCAGCAATTTGTTTGGCTTTTTAATTTTTGAATCTACATTTGTTGAAAGTGAATTTGCCCTTGTGCATGTTTCAGATTTGAAGTCAGTCTGCATTGCCTTGATTGAATGTCTGTGGAGACAAAAATAGATTTATTGGTGGATATGAAGCTTGGTACAAATTGGTGATCGAAAGAGTTAGAAGATGAATTAATACCACCAGGTGAATTAATACTACTGTGCAGATTGACGAGAGATTTTGTCAATAAAATAGCCAGTTGAGATTCTCATGGAATGTGTAAAAAGGGTAAGGTGTGAAGCAGAGCATGGTGTATTAGAAGACTGAAAAGACTAAGATAATGTCTATAAAAGACATTATCTTATATAGAGTAGCTTTTCAATTTTATTTATTTATTAGTTTGTCCCTAATTTTTTATCTTTGCTCCAAATAAGTGGAATTATTTAATTACGTAGGAACGAGTAGATAATATTTCTATAAAATGGATGACACTAATATAAAATAAAAAGATCTGTTCCGAAGCTCAAGAATACTGAATCAGTGATTTTCATGACATGTGGTGCTGCCCAACACATGGAAAAGTACCAAAATTATACAAATTTTAATTTTTATAAATGAATCAATACTTTCCTTCTATACTGTGATCTTCCAAACGTTCAGTCATTCAGTCCAGACAAGTGTATCAGAAAGATTCTACAATCATGAATGTAATACAGTTGCAATTACTAACTTTTAAAGATTCTGTGTGTTTTATTTTAGATTAGAAAAGGAGAATAAACGGGAATATTGCAGTGCTGTTACACCAAAGTATGATATGGAAGTTAAATGGTTAAAGTATTCTTTTATTGCTAAAGAGTACTCCTTTTGAATACTACTCTTTGCATGCTACCATTTGCCAGAATCCTCCTTTCCATAGGTAGGCATGTGAAAGACAAACAAGATCTGCTCCACTGATTAAAAAAAAAAAAAGGCAGCAACAATTTAGAACTATGTGGATGAAATCCAGCATGGATTCCTGAGCTTTCTCTAGTTTTAGCTCCTCCTTTGGAGTGTGGCTAGAGAAAATCAAGAAAATAAAACCCTGTTGTACTAGGTTTAGGAGTCAAAATGAAAAGCGGCAAAATAATGGCAAATATGGAAGGGCAGGAATTATTGCAACCAAAGAATACTTGTCTTACTTAAACATATTCAAACTTAGTTTCTTTTAGAGTATCTGTCTGGCCAAAGCAAAGCAAGCCTGAAGGCCCACAGTAAAGCTTTAGAGCTTGTCCTAGAAGAACCGTATGCGGTTTCAACATCTAGTTGTTTTGGTTTCTCATTCCACTGGCTGAAGAGACGATTCCCTTCTCTCCTGGTATCTTAAGTCCTTGGAGATTCTTCCACCAGACCAGTGCCCCTTCTTCCTTCCTCTCTTCAGACTTCTCACTGCAACCCTCTAGTGGAAAGAAAAGCATATTCAGTTGCAGCTAAATAGTTACTGAGGTCCTACCAGGCCTGTGCCCACGTTGAACAAGATCTAATTTGGCACATTTGAATCAGGACAGTGTTTCTCAGTAACATGCCTCTGTGTAAACACAAGTCCAATTAAGTGATCTCAAAGGTCACCATGCGTTGTCACTCTAGTAAACATCTAGATGGCAAAAGAGGCAGTCAGAGATAGGACACATTCCAAACTGTGACACCAACTAGGGAAAGGGAAGCATAGGAACAACATCATGAAAGAGGGCTAGAAGTACAAAAAAGTGGAAAGACTAGTTGTAGCAACGTCCTCAAATCCATGGACAGGAGGCCAGGAATAGGAACGCCAGTCTTGGTTTTACCAATCTTACTTCCTTGCACAGCTGCTCTTTCTTCTGCACAGGTCTCAGGAGCCTCGACCTGGATTGTCGGGTTGACTTAGGGAGCAGTTTTTTCAGAAATTGCAATATCAAGAAGTCAAAGAACTATATAAGTGAATGAAAAATTATTGTCTAGTGACTCGAGGGAAATTGCACCTCTTTATGTTCTTAACATAGCCAAAGATGAAAGTATAATGTAATGTAATAGAAAGTTAATAAATCATAAAGCATAATCATACATTATATAATTTACTAAAGTTGGCCACCTCTTGTATGTGAAACAAAATCATTTAACTTTAAGAAACAACGACAATTTCAATAAATGGCATGTACGTAGTAGAGCCAATACTTTAGCCCAAATTTGTCTGGATCTAAAACTGATGCTTTTAAACACTGCTAGACAAAAACTCTGGGCTTCTGTCATAGTCCAGAAGGTGACAAATTAACATTCATCGTCCTAGCAAATGTTTGATAAATGAATAACCGGATGAATACCTCAGAGTAAAAGGAATCTCTCATTACCAGGAAGGTCAAAATCATGGTTTCCACATGACCTCATACAGATCCTTTGCCTATTCCAAACTTTCTGCTTCAGAACTTCAGATCGAAATACTGCAGATTAACTTATTCTCTAATCCAGAAGGAGCCTCTAGAACAAAAGGCGAAGCACATTTGTAGGAAATAGAAGTTACATGGATTAATTAAATTTTGTTTTACAAAGAAATCCTAAAGAGAGCATATTTCTTCAATTTTTGATAAAGGAGCAAATCAAAAGTGATAATGAGTCTGTACAAGTTGTAGTTCATAATAAGACAAATGTCATGGTAAAGAAAATGTTCATTGCAAAATGTTATCTAGATGGCAATTTGACAGTTAATTATATTTGACCAGAAGCTTTCAAAATTAATAGTAGTCCTACAAATTTCACCCTTGTGAATAGGGATTCTCTTCAGGTATTTATTTTGTTTCCTGTTCATATAAAGAAAACATGAAAAATGCATTTGAAACTAGTTGAGTTTTGAATAGTCAATTAAAACATTTTCCATTAAAATCTTTTTTAAAAATCATTCTTATATTTAGTTGAAAATGAAGGTTATATACATACGTTTAGAAAATGTAAAAGGGAAATAAATAAAGATTGTTTCTGGGCCATGCAGTTTAAATAAACAAGAAAATGAGTTATAGATAATATTATTGAAAACTGACACACACACCAGGGCAATTATCAAACCAATGTGAATTATCAAACCAGTGTGAATTATTCTGTTGCCATTTACTAACTGCCTATGATAAATCCAATACTTTCTCATACATTCTACCGTGTATTTCTCATCAGTCATATGAAAGAAGGTGTTATTTTCATTTTTTACATATAAAAAGGGATATAAATGGTATTTGAACCTACATCTTCCAACTCTACAGCCTATGATGATTTCATGGCACCACACTCCTTTTTCTAAAGGCTAGAATTTTGTAAAAGAAGACATTATTAATGATCAAAGAAAATACTTGTAAGAGCTTTATTCTGAAATATTACATTGCATAGTTCAATGTTACCAGTTCTAATTTAACTAAACTCTAACTCATGTTGAGCACAGTGTCAGGAAGATGGTAAATATGAGTAAATGCGTATTACTTGTGGAAGTGACTTACAACTCTGTCTAGTGAATTGCATTCTGAATATGTCTGCTTTGTGCAATGTCAGTGGTTATGCAACCAAGGGAAATGACATTGTCAGGCATATTTACAGTCTACCTTTGCTGCCCTGCTTCTTTTCCTCACTTTATGAGCTCTGTCTCTGTCAAACCCACTCCTGCACATTTGTCTTCTAATGTGTGAGGACAGGATCAGAAAGGGGAAACCAAAACTGAAGAAATGTGTATGTGTAGCCTCTGACGTTTGGTGGGTATGATACCTAGAGAGAAGACAAAGAGAATCACTTGGCTACAGCTAATGGGCATGAGAGCTGAAGACATAAGGGGAAGAAATCCTACAAAATGTCGCTGTGGATTATAAATTGGATCCTTTCATTGTTCTCTACAAATTACATGTAAAGAAAATAGTTGGGGGGCGCAGCCGGTTAGCTTAGTTGGTTAGAGCGCTGTGCTCTTAACAACAAGGTTGCCGGTTCAATCCCCACATGGGCCACTGTGAGCTGTGCCCTCCACAACTAGATTGAAACAACTACTTAACTTGGAGCTGATGGGTCCTGGAAAAACACATTTAAAAAAAAAAAAAAAATTGGGTTGGATTTTCTTTTAACTGTTTCTTTGACCATGTTACAATTCAAACTGAACCTCATGCATTCTTCCTTATATTTTGGCCATAGCTACACTCTACCTCATATATCTTTTCATCTAAAGCCAGTGGAGTGCTTATTTTTCTAGGTTTTCAGTGCTATAGTTTTGTAAGTTTTCCAATTTAATTTCTGCAATTCTTCTCTATACACAACTTCTACTCACCTAATTCTGTTGACAAAGCTATAAAATGTTTAGACTTGGTTTGAAAAATTCTAGAAACTACTTCAGAATAAGAAATGATCAGAATGTAGAAAAGGATAAATTAAGAAAGAATTGGAGTCAAATAGCTGAAACGTAGAAATCAGGTCAGGTCAGAATATTCATATTTTGATTTTCTAATACAGAAAGTGGAGGATCAAAATTAATGCTTTGGAACTTAAGAGACAGTAGTAACAATGTTCTTTTGATCAGGCTTTCTTCTGGTCTGATTGTACAGCCAAGATTGCTATCAGAATGCATAAAATAGTATAAAACAGTGATGCCCTTTAAAATGAATTTTTTTCACTGTTCATGAATATCTTTCTTGCCAGAACATTTTGAATGCTTTGCTATTTTCAAAATCAAATCCAATCAAGAAATTTGTACCATTCCATTTCCTTAATTGATGAAGACTTCCAAGTTAATAACAAAAGAGCAGCCCTTTAACTATTCTCAATAAATTAATATAAATATCCCAGTCATAACCAGACTGGCCTTATTTCTGAAAGTTTACTTTCAATAGCCTATCCAGAGATTTGATTTTATTATGACAGTGGAACTAGCAGAAATATTAAAAAAGAAAAAAAGAAAAAAAGATGAGTTGTGATTGACAGAGGAGAAAATCTAATTACTTGCAAAGTAATTTTAAGGAACTAGAATTGAAAATAATGATATCTTAGTGACTGAAATGGACATATTGATACTTTAGAGCCATGCTTTGCTGGACTACTTTATGCTTTGTTTTTCAGTGACGTCAAGTCTTTGGCTTGGAACTTAAAAACAGATGCATTAAACAACATTATGTGCTTATATGACTGTAGTAAAATCATGGTTTAATCTGTCTGCCTATAAAACTCTTATATGAAATTGAGTGGATCATTAATTAATATGTTCAGTTCTCTTTTTCACATCCAGAACTCTGATAGTTAAGAATCTTCTATTTTCTTTTCCCTTTGCTATTCTTCAATGAAAGACAATAAATTACGATTGTTCTCCAGCTGCCAGTGACCTGCTCAGTTCCTCTAAGAACCCCGAAGCGTGAACTCTAATTGGAAATGAGCACAGAGTCAAATCAAGACTGTTTTGACTCTGTTCTGTGCGATGCAGTCTCTCCTGGTCTGCCCATTCCGGGCACCAGGGAAGTGACGAAAACAGCAGTCTTCGTGTTGGCAAATAACTCTGCCCTAGTGCAGGATGCTTAAGTATTTTTTAATTGTTTTAAATAAAAGAGCAGAAATATCTGCACAGTTAGGTATAAAATGAAAGGTTTTAGTACACCAGCCTTCACACCACCATTAACTCCCTTCATTTTTGTTCCTGGTTCCTACCTGTTATAAGTACAGTCAAGGTTCTCTGGTATGTTCTTCTCCACCTATCCACCACTGGATTCACCCTGCCAAACTTTTGTTTATGTATCAGCATATACCAGGGTTGCCAAAACAATTTATACAAGTAGACACTTTGGTCAGTGTTGATCAGCAGTAGTTTACCATAATCAGAAGTGACTGGACGGTGATGGTAACCACTTTGAGCACCTCTTGTCATTGCAGAAGTCAAAGGCGACTTGTATTCATCTTTTTTTATTGGTATATATTGAGTATTACAATTTTAATACAGTTTTACTTTCTTAAACTGTGTATACATTTTTTGTCACCCTCTGTATATGGTACACCTTGCGTATTTTCTTAGCTAGGTCTTAAATTTTTTTTTTTTTTATATCAACACCTACTCATCTAATTCTTTTTTAAAGACTGTAATATATACCATTGCGTGGATATGCCATATTGATATAAACAGTCCCTTAATACTGAGCTTTTTTTGCTACTTCAAATAAAGATCTAATGAATATCCTGGAAGATATATATTGACATACTTTTATAAGTATATCTGTAGGATAAGTATCTGGCAGTGGAATGGCTGGGCCAAAAAACATTTCTATTTAAAATTCTAATAAATTTATTGAATTGTTTTTCACAGACTGTCATCACTTTTCACTTCTACCAACACTCTTGTGAACACTTGGTATTATCAGATGTTTAACTTTTCCCAATCTGATAGATGAAAAATGATACCTCACTATTGTTTTGCTTTACAGTTCTTTAATTATGATAATCTTGGGTGCTTTATTTTAATTTGGTAATTGATTATTTGTATGTATTTTATTGTGAACTACCTATTCCTGTATTTTTCTCATGTTCTTTAAAAATGTGGAACATTTTGTACACTTGCCTACCTTTTTGCATGTAGGGATTGCTAATCCTCTCTGAATCATAACAATTGGATTATATATGTTGTTTATGTGAGGCTCATAAGATTCCTTAACTGTGACCAATTTTTTTAAGGTAATAAAGGATAAAATGAGAGGAAAGATAGGGGAAAAGAAAGAGAGGGAAAAAGGGAGCAAGCCGAGGTGGGGAAGGGTACTACTACCTAATATGCTCTATTAATCCCTGTTTTGGCTGCCAATTTCTAGTAGAATGCAGTAGTTAATAGCATAATTTCTGGAATGAGACTTCTTGGATTTGAATTCCAACTCTACCATTTCTTAACCATGCAAATTTAGGAAACTTACTTAAATTCTCTAGGCTTCAATTTCCCCATTTGTAAATTGAGATGGTAATTGTACATACATGGTAAAAGTTGCTGTAAGGATTAAATAAAGTAATCCAACAAAGCTGACAAACACTAAACATGGCATATACACACACTCAGTGACTACAGGTCATTCCTATCACTAAGTATTGGCCAGGCCAGACCAGGCAGAACTAGGGCACCCCCTTCTTCCTGGTCCTTTCTCAATGTGCCTCCTTACTTGGGGACTCTGCCTTTTATTTATGTTTTGCATTTCTGTGGAGTGAATTTAAACAATTACCATGCATCTCGCAAGGGAACAAATAGTATGACATAATGAACTATTTCAAATATATTCAAGAAACAATCTGCTTTATTCAGTCAGAAGAAATAAAAAGTATTGTAGGAAACATAGAGTTTTATATCTTTCATTTTTCCAGTTCTACTATTCACTAGCAAATGATGTAGGGAAAGGAAGACAGATTCAATCTTACAATACATTTGCAGTTTATGTATAATATTTCTAAACACATATTCTTAGCAGATTGGATCTTTATTTTCTTTCCCCTAAAACATTTTATAATTTTTACTCTTTATATTCTTACACTCAAACACTGAACGGCTTAGGTATAATTACACTACAAACTAACCTAAAGTTTTGACAATATTAAAAACTAGTAGAAAGAAACTGGAAAATTTACATTTGTAATATTACGTTATATCTAGAAAGTGACATGTTTTAATCTTAAAGAAAGCATGCAAAAATAGCAAGGAAAAGCTTATGTTTTCTCTATTTAAAAAAATGACAGGTTAGCAGAAATGTTCAAGAAGTTGTTCTTCCGTTCCTTTTATTTGTATATCTGTTTCAAACAAATATTAATAAGTGTTGCTTACTGAAATTGGGAGGGTCTGCTTAACAACCCTATTTGGAATTTTTAAAAACTAATTTAATGTTCCATTTTGGTAATAATTTTTTAAATGTGACATTAATGGGAGTGATGTCAAGGAGACATCATTACAAAATCAGTAAAAGACTGATTCTTTTGAAGTTTTTCTTCATAGAAAATCATCAAATTAAGTCAGATAGAGATCAGATACCAAAAAGAAAACATAATTATTCAATATGCTGAAGTATCAAATGGTCTTTGTATTATGATCTGAAATATATTTATGGATAGATGTCAGTAAATTAAATGAATTAAATCAATTGTCTTACTTTTTAATAACTGTATATTAAAATACCTTGAAATTGTATATCCAAGTATAAGCTCCGTGACAATTTAAATCGAAGTATTTCATCCTTTTTCTTGTTTGTTTTCTGTTCACAGAAAATGATGACCGTCTGAATGGCTTGAAAACCAAATCAGAAAATGCCCATGTTAGAAACGGTGATCTCCTGAGAGCTCTGAATGATACTTTGGGAAAGTTATCAGCAATTCCAAATGGTAAACACTGAGGATACTGCAAACTATGTCAGTTGACCTGAACTTTTAAAGAATGTTCTATCTATTACCACTTTTCTAGCGTTACATTTATATTGTTGTCAGGATGTTAGATACTGGTTCTCTTACGTATGAATTCTTCTTTGTGAGAATGAGAAACTAAACCATACTTTACACTGTTATGTTCCTTATCATTTGTTACCTTAGCTGACATCTGTAAGACTACGTTACAAAAAAGGAAAATATAGCCATATTGTTATTGCATTGTTGTTCCATGTTTCAGCCCTGGAAATCTTAGGTTAGCAGAAAAGGATAAAATCATATAGACACTGTTTTCTAGATTGTTGATGTACTACCACAAAGTGGCAGTTTCTCACTGTACCTACAGCAGGCGAGAGCCAACTTTCTCAACACATACTTCTTGGCAAAGTTCAGTTCCTTAAATGTTTCAGCTTTCAAAAACATGAACAGTTGAACCACATCTTCAGTATCTTCCTACCTATTTCAAGTAGTTGAAGTTATTGCTTGGTATTAGTTCCTGAAAGCGCTATTCTTTTAGAGTGACTCTTTTTGTATTTTTCATATCATGACATAATAACAAATGTTACTGACAATTATTGAGTGCTTACTCAGTATGCTTCAGCTAAGTGTATAGGAGAATCAGTTTTTATGCCCATGTTTACAGGTGACAATCTGAGACATAGGATACTGAAGGCATTGTTAAAAGTGGCATATGTGAGATTTGAACCCCACAGAGTCTGTGGTCTTAACCACTAATCTACACATACTAGTAGGCAGCTCTATGTACAGTATATTATCTTTATACAAATATGATCATGAAAACACATGCTTATATTTATACAACATAGGAAATATTCAAATCTTAATGATGTTTAATTTTTGTCATTAAATAAACATAAGTAACTTTCCAGGTTTTCATATCACCTCTTCAGTAGCAATTAAGAACGAACATAGAAAATTTCCAAAGCCGAAAAGAAATATAAATACACGAACACATGTCTAACATTGAAAAAAATGTTCTATCTTACCCTCAAATTGAAATACATTAAAACCCCTTGGACATGCAGATTAAATCTGAAGCCTACTTTTGATGAAGCTGTATAACTCATGTGGATAAATTTCTGTCTTTAATATGTTCAGCAGCAATCACAATAGACATTTAGAATAATCACTTTGCTGTCTTAAGAGCTAATTGGGTATTCATAACAAAGGTCCCCGAGAAAATTTAATTTAGCTAAAAATTTACTTCGTTTGCTACAACTGAATGACACAAAGTTCAGCCTTTCCCTTTGTACATGCAGCCTCACTTTGACAAGCATGGATTAAACCACTAACTCCAGACCTTTCGTTTTGTTTTTTCGTACCCACTTCTGCTGACAGACACAGTCGCTAAACTGCAAGCTGTTAAGGACAAAGCAAGACAAGCCAACGACACAGCAAAAGACGTGCTGGCACAGATTAAAGATCTCCACCAGAACCTTGATGGCCTGAAGAAGAATTACAATCAACTAGCAGACAGTGTAGCCAAAACAAATGCTGTGGTAAAAGATCCTTCAAAAAACAGTAAGAGTCCCTTTTTCATTTTCATTATGTCATTTATTTCTTCACACTGTAAAAATACCCTAGACTCCTACTGTCAGACTCAGAAGAGACCCTCGTGGTAATGTGTTCTGTCTTCCTTGTTTCATGGACTGGGCTCAGGAGTTGAGTGTCCTGGAGCTTCAGAACTAGAGTCCAAGAATCCCAGCTTTGCCCCACTGTTCTTTCCATCCAAGTTATGTCCAACCGAGAGGAAATTAGGACGTCTCAAAGTTTGCATGATATGCAGTATTGTGATGCCAAATACTTTTTAATCCTTTCTTATAATTGAAAATATAGTTATACTTGGGAAATTTTGTTCTCAAAGTTGGTGAAGTTTCATGGAACTTAGCAGTCAAGGCGCATACTTATTAGCAGTCCTGTTAGAACACAATATTAAAATGGTATCAACAAGAAATATGTTAAAATTCAAAAATATTTATATTGTTTAGATTCCACTTAGTTAACATTTTCAGGAAATTAAAGCATTTATCAAGTTTACCAAGAAGAATACTTCTTCACATCTTTTGTATATTGCATTAAGTTGTACTGAGTTAGTAAGGATTTACTGAGAAATGTGAGAGAACTTAATATAATGATAATTTAAATGATTAAGTGTAGTTAATAAATATTAGGATTTTTTTTCCATTCTGTCAAGTGAGAAAACATTATCTTAGTATGTGATTTCACCAAAGGAGATGCTTGATTTTTTTGTACTTGTCACTCTCATGAGACTAGCCCTTTTTATATACCAACATTTTCATTGAGTGTCAAAATGTTTGTATAGAGTATAATAGCAAAAACCCTGTTATGGACAGTATATGCTGTATAATTGAGATGCTGTTTGGCGGAGCGGAGCCTGATTTTTCAGCACCCTACCCTCAAACCAAATGCTAATGATGCTATGAAATAATAGGTGCCACTAGCATGACTCCTCATGAGCAAGGAAGAGTATAAACACATATAATATGCACTTCAGACCTAGGGAGAAGGATTTATTCCTTGCCATTTCTTCAAGGGAGAAAAAGAGATGACACAATTCTTTTTTTCTTATGTAAGAGTCCAGCTATAGCTTCTCCATGTAGTTCAAAGATTTCATCTGAATAAATGGTTCAAATGCATGCCAAATCACCTTTCCCCCTGAAAAATTATTGAAAATAAGTTTTAAAATAAATATCATTGTCTCTTTTACTTACATTGTAATTTAAGATATCATTTTATTTAATTTCAAATTGATTCTCATCTGATAATAGCCTTTTCTGTAATGTTTTTGATCCTATCCTCTATGGAGATAGTTAATTGTATATAATAATAATTAAACTGGGTCTATTTACTATCTATTATAAAGAAGTTTCTTTTAATATGGACAATGTCCTCTAAATGACACATTTTTTTGTACTTTTATTTGATAACACTAGTTTGACTTAAAATGAGTTGCATTTGTGATTAGTACCTGTGATAGATAGTACCGGTTTTTTGATAGTCACTACTTTATATCTATAAAAAATATTTTCTCATGAATTTTCTAATTTCTTTTGTTTTACTTTCATATGAAATTACCTGCAGAAATCAGTATGTATATGTTTACTTACTTATCTTTTAGTAACCTTTATGCTTGATTGCCTATTGCGAAAAACTTCAGCTTTGCATGTTACCATGTTTTAGCATTGCTTTAAACATTATATAGCTATTCTTCCCAGTGTTACAGTATTAGTGCTAGATATATAAAAAGAATCTTTCTGTACAAAACGTTATTATGTGGATGTATTTGATATGCTTCTAGAAAATAGTATTTGGAAAAGCACATAATAAAATAAATAAAATGAAACCTTAACAAATGAGCATATAAAATATTCTCTCTTAAACATCCCATAGTTTAAATTCAAAGTAAAAAACAAAACTGCAAAGTAAATAATAATAATAATAAAATCCAATATATCAAAATCTGAGAAGGCTCTCCTCAGTGGAAAATGAGTGCAATTACATAACTAAGTATTGAAATAATTTAAACAATCAATTCTATAAGTTAGACAAATAAAATTAGCTAAAAGAAAGAAGATGGAAAAAAACATTAATGAATTAGAAGACAGAAAAATAATAGACCTGAAAAATCCAAGAGGTAAATCTTTAGGACTATAAAGGTTAAAAAAAAAAAAAAAAATTAGACGTTTGCAGCCTTAATCAAGAAAAATAAAGTACAAATAGGCAAAGTTCTCAAGGAGATATAACTAGATAAGAGAGGAAATTTAACACATAAAGGGATATTTGGAAAAACTCTATGCTAATAAATTTTAAAAATTAAAACACATGGAAAATTTTCCTGAAAAACATCGTTATGAAAACCTATCTTCAGAAGTGATTTAAAAATCTATACAGTCAAATAATTATGGAAGAAAGCCAGAAGTTTTCAAAAACTACTATACAAGAAAGCATCAGACTCAATATCACAGATGATTTATTTTTAAACCTTCAAGAAGATAATTTCCATATGACTTAAACTGCTCTAGGAGATAGAGGAGAAAAAAGAGAGGGAATGGAGGAGCCTCCAGATTCCTTTTTGAAACATTTGATAGAAGTATCTGGGAGCTTTAGAAGAAAAAGATCTATTTATTATTCGCCTAAGCCTCAGTAGTCTTTGCTTAGCTCCTTTTTCTTTCTCATGAATCTAATCTGAATCATTTCCCCTCAATTCGAGAATAATTTGTAGAATATCAGAATAATATTGGAGAATTGAAGGAAGGGAAAAATGGACAAATGGTTTACTAAAAGTGTACAAAACAAAGGGGTAACTGTAGTTATGTTGAATATCTATACAATTACGTAACAAGAGCTTTGAGCCCAATAACCTCATTGCAGGAAGAAAATACTCAGTTCTTGATTTAGTAACTCTTTTACTTAAAGTTGATAAGAGACCTATGTTCTTTTTAAACATCACTAACAATATAACTCATAGTTATGAGCATGAGTTCAAAATACTTCAAAACCTAGTTTAAAAATAATAATTTCCTTGCTTTTGAGCACATTTGATTAATTCTTGAGGATTAGTTCTCAGAGGTGCAATGTCAGCCAGAGAGCAGATCAGTCATAGTTGAGCAGAACATATAACCTTAGACCTTAAGCAGTTTCACTTTTTCATCAGGCTCACAATGACAGAAAACAGAACAATACATGCTCAATCAGATAATAAATGAGATCGTTTGGATAAGGCTTCCAGCATCCCAGAGATAGAATAATTGATTTTCCATGTGTCATTTGCCATCCTATGAAAAGCACAGGTTGAAACTCTATGGATCAGTGATAACCTTCAATTATTTTAGCGTTAAACCCCTTTTGAAATTATTAATATTCAAGTTTTTTCCCCTACAAAAATGTCAGTTTAATATGGTTCAACATAATATAGAGAACAGGATAATCAACTATTCTTCAAAATGAAAATGAACCGCAGCATGAAAGATTTAATTAAAGTATAAAATAGGCCTTTAGTCTAAGGGTTGTTCAACATTGAAGGGTTTTCAGAAGATATTTTGATTGGTTCACTATTTAAGATGTGCAAATAAAGACAGTGAGAAAAAGAAAGAAAACTAATTTTATGTGAGAAGCCTGATTTAAATACAGGTCTGGCTTGGACACACTAAGTGACATTTTAAAGACACTTTCATTTCCTTGATTCTATGACTAAAGTTCTATTCTGTAAAGGTTAGCTTATTGGCAGAAGCTAGAAATTAACCATTAAATTAAGTTTATAATATTCTCAACCGTCAATGTTCACTTTCACCTTCATCACAAAGCCAATGTTGCCTCTTTTCCTCTAACATCTCCTCCTATGGCCTTCTTGAGCCCCAATTAAAATATTCCCATTTTCCATCACAAGCTGCTTCAACAGCCATGGCCTTGCTTTTGTCATGTGGATAAGATGAAATTATTTCAATAATTTAGTTAAGCATGCTGCTGTTTTCATTTCAATGTGTGTGTGTGTGTGTGTGTGTGTGTGTGTGTGTGTGTGTGTTTGGTATGTGCTAATCTTGTTCTATGCAGTTGCAGATGCAGATGCCACTGTGAAAAATCTCGAACAAGAAGCTGATCGACTGATAGATAAACTCAAACCTATCAAGGAACTTGAGGATAACCTGAAGAAAAACATCTCTGAGATAAAGGAACTGATAAATCAAGCCCGGAAACAAGCCAATTCTGTAAGCTGTTTTTATTTTCAGTATCAGTAACCAGTTGTAATTTTTGGTATTATTCCCGGAAGAAATGCCTTCCCCCAATGTATCCTGTTGAATGATCTCTGGTTCTTTGCCATTAATGTGAAGTTATTTTAGGGGGAAGTGGAGAATGGTAGGTTAATTTTTTTTTCTTTTTAATAAATTTCAAAAGACATTTCTTGAGAAAAATGATCACCACTTACTGTTTTAGAGATTGAAATTCTGGCATATTTTATTATTGTTTGAATAGAGAAATACAAATAGCAAGAATGGAAACCTTATTTTCGTATACTAAAAAAGCATGAATGAGAGTGCCTTGCTCTTGATGAAACGAAAAAGAGCCAACCAGTAGGGTTGTAGCAGAAAAGAATGAACAAGATTATATGAATTAAAAGCAAAGAGGAACCATTATTATATATATATGTGTATGTATATATATATATATATATATATATATATATATATATATATATATTATTTTGTCTGAGTATAAGCAATAACAAAAATTGTTTTGGTTACAAACAATTTTCTCAGTTTTTTCTCTTTTTTTTAGAGTAAGCATAGGAAACACCTAGGTTATCTCAAAATTATGCTCTTTACTAAATTGATTAGAAGACTATTAGGATAGATGCAGAACTTTCTAGAAAGTAGGATCCTAACGAACCAGGACAGAATTGTTAAGTGCCAATTTGAAACTTAATCTGGCCGAGTAAAGTCATCTCATGATGCCTTTAGAAATAGAAGGAAAAAGTGATAGTTTTCATGTTGTCATGTTTAAACTTAAATCTTTTTAAATACCTAAGGCTTCCTTCCCAAAAATTCTGTTTCCCCAACAACTATGGAGCTAGAATGACCAGAAAGGACGTTTCTTAATCCATCAATTTATATTTATTTAGTAGTGGCCAAGAATATTATGCTGAGTGACAATTTATAATATATATGTATATATATCTATATATCTATATATTGCATATAATATATCTATATATAGTATATAGAGCTATCTATATAATATCTAGCTATCTATATAATATATAATATATCTATATATTACGTATTATATGTTATATATATTATATATATACACATAATATAATATATATCTTCTAAAGAAGTCATGACAGTAAGTTCAAGGTATACTTTGAAAAGGAATTCATGACTGACTGAAGAGAAACTCAGAAAATGACAAAAAGATTAGTGAGGATGATGTACATAAGCTCAAATAAAAGAAGCAGAGAGGGTTGAGAAGACATATGAGCTACAATATTGAGCTATGATAGGAAAACCATGTAGGCAGTCTGACGTCAGGTGATTATTGTATATGTGAAGCACAAGGTAAAAATAAATCTCACGTCACTCCAAGGTTTGGAGTTTTGTCTAAGATTTAGCCAATGTAGAAAAAGCATCTCCTACGTTCAAGGCTACTTGTGAGGTGCACAAATATGAATGACGAACTCGCAAAGTTTATAATGTAGTAGAAGAAATAAGATATGTACACACACAAAAAAAGGTAATGCAGAATATTATGCTACATTGTATGAGCAATGGGAAGTGATATAAGTTCTGAAAGGAAAGATCACCTCCAGTAGGGATCAGAAGATTTCCTGAAATGAGGGATTTGAGCTACACCGCCTTGAAGTAGGATAGTGTTGGACATGGGGGTGGGGGTGCCGGGGAGGGAGGAGGAGAAAAGACAGCATTATGAGAAGAGGAAATAGCTTGAGCCAAGGCAGAGAGAGAAGATAGTTTCAGGGTCATTTCATGAAAGAACAATCTAGTTTCCCAAGACTATTGGTAAAATGAACATTAAACTGGAAAAGTCAATGGAGGCCAAGTCTTGTCAGACCCGGAATGGTAAGTTAAGCAGTTGCCTTTAGCTGCAATTGTACCTGAAATAAACCTTATGGGTGAGGAGAAGCTGAAAGTTCTTGACCATTAAATATAGTATAATCAGAGCTGAGCTTTTTGAATATGAATCTGGAAGTAGTTTGTGGGGTAGATGAGAAAACTAGAAAGAAGGAAGGAAATTTAATAAGAGACCCAACTGTGGCAGTGGCAAGATAAAGGAACAGATTGATATACCACTCATATGCTTTGCAATATTACATTTGAAGAAGAAACAGTAGTAAATATTCTATTGTGAATCACATACTTAGCCACATTCTCTGACTTAGTTAGTTGTCAAGTGGTAAAATATGGATATATTTATGTCTTCGTTATAAAGAAATTTTAAAACATTTATCAGTTATGAGAGCTGTCCCATCCCACCCCCTGGGGAAAAAGATAAAATTCTGGCATGTAAATATATAAAACCTATCTCAAAACAGAAAATGAAAGACAGGTATAAAAGTAATGCTAGAAAAAGTGACCATTGTCCATGCCTCTTAAGGACATTTTCAGTCACTTTTGGAAATAAAAGTTACAAAAAAGCACCTTACTTTTTATAAGATGTTGGAAATATGTAAGCAGCCTTTTTTTTTTTTTTTTTAAAGGAGTTTTGTTCTAATCGGACATGACATTTGGATGATTTATAAACATATTTGTAATCTGGCACAAGTGTCTGGATATGGCCCTAACACACATTCAATGTGACCAAGAAATTAAAGACATTTATTTTAAAGTAGCTCTTTTTGGTTTGTTGACTTTGAAATTGATTGGCTGGTATTCTTTTTAAATGAATGACCTAGTTTTAGTGGATAACAAATGCAGTGAAAATTCAATAGATATAATAATGGGATCCTCAGTAATGTTTAACTGAGTTCACAATGATAAATTGGTAAATAATGTTTATGAGAAATGCCTTAAAGATTTTTGCTTAGTGATTTTTGTTTAGAAGTCATATAAGGATTCACATTAGAAATAACAGTAGTTGATAGAAGCAAATATCTTAAGAAGATGTTTGTGTTTCAGAAATCTCTCCCTTCTTATGAGGGATATATCCTAGAGCTTTCCTCTAGAGAAATTTATAAATGCTATGCTTATATTTCCGTGTTTTAAGTTAGTAACAATAGCAATAATTTTAAATGAAAACACAAACTTTTTAAATGGAGAAATTTGTAGCTGTGAACTGGTTACCAACAGCTTGGGCTGCCTGAATTGTTCAGGTATTGAGCGTATGTTCAAAACTAGAAAACAGATAACAGAAAATACAGAGGATTTAGTATATAAATGTATAAGAGTTGACCAATAGGTTACTTTACAAGATTAATCGCTGGCATATTGGGTATTACAGTATCATTTTGTTCAGAGAACCATATTTTTTAGATACATAAAGTGTTCTATAAAGCAGATTGATTGTAACTCCTAGTGACGTTAAATACCCTTAGCTGTAAAACAGCTACCTTCTTAGACTTTTAATTCTCAAATGGAGTTGCATCAGTGCAGTTAGGCCTTGGAACCAGTGCTGTCTTCTACACTTCAGCCACCCTCTTTTCAATACACCAATCGTGTAATCCCCTATCGTTTCTATCAGACACACTTAAGCAAGGGAAGAAACTCATCGTGTGACCAAACGGTCTTGATTCCACCCATATTCAGTCTTTTTTTCTCTTAACAGTAACCGAGGAGGATTATAATATCGTGTTTTTTAAACAAAAGTAAGTTATTTGTGATTAAACTAGCCATAAGATGGCTCTGTGGCCAAGCCTATAAAGCATACGTGAAATAACGATAAAACAAACTACACACATTTTCACTTTTGACTACTAATCCAGCCCCACTAGAAATGTGGATATGATTCCTCCCAGAAATTGTTCGATCTATTCTACTCATGAATTCCAGTCAGACCATGATCTCTTCTTTTTGATCTTATGATGTCAGTGGGGCTTATAGCCTGCCTCAGATATTAAATTTGCCCAGTGCCAAGGTCTTCTCTGATGATGGTTTTGGTTCATTTGCTGTAAATTCCTAAAAACTCACTATATCCCACACCTTTTCCTAAACATTGAAACACCCGAAGACTGTACTTCCCCTACCTGCCCTCTACTATAGCCTCTTTCTCTTGCTTTACTTTATCCTTTTTATCTCTAAGCCATTGGAGAACCCTCTGTACAGCTTCTCATCTACCATGTAACATCCTCTGACAACCTCCACTGCACATCTGTTTTATAGTGTTAACATCCAGAAGAAAAGTTGTACATTTCCTGCTTCTATTTTTTGCAATTCATTTCTAACACTTTATATAGAAGGGAAATTCCCTCATTTGTAGAACAAAGAACTAACTACCTAAATGAAAAACCATACAGCCAGGAAGATTATGTTCTCCAGGACACAGAGCAAACACTCTGGGGACCAGAGTGGACACCAGTGCTCTGCCCCTCAATTAGCAGACTGGGCCCCACCTTTACAGGGAAGACAAGCACTGGGAAAGCAGTCTAAGCAAAAGGCTTCCTAGATTATTCCAGCCACAGGCCACCGCACAGAGCTCCACTGGGGTGAGCCCCTATTTCTTTCGAGCACACTATTTCCTCCACTTGAAGACGTAATTTGGATAGCAAATTAGCTGAAGAAACAGTATATAAACACATGACTTATGCAGAGTCTATAGTAGATTCAACATATCTGCCGTGTCCCCAGAGGTTCTCAAACATATATTAATTTGCATATTTGTCACAACCAAAAATCCTTCCTTAGCTTTCTCTTTGAAACCCAACCAATATTGAATCCAGCACTTTCTCAACATAGTCTACACCACCCTTGGAGAGGAGTTCCATTGCATCCAACACCCCTACGCTAATTAGACATGTCACCATAATATAGAGACTGGTTTAATGTCCTAGGCTACCTTGTTTAGAGTCTGCACAGCCCTTTTCATGGGGATAACAATAATGCTAGTTGGTTTTCTTCCAATTGTAAAAACTATATGAGTAGCACTAAGTGCTAGAAGGAAAATGTAAATTCACTGCTAGTGAGGGCCAAAAGTCTTCCTGAAGCTGGGAATTTGAATCAGTGACAATGAGAAGTTTCACATCTTCCCTCCAACTCCGCCTGCTACTTTGAGCACTTTCACTAACGAAGTAACAGTTTCTCTCTGAAGCTAAGCAACTACGTTGCTCTCCTGAAAGTGCCCCTTTGATGCTGCACCTGAAACGAAGGAAATTAAATCAAATAATCAGCTAGCGTTATCTGTGATTAAAGAAAGGCTCCCTAAATGGAAGTGAAAATTGGTGTGAACAGTGCCAGTTCTATTCACATAGGAATTCCTTTCCTAGCAATTTATAGTAATTTTTAAGTACTAGTCCAAAGAAAAAGGAGTTGTTAAATACATTAGTAGTGATAGCCATTGGAAATGATTTCTGTTTCATTTCCTGGAAACTTAATAAAAAGGTATAATTTGTTCTGAAATCTATGTCCTGAGTAGAATGATTAATATTCTTCTTATTGTTAGAACATCTAGAATAAAATCTATTTGGCCTCTTTCAACTGTAAGAACATGGGAGGGCAGGTAATTTCCTCTTGAAAACGAAAAGAAAAATGGTTTCCTACCTGAAGTGATACCAAAATCGCTGAAATTTGAATGGTAAAATTTTATTAAATGACCTTAATAAAGATCATTACCATTTAGCTTCATGTAAAATCACCTTTTGCTAATGTTCCCATGTTCATAAAGGATAAGGTATGAAGGTAAGAATTTGTTAGTTGCATGCTTCAAAAACTAGTAGTGTGCTAACAAGACATGGGACTTGGAACAGCTTATTGTCAAAATGCTACTCTTCTCTGACCTCATTAATGAATATAATAGTGTCTGCATATGGGCATTTAATGATACTACTTGATGATAGAAAAATAACTTCAAAGAAGAGCTGATGATGGCTCTGTGGTTGTTTTGGAGCTATTTAAACTTTCTGAGAGATTTAGTCTTGGCTCTTTGTACCTTGTTTTTCTCGAAGATCAAAGTATCTGTGTCCTCGGGAGGTGACTGCATTCGAACATACAAGCCAGAAATCAAGAAAGGAAGCTACAATAATATAATTGTCAATGTAAAGACACCTGTTGCTGACAACCTCCTTTTTTACCTTGGAAGTGCCAAATTTGTAAGTCTAATATTCAGCTTTTCTTGGCTTACTGTGTGTGTGTATAGTCAGAGGTTAATCCTGGTAGTATGGAAAATGTATAGAATCCAATAACACAATCCCAAAATTGTGTAATGTAGCCTTTCAGATTTGAAAACCTCTGAATATTACCTCGCAAAATTCTAAAGTGCCAAAGTAAGTTAAAAGGCAAATGAAATGAAAACTTTTTTACAGTACTTAGGTACATCTGCTTTCATTTGTGAGGATACTAGCATTTATTTTGAATTAGATTTCCATATCGAGCTATTTAAGAAGAAAGACTAATAGCAATAAAGCTTTTTCTTTTTTTTCACTTCTCTCTGAGAAATTACAATGAACTTTCACATTAAATGAAAATGGCAAATTGTGTACTAATTTTTTACCGATGAAAATTCTTCTTCTAATGCATGTTGAATTTATGACTCAAAGAAGTTGTATTTACAAAAGCCCACCCAAAATGTTCTAATTCCTTTCATTTGAACCGTTTGACTTTACATGCATGGGTACCTTCCAAAATCAATAAGACTTTTCTACAGACCATTCATCGCATAAGTCATTACTTGGAATTCAGGTGAGAAGTTTTGGGTCATCTTGAGTAAAAAAATCACACCTGGGCCCCCCAAAACATCATCGCCCTTGGTGAAAACAATGAATTATGAATCCAATTATTTGCTTTTTATCTCTATCACAAGTATCAGAGTGAAAAAAGACTTTTGTCTCAAAATGAGTCCTAATTAGAATTAGTTAAATTAACACATATGCCTCAGCAGTATTTTTGTTGCCTTAAAGACACAATAATAAAATATTATTTAATCATACATAATAATAGATCAATTATTTTGGAATTTTCATCATGAGACTTCTGATTATTTCTGTAAATAATTATCTGTAAATAGCACCTGTTGAAAATGACTTCTGGACTTCTCTTTCTGGGTGCTTTATGTCTGATATGTATTGTTTTTGTGTCTCTCTGAACTAGGTCGACTTTCTGGCTATAGAAATGCGTAAAGGCAAAGTAAGCTTCCTCTGGGATGTTGGATCTGGAGTCGGTCGTGTGGAGTATCCGGATTTGACTATTGATGACTCATATTGGTACCGCATTGAAGCATCAAGGTAACTAATTCAATGACGATTAAGATAATTAAATGACAGAACTTCGAAGTAGTTTACCAGTTTATAAGAAAACTCCTGTTTCTGTTTCAAGAAGGTAGCTATGTATGTATACAAATTTTATCATATGTATACAAGGTCTGACAATTAAGTTTGTGAACTTCTTTGCAACAATGTTGCTAACCTTTTTTGATATCAGAGGGGTTATTCATTATGAATTTGTACCAACTGGACAAACAGTTAACCAAGTTTACTCTTTGGAAGTGCTGAAAAGGCTGTGTGAAAAAGTTAGATGACCTGAACTTTTCACCAACAATTCTTACATCACGATAATCCATGGCACTGTACTGTGTGTGAGGGAGTTTTTAGGCAGTAAACAAATAACTGGCTAAACACCCTCCCTACTCAACTGATCTGGCCCCCAATGACTTCTTTCTTTACCCGAACATAGAGGAAATATTGAAAGGAAGACATTTGGTGACATTCAGGACATCAAGGGTAATATGACGACAGCTCTGATGGCCATTCCAGAAAAAGAGTTCCAAAACTGCTTTGAAGCATGAACTAGGCGCTGGCATTGGTGCTTAGCTTCCCAAGGGGAGTACTTTGAAGGCGACAGTAGTTATATTCAGCAATGAGGCATGTAGCACTTTTTCTAGGATGAGTTCGCGAACTTAATTGTCAGACCTTATATGTATAAATGTGTGTGAATGGGTATCTTTGTAGTCCCTGTTAGGACCTGACAAACTTTCAAGGTATTGGCCAGAGTGACCAGTTTATTTTAGGCCCCTCTTCTGGCTGTCCTATAGGAATTCTGAGGTTCAGTGCTTTCAGTCATACCACCACACCTGCAGAAGTGCTGCAACTCAACCTCATTCAGCACAAGCCAGAGCCTAAGAACTGCTGTAGGTGCCTGCCATTGGCGTGCACAGTTCCTCTATAGTCTACAAAGCAATCTTGCCTACAGGCATGTCTGAATGATGGCACAAATGTATGTCAGGTCCACACTACTGAAAAGGGGAAATAACAGGAAATTGATTAATTTTATCTTTGAAGCTTTAATTCAATTAACTTCTAGCAGTGTATGGATTATTTAGAGAACCCATTCCTATCCTAGGTACTTTCCCCTCATTTTCTCTTCTTTTCCTAATTCTTAACTCTGTACTACACCTACGGCATCTAACAGTTGCGAGGTATTTATTGTTAAGGGCCTAGGGTTAAAGATGAAGTTGATCAACAATCTGGTAATTATTGAATCTAGGTGAAGGTCCATAGCATTTCATTTTGTGTTTGTATTTGTTTAAATTTTTCCATCATAAAAGGTTTAAAAGAAAACTTAATGAGAAGCAACATATTTGGTTCCTTTGTAAGATCTTCAGTAAAAGTGTGTGTGTGTGTGTGTATGAGAGAGAGAGAGAGACAGACAGACAGACAGACAGACAGAGAGGCAGACAGACAAAATATGCTTCCCTGTTGTAGGGCTGGGCCAGGGGATTAAGTATTTTAAGGACTTCAGAATACTTATACTTACGAAGTGCAGTTATATTATCAGAAGAGATATATTCTGTTAAAGAAGAATTTTATTTGACAAATTCATTCTGTTGTTTCCATGTATTTCAATTAATACTGAACCCTCAAAGATTAAAAGATTGCCAAAATGAGATAGCAGAGAAAGAAATGTGACACTAAAGTTCCTTATGACTGCTTGTCTCAGAAATGAGATCAGATTTTCATATTTAACAATTCATGGACATCAATCACTTAAAAAAAGAAAATGAAATACAATAATGTTAGCTTTCAAAATCATATTAATTAAATTTAAAAGTGAAATTCTTGTACACAATTTGTATACGCAGCTCTGGAGACTAGCGATTAATTATACAATATACATGAAGATGGCATGCCAAACAATAAAAGATGCACAATTCCAGAAAGACTACTTGAGCAAATCTGGATTCAAGATATAATAAGGGATTTTAGGAGACATTATACAGTTTGTAATGCAGAAGGGTGGATTATTCAGGGTTCACTTGCTGAATTAAATTCAACGAAATGCTCAACAAAGTAATATAAACTTGTTTAAATAGTATGTATTGGTACATAGTAAATTGTTTTGTAAAGCAATAGGAAAAAGCCTTTTTATTTAATAATATCAATTCTATCACCTAATTGCTGCTGTGTCATTTCATATCAATGGACACACGCAGAATCAGGATATGTTTCTCACCGGCCCTGAATCTGACAGTAAACATCCAGCGAAGATCAGACTCTGGGTTTTGATTTACAGTTTAATGAATCTGGAAGTTTTGAAGCTAAGCACCCAGTTATCTCTTAAATATTCCAAAACAAGTCTCTACATTCTCATGCATTTTCAGTCTGAAGTTACAGCTGTGTGATATATATTCCATTTTCTGTATTTTTTTTCACTTCCTTTTAATATGTACCCTGGAAGAACTGGGAGAAATGGAAGTATTTCTGTGAGGGCCCTGGATGGACCCAAAGCCAGCATTGTACCCAGTACATACCACTCAGCATCTCCTCCAGGGTATACAATTCTAGATGTGGATGCAAATGCAATGCTGTTCGTTGGTGGCTTGACTGGGAAATTGAAGGTAATGTGTTCTTCCTGATCCCATTTATTTCATTTTTGTGGACAACTCCTTACATGATTACCTTTGGGGAAGGCCCGATAAAGCTCTGCAAAAATTGACCACTTTTTACTTAATTTGTGTTTATGAACACAGGAATTTATTTTGAGGAAGAATTTTCTTCTTTGAGTATTCAGTGTTGGAAACACAATATTTTTAAGCCTATGGGTATTTACTTAAACAGTTGTTCTGCCCTAATCTGTGGCAGCAATTTTTTTTTATATATTCTTATTTTAGTTGCCTCAAGAGCAAAGTGTTTTTTAAATATACTCCATTTTCTGAATCAATTTATGATTTATTGATATGAAGTGCTATAAAGTTCAAATTCACATCTAATTAAAATATTTATAAATACCTTGGGAAATATCACAGGAATTGTAAGTTTTCAAATCATGTTCCGATTTTAAAAGTTTTCAAGTTACTCTTCTCATTCTTATCGAGTAATGCGCTTAATATTCATAATCGCTTCATGACAGGTCCTTGTGCATTGCAAATTGCAAAATGCCTGCATTTTAAAGAAGTTTGTGCTGATTAAATGGGATTTAGGTGTTGGAAAACGACCTGTGGGTGAGATGTAAAAGCACAACCAAATATAATGGATAATCCTGGGCTTGTCAGAATCATCCTGGGATGAGATTAGTCAGAAAATGTGAAAAGTCAGGGTGACCTCAAATTTATGAGAACTCAACCTTCATACAGTGAGGTTGTTTTATTGGCTCTGTGTACGAGATGTGACTCTGAAAGGATTGTAATTGATTCCCCAACTCCACACTAAAATCATCCTCGTTTCTTAGAACCGCATATAAATGCATATGCTACATAGAAATATATAGTCGTATTGCCAACTTCTTCTCCTCTCAAGAAAGATAAATACAGGGGTAGTGCAGAGCAGTACAAAAACCATGAATTTTGAAATCAAATTCAGGTTGGGTTCTCTGCTGTTTCACTTACTAAAATATGACCTTAGGCAAGTTACTTAACCCCTTGGGCTTCAGTTGTCTCAACTAGAAAAGGGAGATGAGAATATTTACATTGCCTGCATATCAATAATAAACTTTCATAACACTGACATAGCCATTACTATGCACTCTGTAATGTTCTAACTAATTTAAATGAATTAACTTATTTAATTTTCAACCCCAGAAGGAGGTTGTCCTCCTTGATTTCTAGTTAAGGAATCTAAATAAGATGGAAGTTAAATGACCTGACCAAGGTCACACAGCAATTTAAGGTAGAGCTGCGATTTGAACGCAGGTTCACAGGCACAAGAGTCTTCCCACTTAATCATCATGTTTCGCTTCCACAATGAATAGTGAGACCATGTGCATAAAATTTATGACTAATGCGTAAGACATGGTAGTCGCACCTTAAATCGCACCTTAAATAATTTTTATTATTATCTACATGTCATTATCACGAAGCAACTTTCTTAGGCCAGTCTCAGGGGAAAAGAAAACAGACAAATGAAATCTATAGAAAATCTTTATCCTTTTGGCCAAGAATTTCAAGGCAACTGCGCACCAGAATATGAACCGAAAGCTGAAAACAAGTAACTAAATCCACATACTGATGAAAATTCAAAGGAGCAAGAAAATATTCCCAGTATTTTTTTTTAGGATGCAAGAGGGAAAAGCAAAAAGCGAGTAGCATCCACAAGTGGGATAATCAATCTCTGGAAAATTAAGAGGGGCTCTGACTGATGACAGAGAATCCCAGGGACTGTCTGACTTACAAATGCCAGTGGCTCTTTCTACCTTCTTTCTTCATTGAACATTCTTTCTACAAGGCAGATCGCCATTTGATCACAGTGGCAGGAAGGTGCACATGTATTGATGAGTTTAACCTAAAATTATATCTACAGATTTTAACTGTTCAGTGACCATCTTCCTATATTTGTTCTGAAACCCACACATGTTAATTCACTTTTCCCCCTAGTTTATTTAGATAAATGTGAATTAGGTTTGGCAAAATGTTTCTAAAACTATAGGCACTACAATCTAGCATTTATTTGTAATATGTCAGTGCCAAAAGAAACAGTTGTTTAAATTACAGCAAGATTCTCTCGAGTGGATCATGTCCTTCTTCTTCTTCGTGGCTGTGTTATATATCAAGCTTAAGACCTTTCCCTGTGAGAACGGTATCAGGGTTGCCATTCAATAAATATTTATTGAGGCTCTATTAGATGTCAGGCCCTGTGCTGCGTATACCAGAAAACAAAACCAACATGGTCTATTCTTTTACAAATTTACTCTTTCCCTTCATTCTCCTGCCCTGGAAACCTGCCTGGGTGTAAAAGGAAATGAAAAGTTGGAGACAGCATTATCATAGGGTAATTTACATGCAAACTTTTTCTCTCCCTGTGTGTGGTCAGGATGTACCCTTTCTCAGGGTCTCTGGAAGAAATGTTCTCAGTGGTGTAAGAGCACTAAGGTTTAATAAACACCTACTCTGTGTTAGGTGCTGACTGTGGTACCATAAGTAAATTACCTAACTTAGTTCTCCTAATAAGTCCATGTTAGAGCCAAAAAAAAAAATAGAATCTCAAAGACGATAAGCAGCTCACTTAAAATCAGAAGCTAGGAATTATTTATTGACTAATGGTGATAAACTGATATAGCACAAAATAAGCAGGATCTGTGAGGATACAATATGGCTAGAAAATGAATATGTACAAACCACGAATATCAGAAAGAGTGAATAATACTCCAGATTCTGCTGCTACTAACTCTCACGGGTATGCAAAGGTTTGTTTGTGAAATTACAAATTCTAACAAATATATTTTTTTTCTGCAGAAGGCTGATGCTGTACGTGTGATAACATTCACCGGCTGTATGGGAGAAACATTCTTTGACAGCAAGCCGATAGGGTTGTGGAATTTCCGAGAAATAGAAGGTGACTGCAAAGGATGTACTGTCAGGTTAGTCAAGATGGTCTGACCTGTGCATCATCAAAGCTCTAGTTTTATTTTGTAATATTCTCTTATCATGTGGATGATATAGAACAGGCTTGAAGTGTTTACATTCAAAGGTGAATTTACCATGAAGCTAATGAAAGTTCAAGTCCCTTCTCCAATTTGTGCAGGCAATTTCCAGGGTCCTGGGAGCTGCTCTAGTTGTAGTTTTACATGGTGATATGTTTTTGTAAAATTTGCAAAGATCACGTATTTTAACCTCAATCAGTTAAGGCTACTTACTATCTCTTTCCACTCCAACTTTCCTTCATATCCAGGAGGTTTATCATGCGTATGGCTATCCTGTAGTCAAAATTTCTTTTAATGAGAGCTTTCTTTCAAGCTATAATAATTAAGCTTCAGGCCTTCACAAAGCCTGGAATCATGCCACTTATATTTATAACAACATATAGGACCCTAGTGCAAGTTTTATCTCCTGCAGGATTTTTCAAATAACACCTTGGGTTTGGTAAGTGTTTCAAGTGGAAACCATGGGCCTTGAAGATTCTGTTTAAGTACAAAAGGAGAAGAAGGGGCCAAGGTAAGCCAGAAGAAAGTGCCGTAATACACATCATCAATTATAACAGAGAGGTTAGAATGTAGGCATTTAAAACTATTTAACAAGCATACAAAGCATATGTAGAGAATAAATATTATTATATAAACCTGAGTAGAGAATATAGACTAATTATCTAGTAGTCGAGGATTTCTCGGCTTATGAAACTTAGAGCCTACTAATTAACTGAGCCTATAATGATTTTAATGATAGTAAATTAAATACGTGGTAGGTTAATATATACACATAGCAACTCTAAAATCAATAGGTTAGGAGTTTGCATTTGTTTTACTTCCAACTTAAAGGGCACATACTCCTTGCCAAGACTCAAATTCCCCATTAATGGCAGAATGTCCTTCACAAGTCTTTCTCATCATCTCGAGTTTCAGAGAAGAAGTAGCGCCCCCTCAAAAAAAAGTCTCTCTCTAAAAGTTTTAACCTCCAACTCTATCTTGTCATTAAAGGCTTGTCAACATGGCACTGAGGACAGTTTGAAAGCCTGACCCATTTACAGTTTAACATGGTTTGGTCAATAATATTCCATAAAGTCTAACATGGAATGATTATCTGTAAAATTCTTTCAATGCAACAAAGTCAGTGAGGTCCACATTAATATTCTGTTGCTCACAAGTCAATACCAACTTTTCCCTAAACATGTCTTTGGTAAATGTATAAGTAGGATTTTCAAAAGCCTATTATCAACAAAACATCGAAAACATTTAAATGTCTGTTCAGCAATGCATAACATGTGTTAAGATAACATCACTAATTATCTATTCTGCAAAGGTCTCCGTGCCTTCAGTACATAAAGTATTATGTAAATTAATATACTTATAATAGTGTTTGTGTGTGTGTGTGTGTGTGTGTGTGTGTGTGTAGGGTGTTTTTCAGGTAAGAGTGATTCACATTTTCAATTTCCTGGTATTAGTATGAATATGATCCAGTCCTAGGCATTGAGAAACTCAGAGCCAAGAAGGGAGGAAAAGGGAAATGCTAAAAAAGTCAAAACACAAGGCATGACAAAAGTTCCTTTAAAAAGGTACACTCAGAGTATACTAAGGTTATGAGAATTAAGATCTGCTTTCTGGAGGAGGTGACAGTTGATGTGAGCCTTGACACAGAGTAAAAGTCCAAAAGAGGAGATGGCAGCTAGACTGTAGAGAGCATTCGAGTGCTAGGGATGAGTGAGACCAAAGTTAGGAAGGCTGGAAAACCAATGTTTTGCTTATTTCACAAATGTGAATTTTCTAATACAGGATTGACAAATGGGAAAATGATTTCAGTGAGTGTTCATAACAGCTCTTCCCAGCATATTAATGTTTGTATCACCAAGTAAAGGCAGTAAAGTACACCCACACAGCTGAAAACACCAAGCTCAGGAGTATTAGACCCACACACAGACTGCACGCAGTGCCCAGTCACCCGCAAACTTGGCCTTGGGTTGGCCAAGCACTCTAAGAAGTGTTCGATGCCCAGTTCTCCTCCATAATTGTGCATTGTCACTATGACAGTCAGTCAACAGGGTCAACCCATCCTTACACTCCTTGCCATCAAACTACCTTCACCTGTTGCATTTAAGGTAAAGTTCTATATTTACTGGAATATTTATTTATTTAAAAATGTTTAGCATACCTTTTTGAATGATGATAATATTTTGGTCAAGATCGTTACTATGTTTGTGAGTGCTCTGATTACAACCTTGCATAAATTTTGAGTGACCTGCCCTAACCCTGTTTTCCTATAATCCTTGGTATTTGTAGGAATAATTTTTACAGGACTCCTGGTGTTTGTTTGTTTGTTTTTCAGGAGAACGTAGATGACAGTTTAACATAAAGACCAATCGTTCCAGTTTTAGAACAGAAATAATTATATGGGGAAGATGAGGCTATAAGACATAGAATGAGAAAATTCTATATAAGATCTTGAAATGTCAGTTTTAGAAATTCACATTTATGCAGTAGTCAGTAGATGGGATATAGTTGTGATGCCTGAGAAAGAGTAATCTTTCAGGGGTATTAAAAAAAAGCATTATCTTATTTTTCTTAAATTTCTGAAAATCGCATTCACATCAAAGTGGAAAAGAAAAACTGCTGCAAATAAAATGTATTTAGCTGAACACTGAAATGATGATGAAGTGTTAATATACTTAACCCCAACATACGTCTAGTTCTATAGTTAACAAGTTATAAGCGGAAGAGCATGGCTGCTCCAAATAGCATAATCAATCCTTGCTAACTTGAACAGACATTAAGGTCCAAAAGAGAAACAAAAAGCAAGTTAAGAAACTTAGCATTTATTAATAATAAAAAGATAGTTACGTTTCCTGGTAAATGTATTCAAAATGAATAGGAAAACTCAAGTATAATGTTAAATATTGAAATATTATAGACCACACCTGAAATGACTCATTTTTCCCTTTCTCTGAGTCACCAATTGAAAGGCAGACTTACCTGGTTTTGGCCAATGAATTAAGTGAAGTAGGCTGATCTACCTCTGTATTTGTAGCTGTTTTCAGCAGGAAAACTCTTTCCTTCAGATTTGCCTTTTGTTTGACTACTACACGTACGTACGACAATCTCCCAGAGTGTTGGAGCAGAAAGGGGACTGAGAAGTCATTCAGTAACTGAATCCTTTCAGCTCACATTTGAAAAATTCAGACCTGAAGTGTTAAGTGACTTATAACAGGGCCTTAGTGAGATTCCACATCAGATTCCAGGGTCCCTGCCATCTAATTCTCTATTTTTTTCTATGACATATTGAGGGAATAAATAAATCAAGGACACGAGGAAATTAAGATATAAATATCCCAGAGTTTTTATACAAGAAAAATAAACTGTGATATTTTTGTTTTGATTTTAATACTTATCCTGACATTATGTAGTGAGATTTTATGTTGTTTTACTTTTGTTTTTGTTTTTTAAGTTATAAATAGCAATCCATTGGGCCAGAACATCCAGAAAACTGTCAGAAGTGACTCCTACACCCCTTTCTGGTTGTGACTGGTAGCATGGCCCTATATAACGCAAAATCCTAGTATTTGAGAACTGCCAGGAACTTCTCCTTAGTAGACTCTACACAACGTTCTCTATTCTCAAATGTAAGCTCCAGAAATTAATGGATTTGTTGTAATAATGAAGGCCAATGATCACCAATTTATTTACTGCCAACTGTACTGTTAATAGGCTGATTCAGTTCCTCAAACTTTTAGTTAGCATTTTTCATGCATATTGAGAACGCATCTTTTTAGCTCATATTAGAAAAACAAATTATGACATCTTCTGATCTTACTCCAAATTAGATATAACTTAAAATTACAAAGACCTACTTATGAAAAACACACTAAGACTCTTTCCTCCCTTTTGTCTTCAAAGTTTCATTTCTCTCTGGTCCAGGAACAGAGAGAAAGGCAAGTTGTCTAAAATGTGTAACGGTTCTTCCTCCACAAGCACATTAATATTTTTACACTAATATTTTTACACTTTCATTAGCAAAGATTTCATGCAAATAAGATTCTAGGCTCCTGTTATTTTACAGTGACTATCATATTTCTTGATACCTCCTCTCTACCCTCAAGTTAATACACTCCAATTTCAGAGATTCAAATATATGCTAATGTGCAAATATTTAGTATTTCCACAATTAAAATGTAGTCTGTAACAACATCAATTATATAGAGATATAGACAGATAGACAAATGATAGATAACTGTGCATTTGAAAAAAAATCTTTTTAAACGTTATATTTACAAGATTTACAATGTACTACTTATTTAGTCAATATAGTCTCTGTGAGGCAATTTGCTACACTAAAACTTCTTTCATTCCACAAACATTTATCAGATTCTACTGTGAGCCAAGTACCATACTGGAAGGCTAAGCTTGTGCCTAGCATGGAGCCTGGCCCACAATCTCTAGCTGGTCTCATAGAGATTACATTCTAGTGAAAAGGACAGATCAACAAACACACAAATAAATAGAGGCATCCTCCATTGTCTGAATCTAATCTGTCTCCGAAAAACCTATTGGATAGCAACTATTCAGAAAGTAGGGACCTATTTCATAATGTCTTTTTTCATTACAACTCTACGTTTGTACATTTTGACCACCTGCACCCATTTCACTCAACACTCACCCCCTGTTGTGTTATGTATATTGCAAATATAATAATGCATTCTCAGCCCATCCAAAAACACCACTAGTTCATACCACTAAGACATACTTATACACCAACATAGATATCCACCAAGCACTTCAGCAAAACGTAACACATTTAAAACATCAATGACCTAGTTATTAAACACTCCAGGTGAGAGATGGTGGTTACTTGGTCTAGGATGGTGGCAGTGCAGATGCAGAGAAGTGGATGGAAGGATGGAATACATATTTGATATGGTCTCTGCCCCACAACAGCTTACAATCAAGTCTCAGAAGACTTTGATGTAGTGAATGCTGATGGACCAAGTAGACATTGTCTGATTCATGTGAAATATCTCTCTTCAGTCCTCAGGTGGAAGATAGTGAGGGGACTATTCAGTTTGATGGAGAAGGCTATGCACTGGTCAGCCGCCCCATTCGCTGGTACCCCAACATCTCCACAGTTATGTTCAAGTTCAGGACATTTTCTTCAAGTGCTCTCCTGATGTACCTTGCCACGCGAGACCTGGTAAAGATATGCACAGCTGATCTTCCATGATTGAAAATCTTTTTGTTTATTTTCTGTGGGTTTCTAATGCAATTATCAGATTTTTATCAAATTGGTAATTATTGTCCAAAGGAGTCTGGGATGGCTGTGTGATAGTTAAGAGTGAGTGATGCAGATAGTGCTTATATATTTTCATTGATAACTTCAATTGCATACAATTTAATTATAATTTATTTTCAATATAACTCCCCGTATAATCCTTTAAGAGAAGCACCCAGTAAAGGTTCCCTGGGTATGGAATCATGAAGCAGCAAGACCTACTCCTTAGTCTTCTTTTAGAGACCTAAGTGGAAAAATGATTCTAAATCTCCTCATTGTTTTTTTCTGGGTAAATATTTCTTAGTAAATTCTTTTAGGGAACATACCTTTGAGTTTGTTTAATATGTTTTCAAAGGAACCCACTTTATACTCCTGTTATAAAAAGATACGTCTTAGTAATTCGGTTGTGACCATTTGCACCATAATATTACACGTGCAAACATTTGCAAAATAGTAATACCAATTCAATTTTCAAAATGGATTTCAATTACAGATCAATACATTCAGTAATTTAGCCATAAGGCCCTATTATAAACCCTACAAAGAAAGTGTATACCCATGTATTTCTCTCTGTATCTAATCACTGGTGTATTTTTTACTCTATTAATAGAAAGATTTCATGAGTGTAGAGCTCACTGATGGGCATATAAAAGTCAGCTATGATCTGGGTTCAGGAATGGCTTCCGTTGTTAGCAATCAAAACCATAATGATGGAAAATGGAAATCATTCACCCTCTCAAGAATTCAAAAACAAGGTGAGTTTCTGTACTAATAATGCACTATGAGCCTTAATCAGGCTCTCCAAAGCTCTCATGTACATAATCATGACAAAGACCTTGTCTGTAATTTTAGTTACTCACAAATTCTGTGAAAAATTAATACAGTCATTTCTTTGGCTTAGATTATAGGTGGTTTAGGTTAGACATGACTGATTGAAGAGCCAAATGGTTCTCTGTCATTTTCTTTTGAAACTGAGAGCTTAATTTCAAAGCCTAAAACTGTCTTACAACTTGTAAATTTATATCCTATAGTAGGTTTAAAAAGGTTGTGTGCTTTTCTTTTCTTCTTCTTTTGCCAAGATGGTTCCTTTAGAGTATCCCACAGGTAGAATTTGTAGGAGTTTGTTAGAGCACAGCTAATAATGTAACATTTTTGTGGTTCCAAGACATTTTAAAAATATGTTCACAAACATTTCATTTGTTCATATAAGCAGGTGTTTTGTTCAAGTGTGAGAGGAGGGGAAACAGACTCAGACTTATATGTGGTTACAAATCATTTATATATATATATAAAATCTCACCAGAAATCCAAGTCTATTAGATCTTAGTGTGCTGCTATTGTTATTTAAGTATGATTCCCCTAATTCTGTGTGCTACAGCATTACCAATATCTGCAAGTGAAACTTTGATACATCCGTTTATATAATTAGACTTATTTAACTTTGATCATGCCATTTCATGGAAATTTAGGTTTAACTTGGAACCATCCTTCATTCCTGCATTTAACAAATATCTGCCAAGCATCAACTAAGTACTATACAAGAACTAAATGAAGTCTGTGACAAATTCTTAACTTCAAGGAACATGTGGTCTAATGGGGAAGACAGACAAGTAAATCCACGCTTAGAGGATAGAAAACTAATTGCGGTGTCGAGATATGTACAGCAGGCAGGGAATCAGGCTAGGAATCTCAGAAGGGAGATATTTAAGTCAGAGAGGTCACCTCCCAGGCGAGTACCCCTGAAACACAATCAGAAGTTGAGGTATTCCCTGCATGAAAAAGCACCTTTGGACATTTCAGAGTAGTGAGTTGTAAGTTTGGGGGTCTCAGAGAACATAACTCCGTAATACGTCATTTCCCAAATGCTTTTCCTTAGAACATGAACCCCTGGAGGAACTCCTCAGTTTAGATAAAAACTGTTTTTGTACTTATATAAATTGAAATACTGCTGAATACATTGTTCCCATGTAAGACAGATACAATGTACGTGTGTGTTAGACGCTCTGCATGGTAGTTAAGAATATTTAACTCTGTTTGGCCCAACATTTCCCAAACATCTTTGATCATCCAGATTTTTCCATTTCTGCAATACTAGCATTCTGCTGAACACACTTTGGGAAATGCTTTAGGAACTACAAGTAAATCCACACGCTAACAGAATGAGGGTGGCAAGAAAATTAGTAGATGAGGCTAGAGAAATGACAGAGCCAGTTCAGAAAGGGCTTTATGAGCTAAGCTAATGAGTTTCAGCTTTATCCTGAAAATGATAGGGAACTAGTAAGAGTTTTCATCAAGGGTGTGACATTGTCACACCATCAGATCTGTGCTTTAGTAAAGTTTCTTTAGCAGCAGCTTGAAAAGTACATTTGTGATGATTTTAGATACTACAGTATGCAGTAAAACCAGGTGAAGAGTGAGAATGAAACCATGAGATCTCTCTCTCTCTCTCTCTCTCTCTCTCTCTCTCTCTCTCTCTCTCTCTCTCTCTCTCTCCCCCTCCCTCCCTCTTTTTTTTTTTTTTTTTTTTTTTTTTTTTAGGTGGGTGCAGCTCATAGTGGCCCATGAGGGGATCGAACTGGCAACCTTGGTGCTCCCAGCACCACGCTCTAACCAACTGAGCTAACCAGCCACTCCCACAGAGAGGAAAGAATGGAGTTGAAAGATACTCAATGTGGATGCTAAGTTTTGTTTTGTTTTTTTAAAGATTATCAAAAATCATTCATTTTTTATTTGTTTTGTTTCTTTTGTTTTTGCTTAAATAACAAGAATATGGCAGTGCCATTTGCCAAGCTATTCATTACAGGAACAAGAACAGGTTTTCTAGAAAATATGCTTTCTATTTTGAACAAGTTGTATTAAAGGTACTCTTCAGATCTTTAGCAGCCTAGGGAAGCTGTGTAATTGGCAGGCAATTAGTTTCACATATCTGAGGATCAGCGGAGCTCTAGGAGAGAAGTGAATAACTGAGAATCATCATTGTGTTTTAAATAATTGTAGGATGAGGAAAACCACGCAGTTATATCTAGAACAAGATGATCTAAAGCCCCGGAGCACACAGCAGTATTGAAGCAATATAGTAAATGAAGACCCCCAAAGGGGGTAAGAGGGGTCTGTAAAGAAATAATCAGAGAAAGGAGAAATAAGGAAGATAAATTTTCAGTAGACCAAACTGCAGGAAGAGAGACCAATTAGGTCCAATAATAATCTAGGCAGGAGATGAATGATGGCTGAAATGAAGAGTTGCAGTGGAATTTGGCACTAGGGAAATGCAAAATAAATCCACAATGTGATACCACTATACAGTTATTAGAATGTCTACGATTAAAAAGGCTGAATATACCAAGGTCTGGCAAAGATGTGGAGCAACTAGAACGCTTATACACTGCTGATGAGGGTGTAAAATGATACAGCCACATTGGAAAATAGGTTGGCAGTTTCTCAAAAGGTTAAATATACAACTACCATGGTACCATGTTTCCCCCAAAATAAGACCTAACCGGAAAATAAGCCCTAGCATGATTTTTCCAGAGGACATCCCCCAAACATAAGCCCTAATGTGTCTTTTGGAGCAAAACTTAGTATAAGACCCAGTCTTATTTTCGGGGAAACACAGTATTTATCTAAGACACATGAAAGCCTATATCCATGCAAAGTTTTGCACCAGAATATTCATAGCACCTTTATTTGTGATGCTAAAAACAAAAAAAACCCTCAAACATTCATAACATTTATCCATAGGTGAATGGGTATACAAATTGTTGTATACCACACAATGGAATACTATCTAGCAATAAAAACAATGAACTTTTTCTTAAATTAAAGTTTATTGGGGTGACAATTTTAGTGCAGTCACATAGGTTTCAGGTGTACAATTCTGTAATACATCATCTATACATCACATTGTGTGTTCACCACCCAGAGTCAGTTCTCTTTCTAGCACCGTATATTTGAACAATGAACTTTTAATATGCACATAAAGTGAATGAATATCAAAATAATTATTCTGAGTGAAAGAAAGCAGACAAAAAAGTACATTCATATAAAATTATATGGAAAATGCAAACTCACCTATAGTCGTAGCGGATAGAGGCTACTTGTAGATGGAGTTAGGTAGGGAGGGGCAGGAAGGATGACAAAGGGGCATAAAGGAACATTTCAAGTGATGGATATGTTCATTTTCTTGATTGTGGTGATGGTTTCATGGATGTTTACATATCTCAGAACTTGTTGATTTGGGTGAATTGTACTATGTCAATTATACTTGGGTAAAACTTTTTAAAAATAGGACAGATATTAGAGTTATTTAGGAGATTAAATTATTGATTAATTCAAAATGGAATGGTGAGTAGAACGTTAGGATGACTCTGTAATTTAGAAGAATGGGTGTGTGTCATAGTGCCCCCAAATAATACAGATCTGGGTGTAAAAAGAATCATTTTGATTTGGAATATGCTTAGTTTAAAATACTATGGAGGTATAGAGATGATGGTGTCTCACCTGTTGAGTGTGGACTGTTAGGCAAAAATCAGGTTCAGGCATGTATATTTCTGAATTGTTAACATATAGTAAGCAGATACAATCTGGAGTTTACTCAAATCATCAATAACCTGAGAAGTGGCCAAATGAAGACACGTTAGGGAACATAAGCATTTCAGAAGTGTTCAAAGAAGTAGGTCTCAGGGCAGGATACCGAGAATGAAGTTGGAAAGCTCAGTGGAGCTGGAGAGGTTGGCATTGTGGAAGCCAAAAGAAGAAACTTCCTAGAAGGAAGGAAATGTTAACAATATCAAATACTGCAGAGACGTGGACTGAGATAAGGACCACAAGGATACCATTGGGATTGGATGTAGAGAGGTCACTTGGATGTTAGGGAGATCAGATTCCATAGCTAGGAGAGGGATAGGAATTCAAATAAGCCTTCAGCAATGTGGGGCATTGCTCCTTTTCAGGGACCAGATTAGTTATTTTGTATTAATCTCAACTAGTCTATAAAAGCACTGTCCCTTGAAATTCAAATGCCTCCTTCAGGAGGCATTCTCCACCTTCTCTGAGAGTCAGTTAATTGAACCATAGTCTACTGCGTACTAATAAAGAGTGCCAGATCCCCCATGTACGTTGAAAGGGACATAAGATGGAGAAAGATCCTTTAGATTTTCAATGGACTAAGAGAGAGAAGAAAAGAATTACCAAAGTAAAAACAATTTGTTTTGTTTTGTTTTTTAAACTTTTATTTATTTTAAGTGTGGCTTTCCAAGATCCATCCGCTGAAGTCAAGTAGTTGTTTCAATCTAGTTGTGGAGGGCTCAGCTCACATTGGCCCATGTGGGGATCGAACCGGCAACGTTGTTGTTCAGAGCACAGTGCTCTAACCAACTGAGCTAACCAGACACCCCAAAACAATTTGTTTATAACAACTCAGCATTGATTATAAAATGCTGGTTAAGCCCTTACCTGGGTCTAGTACTTAATAAAACCATTTTTCCCCTGCTTACCTATAAATAATGTCTGAAATTTTATGTTAATAGCTGTTCTGTAAGGGAAAAGAAGTAGGGCAAGAAATAAAAGCAAGTGTTAGCATTTCATTGCGGTACCCGCTTCATCACTATCACTCATGAAGGATAAAGCCTTTCCTTTAAATCAGTAAAAATATGCCATCCTGTGTCTCTCTGCCAGAGTTAACACTTGGGCCAGTGAGTTTCAGCTCAATTGTGTTTTTGCTCTTTAATCAGTTTTTCTTAGAATGACTTCTAAAAATGCATATATTCAGTCAGAGAGAAGGAGGAAAACTACCTCTAGTCACGAGCTTGTCTCAGATAGAGGCAGAATCTCATTTTCAGAGACACCATTGAAATATGTGCCAGGTCTGTCGAAAGAGGCTATTTCCATGTTACAGTCAACGGCCCAGTATGAAAACTTCATTGTTGACCTGGATAAAAAAGAAATATGTATGAAAAAGTCTTGAAAACAGTTCTGTTGTTTTTGTTTTTATCTTCTAAACCATTTTGTAAGGTTTTATTTTTTTAATTTAATTTTACTATTAGTTTCCAGTGTACAAAACAACATAATGATTAGACAATCACACCCCTCACAAAGTGATAACTCCATCAAATCTACTACCCCTCTGACGTTGTACATAGCTATTATAATACCATTGTGTATTCCCTATGCTGTACTTTACATCCCGTGATTATAACTATACACACACATACACACACACATGGTGCCAAAAAACTGTATATACTTTTAAGAAAGGAAAAAAACTATTAAAATTGTAATACTCAGTGTCTACCAGTAACAAAAGATGAATACGGGTCACATTTGAATTCTACAATTACAAGAGGTGCTCAAAGTGGTTATCATCAGTGTCCAGACACTTCTGATTACGGCAAACTACTGCTTGAGCAATGCTGACCAAAGAGTCCAAGTGTCCACTTGTATCACCGCGCATGCCATTTCAATTTCTTTCTGAAGTACAGCAAGTGTAGCCGGTTTTCTACCATACCCCTTTAAGATCTCCCATAAGTAGAAGTCAAGGAGTGTTAAGTCAGAAGAATGTGGGGGAAACTCAGCCGCACCTCTTCATCCTATCCATTGTCCTTGCCAATTCTCATCGAGGTAAGCTCTTACGTCTCGGTAGAAGTGCAACGACAACTGGGCAAACTGTGCTTCCACTATGCTCTTTGACTGTCCTTCCTGTCGCATGGTGAGTCTAGCATTCGATTGTTTAATGCCATCTGTTGAGCGGACATTGCTACCTTAATTCAATTCAACTTTGAAAAGTAATACATAGATAACAGCTCTTAAAACGTGTACACATTTTTTTGGCACCCTAACTATATAATTTCAATACTATTTTATATTAGTTTCAGGTGTACAGCACAGTGGTTAGGCATTTATATTATCTATGCAGTGATCCCCCCAATAAGTCCAGTACCCATCTGACACTATGTAGTCTTTACAACATTATTGTTTACATTCCCCATACTGCATTTCACATCCCTGTGACAGTTTTTTTTTTCAATTTTAGCCACCAGTCACAACAAAACAATATGTGTGTATGAAATTAATATGTGTATAAAAGTAATTAAATTTTAAAATCCTCCTTTGCTCAATATTTTTAATAGGACAATTATTTTTTAGGGTTTGTTGTTGTTTGTTTATTTTTATAAAACTCTATTTGAGGATTTGAGGTCTTAATTGGTTTGGATGTTTTATTTTGGTCTTTTTTAAAGGCAATTGTGTTTGGTTTTATTGACAATGCTTCCTTATGGAATGGAACGGCTACAGATTACAGTGGAACTTTAGATTTGATATTTCTGTTTCTTTTCCAAACAATACTCTTCTAAAAGATAATGAGCTGGGGGGAAATAACAATGTTCCATGGTCAAATAAATTTGGGAAATACTTCTTGCTCTATGTCGCTCTGTTGGAGCATCACATTGCATATTAGCATGTTGAAAGATCTGGGCAGCCATACAACTAAGATATAGCAAGTGTGCCAAAAAATATATGCACATAACTTGTATTCATCTTTTGTTATTGGTATATATTGAGTACTACAATTTTAATATAGTTTTTCCTCTCTTAAAATGTGTATACATTTTTTTGGCTCCCTTTGTATGTGAAGCCATTAAAGTCAGAGTCTAAGCAAATATTATAGTGAGAAAGCACATCATTTAGTAAGAATCTAGCTTGATTCTTCAGAATAAAGGGGAGGATCAATGAGAGAAGGGGGTCCCCATTCGCTTTCTGAGCAAAGCAGTTTAAACAGAGAAGTACCTGTCTTTTTTCCTTTTCCTTTCTATTTCTGAATTCATGTTCTCATCATATAGAAATACCTTTAAGACCTAGACATGAAGACTGTACCTCTCTCACAACACTCAGCATCTTCCATCAAAATATAATTTACAGAGGACATGGGCCCCATCATCTTTCAAAAGCAAACAGTCCCATCTCTTCATTTCCATGCACGACCATCCCATCCACATAACTATGAGGATGAGCCTCAGCCCCAGTACTTCTGTGGATACTGAAATGTACAGAAGGAGCCACAGATTCAGTATATTTCTAATTAATAATCTAACTCCTCATTAGATGTTTTCTGAGTATTAGTTAATTATCTTACTTTATTTTTTTAACTATCTATATTACAGAAATCTGTCAAATGGTTGTATTACCTAAATTCTCTTTTATCTTTTATCATTTACCTAAAATTCCCTTTTATCTTGATTGGTTTGCCTTCACTGGTGTTCGGGGTATTATTCTTATGCTCTCTTTGTGAATAGTTTAATAATATATCTTATTAATGTTGTTACTGCAGTAATTAAATAGCAGTGATGATATAGATGTGGTTGGTATTGCTCATATAAAGTGTTAAACTTTCTCCTTTACAGCCAACATATCAATTATAGACATAGATACTGACCAGGAGGAGATCATAACAACTTCATCTTCTGGAAACAATTTTGGTCTTGACTTGAAAGCAGATGACAAAATATACTTTGGTGGTTTGCCAACACTGAGAAACTTGAGGTAATTCAGTGCATTTTTAGAGCTAAGGATTAAGTTTTAATTAAATGACCACTATCCTCACTGAAGTTCTGAAGTTTAATTACAACAGGAATGTCATATAACCTTTAGTTGCAGAGGCCTAATCAAAAAAATCATGTTGCGTGTTAGAACAACACCAGGATTTAGAAACCAAAGGAGTAATTTGAAATCTTTGTCGAAGAGATGGATTAGAATCACTGTTTCCCGTATATTCACCTGATGAAAAGAATTATAAAAGTAATTAAAGGTGGAAACTACAGTTGGATGTGGGTCTTTTAATTGCTGTTCTTCTTGCACATTCACTGGAGATAATGGCACTCTGACATTGCTTAGTGTTCTGAAAATTAGTGTTCCAGGATGCTGCAAGTAAAACCTATTTTCTTGCTAAGCATTAGCATGATAATGGTGTATTGGAGCTTTCCCATATGCCTAGTGCTAAAGCTATATTAATTATTCTCATGCCCATGCCAACATTTTTTTTTTCGACTTTATATATGTTTTTTTCAGATTACAGGATAGGGAGATATATTTAGCTCATAGTTGAGTTAGTTCAAAAAATTAATACAAGTAACTAAAAAATGTTAGAAAATATTTCATGTGATATTTAATTAATTTACTGCTTGTTCTAAAACATCTTATAATAAATTAGTTATAGGGTAGTCGACGCTTAATAAATGTTAATAGAATTTAATTGAAATGAATGAATTGGTTTGGTTAAACCCTAAGAATTCAATACAAAGAGAGGCTACCATGCTTTTAATGTTTGTTTTATTTAGTTAGTTTTTACTGGTTAAGAAAAAGTCCTGTTTAAGTATTTCTACTCTAAAAAGACATGTTACAAATGGAAGGGTCTCAGAATAACCAAAAAAATATGGTAAGCAATTATTTACATATTTCCCAAATGAAACTTCAGTCTCATTTTGTGATAGCTAGCATACAGACTTAGATTTACTCTTCTCCCTCTATCTAAACTCATAGACCAGGCAACTGTGTAATTACAAGTCTTTCAATGGTATTAGGTTGGTCAAAAGTACTTGCCGTTTAAAAAGTTAAAAATAATTGCAAAAATAGCAATTACTTTTTCACCAACCTCTAAATTGATCTGTAAGTTGATAAGCTTCATGGTGCAGATAAACTGGCTCAGCATTTATCTACATTATAAGGTATTTGCATTAGGAATATAGATTTAAAGGATCTGGTCAGAAAAATTGTGCAGATCAAATGTATTTGAATAATGACATTGTTATTCATTCAAATGTGTCAGTTGAGCATCTGCTATGTGCTGGACACCATATAAATAGTAAGGATCCAGCAGTTGTTCACGTCTAAGATTTACTTTGCAAAATCATTAACTGAATTCTCTATGAGTGAATTAAATATAATAAAAATAAGGCTATCCAAGCATACCTTCATTTATTCTATTGATGAGTTGGTTTTAATTACCATAAAGTGATATTTAGGAATTATGTATAAAGTTGTATATGTTGACTTTATTGAGATGAATATATTATTTTGCAAATTAATCTAATGAGTCTTTATTGCGAAGACGTTTTTACTTTCACAGTATAGCGTTTTATAAATATAATTTTATGGTATGGCACATTATTTTAAAATAATCTTTAGACATATTTTGACTAATCAAGAAACTGTACATTCATGGTTAGCTGTTATTTTGCCCACAGACAGGATCTTAATATGATAAAGTACAAAAGATGTGGTAAATATAAAAGATTTTACATATGTTAAGTTTAAGCTGTTTGAGAAGCAATATTTGTAAGCTACTTATAAATACTACAGCATAGCAACATTTTTCCATTCATAAGATTGAGAGAAATGAGTACTTTAAATTAATATTCCAAAATAAAAAAATTTCCAATAAAATAATGGGGGAAATAGTCATCGTTAGATTCTAATTTCACTGTCATTAAGGGCACATGTCTGTTTTCTGTGCTGTCGATTTTTAAATTCCTTTCCTTTGAAGATCCCTGTGAGGTACTTTTTTAGAAATATTTACGATTAAAGTTCATTGTTTTACTAAGTGAAAATATAATTATAAATAAATTATGTTTTGTTTTGTTTTTCTCTTCCCTTTGACCTAGTATGAAAGCAAGGTAAAATTTAAATTCATGCATGTTTTCTTCAAGTGCATGGGTTGGGTAAATGGGGCTTCTTAGATAAAGCAGCGGTGCAGAAACAGAGAGACACCTATGCAGCTTTATTCATAGTATGTTCCATGAGCAAGTAATGCATTCTGGGATAGTTTCCACGCTGCCCATTGCTTACAAAGATGCTGCTGCTTATCCACCATCAAATGGACTGCCATTGGACTCATTCCACCAGCTGTGATGACGGATTTGCTCTGCTTATTTGTTCCACTGCCTGCACATAGTGCCCCCTGGTGCACACACTGAGCAGCACACACGCAAATGGCAGCTGGTCAGGTTTTTGGGCACAATGTAGTTCTGGGGAACAGAGAGCCAAGCGGTCTCTGAGGTTGAGTCCCGGACTCTGATCTCTCATACCTTGCTATCTGCTGAAAAATCAACCTGTGCTCCCACATGCTTACCATTGCCTTGTTGCTTTTTGCAAGCCTACAAATACGCAAACATTTACACGGCCCTTGCACCTCTTGGCAAAGCTGCTGATTTCTTGCCATGTTTATTTAGAATTAGCTCTGGATCCAGATAAAAGGAATTTCTGGAAATTCTATGTTTACTACAAGTGTTTGCATTTAACAGTAAAGAAGTTTGCAGACAGTCCCCTAGCTTCACAGGAGCATTTTGATTCCTATTTACATGAAAGCTTTGAGCAGCAGGCCTCTGTCAGTGGTCGATTAAACCCCAGAGATGTGCAGGCTGGCTCACGCTGGCTAGAGCTCAGGCCTGGCATTTCGGTATTTCAGAGCCTAACCATGCCATATTTCTGGAAAGGAGATAAGCTGAATTGGTCCAACAAAATTTTAAAGGAAAAACCAGACTTTTCATGCCAGAAATTAGAATACTATGTAGAAATGAAAGTTAAAAAAAAAAAAAATCCAAGTTGTTTTTATCACGATACAGTTATGAGATCCGTCTTGCTGTTTGCTGAGTTGGCTAAAAGGCAGAGACTGGCTTTCAATGGAAGTATATGATAATAAACTCTGGCATGACACTGTGTAGCTTTGTAACTTTGCCTTTGAGGCAAACAAAGCAAATAGAGGCCTGTGCTTACCATTAGGAGTTTGATCACCATATGTGGTTGTTTATCCCCTGTGATTTCTATAACATTGAGCTGGCTAAATCATTGTCTTTTGAAATGGTTGTATTTCCATAAAACAGTGAAATATGTAACTTGTAGGAATGATTTATTTTATTGATAAGCTCTCAGAAAAAAAAATTGTGGTAAATCAGCCTTCCTCTAAAGAAAAATATGGAAACAAATGAACACTGCAAATAAAATTCACCTATTGCCTCCCTTTACACAATAAGAATATAAGCAAGAGTCTCAGCTTCTAGTTGGGCATGTTATACATAATCAACTAAAACAGAAGGATAAGACCTTGGCAACAAGGGGAAATGATCAGATAAAATGATCAGTTCCAGAGAGAGAGGAAAAAATAGAAAAAATACCTGGCATGACATAAATCACTCACTATATACACAGCGAGGATCTGATTTGCTTTCCCACCTGTTTTTCCTCATGTGTTTTTTAAAACAACATAAAAAGGAAATCCTGGCATCATGGCACAATGTGGGGAGAATTAATCATTATCCCAAGAAATATAATATTTTGGTGTTGATTGGACAGTTTTTACAGATGCAGCAATATATTATTTTTTTTTCTATCCTTGTACACCTGCATTATCCAATATGGTAGCCACTAACTACAGTGGAGATTTAACTTTGAATTAAATAAAATTAAATAATAATATTCAGTTTGTCATTCACATAAGCTACATTTCAAGTGTTGATGGTGACCTGTGGCTAAATAACTATTGATTGGACAGTGCAGAACAAAATATTTCCATCATCACAGAAAATTCTGTTGGACAGCACTGCTATAGACTCAATAAAGAAGTGTCATCATTATTGACAGCCTGCTAGCTTACGTTTATTGAGCACTTATTGTGTGCTAGCATGTTTATCCATTTTAAAGAGTTAGTGAGCAAAATGTATGCATGCAAGTGTAGTTAGGGTATAGAAGACATTTTCAATTTTATTGGAAAAACTAAAATATGTTTTGTGCCTTTGGCTGCTTTATTTTGTTATTGCTCCAATATAGAATAAGAACTTTGGGGTCAATCTGTAAATCCAATTTTAAAGTATCTTTTTTTAGACTACGTAAATAAAAAAAAAAAAAAAGTTTCTTAGGCTTTTTTGTTTTTAGTTAAAAAGCTTTAAAGAGAAATATAATATTATCTTTTTCTTCAGCTACCACCCCTAACTTGTCTACCACCCCTAACTTTGTCTCAATTTCAAAAATGTTTTATTTTCAAAATAACTATTTCCACACTTTTTTCCGAAATTTTGAGGAAGATTTTATTTAACTTCTTTTGGTATGTGGTTTGATTATGCTGCCTGCACAATTGTCTGCTCTTTGGTGCGGAAAGAAGGTACAGTTCATTATGCATATGATGAGCCGAAGAAGTCAGTTAATTCCTGTACCTTGTAGTATTTACATGCTGTGGGTGAGATTGTTTTTTTAAGGAGAGGTAGAAGAACTCCATAAAAATTCCTTCTGCAGGCTGGTATTAACGTCCACTGAATCCAGTCAGTAGATTATGGAAGCATAGTTTGCTGGGTACACGTGTGCACAGTTTGAGAAATGTGTGCCTGTCTGTGTGTCAGTTTGCTCTGTATGGATTGTGTCCAGTGGTCGCAGACGCTGTACTGCCCTTGCCGGAATAATGTTGCTTTTGTTTTCTTTGTAAATTTTCAACAGGCCAGAAGTAAATTTGAAGAAATATTCTGGCTGCCTCAAAGATATTGAAATTTCAAGAACTCCATATAATATACTCAGTAGCCCTGATTATGTTGGTGTTACCAAAGGATGTTTCCTGGAGGTTGGTTTGTTTTTATTGACTTCCTAAATGCATTCATATCAGATTTCACTTACTCATTTGGGTGTTCTTACAGGGACCAGTCCCTTGTTAATATGTTTTAAATTCTGACTGACCCTACTCTTAACTAGGTGTAAATGATAAAGCAAGATTGAAGCACTACTATAAATTACTATAATCAATTGAACTTAGAAAACATTATTATGAAGACCCAAAACTGTGAGCCAATTTCCCATATGTATACTACTTCATAGCACAGCTTTTCAATAGTCTTCTCTTTTCTGGTTCTCTCTTCCTTTCCAGTGATGGTAATTTTCCTCATGTTTATCATTTGTTTTAGATTTATCATAGCTTTAAGTATTATACCTAGGCGTTTACACAAATAGTTAGTAATAATTCAAACCGTAATCATTAGTGCATAGCATCTTGTCTACGGCTTGGAAGTCAAACTTCCCTTTCTTTGAAAATGACTGGAAACCATCTACAAAGACTGGTCTTTAACATGATTTCAAAGTCCCTTGTTTTCAGGTATCTTCAATATCTTCTCATTGCTGCCAAAGCAGCCCAGCAGCCCACTGATTCTACTTGACAATTCTGATTCTTCGATAGGGGCTGAACTACTTCAGAGAGAAATACACAGGTCCGAGCTCTGCTCTCTTAAAATATCTGTAAGCAAGAGCCAACAGTCATCAGCAAATATTAGTGAGAATTTTATCTGAATTCTGAAATTGACGAGTTTCTTCAAAAAAGAAAATGTTATATATACCATATTTATAAATTTTAATTACCCTGATATGGCACAACTATTCATTTTAGCTACTTCCTCCAATTAAAATTATTTTAAAGCATCACAAGGGAACATGAATAGCAAACACAAAAAGAAAAAGTGAATCCACCAATGAGACATCAGGTTTAAAGACTGGAACAGAACTTTCAGGGTCTTTATTGTGCTAAGTTACAGGCTCCAATTTGGAATTAGACACAGACATCCATCCTGAGCAGTTTAGGAATAAGGAAAAAGGAAATGCATAATTCAGGACAGAGTCTCCAAGAATCCATAGTGACGTCTTTAAGTTTTACTGACAGTTTTACTCTACCAAAGCTTAACTCTCATCCACATACAAAAATATATATATACATGAGGATGGAAAATTGTCCAGAGAATGAATAGCGTATATGAGTGGAAATGATGACTCTGTAAAGGAACTTTTCAGTAACCAGGAATTATTTTTTGCAACTAAAATATGAGGTAGAAATTTGATGTGGATAAATATTGAAAATATCTATGCAGTAGTTTTATCTAAACTATCTAAAACTCTATGATTTTAATATTAGAATAGGAAGTAGATTATATATTTTATAACACTTATGTCACTTAACTGGGTGGGCCTGAAACATTGTGAGGAAAAATATCCTGCATTAAAGGATTCCTTACTTCGACTCCAGCAAAATTCAGGCCTTTTATTTTATTGTTTTTAAAGATTTTTATTAAAATATAGCTAACATACAATATTATCTTAGTTTCAGGTATCCATTGTAGTTATTCAACAGTACCCACCTAGCACTATACAGAGTTATTACCACATTATTAATTATTTTCCCTATGCTAAAGATAGATGGGAGGGTGTTGGGGGCCGGGTGAAAAAGGTGAGGGGATTAAGAACTACAGATTGGTAGTTACAAAATAGTCATGGGGATACAAAGTACAGGGAATATAGTCACTAATATGGTAATAACTGTGTATAGTGCCAGATGGTACTAATCAGGGAATCACTTCCAAAATTCAGGCCTTTTAAAATGAGCATTTTAAACACTCTAAATGCCCAACTACATGGGTTTGCTTAAATAAATCCTAGCACATTCATACAATAGAATGTCCTCCCGCCATTAAAAATGATGATGTGATCTGTGATGACTGACAGAGAGCAGTCTCCCACATATGTCATGAAACAAAGAAGTTACAAATGAACATGCCCGTCCTGGTCCAATTTATATATGGACAGCAGGAGAGAGGAAGTAGGCTAGGTTGTGAAAGACAAATGAGTGAATACATGCAACAATGAGTTAATGAATCAATTATAAAGACTAGTTGCTTCTACACAGCTTTGAGATGGGGATATGATTTTTATTTTCTCCCATTTGTATTTTGTCACTGTCTAAAATGTTACTGTTTTAATATATGATCAGCCAGGACACTTTCATCTTGAGAAGAAAACTGGACTATGAAATGTTTGGTTCATTTTTTTTTTTAATTTGGAATTTAAAAAAATTTCCCTAGAGTATATTTATGCATTTGATAGCAGTGAGCATTTTACCGTGGGCTCATCACTGAGGAAGAATGCACGCAGAGACCATGGTCAGACTCAGCTGTAAAACAAATAGTCGACTGAGCGTAATCAAGGGATTAATTACAGTTTTCAAGGGAGATTTTGCAAGATAGATTTAAACCAAAAGAAAATTTTATCTATCGATGGTAATCTTCTCTATTTTAAATCAAAAGTTCTAGAATAAAAACAGAGGCCAGAATTTTTGTTTTAACCCAAACTGCTCAAAAAAAAATTCAGTTAGAGCTGGAAACAGGGTTTCTTCAGCTGCTCTTAAGCTCTCTTTGTGACTACGGGTTTCCATGCTTTCTAAAACTACAATGTATTCCATAACATTGAGCTCATTGAGGAGGGTGAGTGAGGTGGAGAAATTAATTTAAATTTTCATTTCTAATTCCTCCTTGGCTTCTCTCCCTTTGCCTACAGAATGTTTACACAGTTAGCTTCCCCAAGCCAGGTTTTGTGGAGCTGCCCCCTGTGCCAATTGATGTGGGAACAGAAATCAACCTGTCCTTCAGCACCAAGAATGAATCTGGGATCATTCTCTTGGGAAGTGGAGGGACACCAGCACCACCCAGGAGAAAACGAAGGCAAACTGGACAGGTACCCTCACTCCAGTTAATAATGCATTTTCCCTAATGCTAATGGAACGCAATTATTATTTAAAGAGATTGGTGAGGCACTTTTTAAGGTTTATAAATTGCTTTTATATTTTTAGATTCGCATTATTTGTTTTTGCTCTCATCTTCTTAGGGCAATTATCTCCACTAGGATTTTCCTGTTGCTCAATTCCAGGTGCAGTCACACTTATATTCACACCTATATTGCATATGGGTTTATCATACGTGTGTGTGTGTGTGTGTGTGTGTGTGTGTGTTCATTCCTAGGAATATTTTTCAGCCATTAAAAGGATGACATTTTGTCATTTGCAACAATATGGATGGACCTCGAGGGCATTATGCTAAGTGAAATAGGTCAGACAGAGAAAGACAAAACCGTATGATCTCAATTATGTTTTGAATCTTTTTTTTTTTTTAGATTTTATTGGGGAAGGGGAACAGGACTTTATTGGGGAACAGTGTGTACTTCCAGGATTTTTTCCAAGTCAAGTTGTTGTCCTTTCAATCGTAGTTGTGGAGGGCACAGTTCAGCTCCAGGTCCAGTTGCTGTTGCTAGTTGCAGGAGGCGCAGCCCACCATCCCTTGCAGAGTCGAACTGGCAACCTTATGGTTGAGAGGATGCACTCCAACCAACTGAGCCATCTGGGAGCTCAGCGGCAGCTCAGCTGAAGGTGCCGTGTTCAATCTTAGTTGCAGGGTCCCTTGCGGGAGTCGAGGAGTCGAACCAGCAATCTTGTGGTTGAGAGCCCAATGGCCCATGTGGGAATTGAACTGGCAGCCTTTGGCATTAAGAGCACGGAGTTCCAACTGCCTGAGCCACCGGGCCGGCCCTATATGTTGAATCTCATAGATATCGATAACAGATTGGTGGTTGCCAGAGACAGTGGGTGGAGGACAGGTGAAATGGGTGAAGGGGATCCAAAGGTACAAACTTCCAGTTATAAAACAAGTCATGGGGATATAGTATACAGCATGGCAAATATAGTTAGTAATACTACATTGCTTATTTGAAAGTTGGTAAGAGAGTAGATCTTAAAAGTCCTCATCACACAAACAAAAAATAATAATTCTGTAATTTTGTGTGATGATGGATGTTAACTACATTTATTATGGTGATCATTTTGCAATATATACAAATATCAAACCATTATGCTGTATACCTGAAACTACTACAATGTTGTATGTCAATGATTCCTCAAAAAGAAAAAAAAAGAAGAGGTAGAAAGAGGGCTCTTCTCCATGTACAGGCACCGAGGAAAGGCCATATGAGAACACAGTGAGAAGGCGGCTGTTTGCAATCTAGGAGGAGGGTTTACACCACTACCTGATCTACTGGCACCCTGATCTCAGACTTCCAGCCTCTAGAACTATGAGAAAATAAATTGATATTGTTTAGGCATGATGATGATGATGATTTTAAAACAGCAAGGGAATAAAATTCGTGTTAGTGGTTACTTCTAAAATGAGAAAACTGGGGGATGGGATGGGGAAAAAGCTCACAAGAGGTACTTCTTAATCTAAGTGGCTAAGAATTTTCAGATATTCATTGAATTGTAAGTTGTAGACATAGCTGCATCATTTACATATATGTTCCTTATATTGTGAGGAATGTGTCAAATAGTCATAATAAAAAAATCTTTTTTGAAGAGTAGAGGGAGAGGTGTTATTTTATCTCATTCTTTACTGCATATAAGCACTGAATACATATAAAATATAAATGCTGTCCTAAATTCTTTATCTTTTAATCCTAAAAGATAAAATTGTTTTCTCGCTCTTCCAAATCATAAGCTAATTATAGTAAGAGAACCAAGATCGTACATTCTGAAATAGATTTCCACTAAAGGATATTTATTTCCTAGGTCATTATCAAATAATTAAGCACCAACTATTGGGTCCCAATTTCTTTTCATCAGGACTAAATAAACTTGAATGGCCAGCTTTCAGGATAGTTCTTAATATAGAACATGATCCTATTAAAATGAGACAATATTAAGTACGATAGCACAAAGTAAATTAGAAATAACATGTTAATGTTTCAACATTCTAATGATAATGAACACTGAGCTTTTAAAATCTCATAGTAAATACTGTCTGAAAGAGGAAACAATGGTAAATAGTTTATGTCTGTTATAGAATCAATGCTGATTAAACTGACATATTTTTCAAACTCACAGTTTTGATACCCATTGGGTTATTTATGATTATGTTCTGCTAAAAGGGTTTGAGACATCAATCAATCAATCAGCTAAGAAAAATTTTAATTGAATGAGTAGTTTGCAGTGGCACCTTTGATGGATGGTGAGCACTAATCCAATCTTGTGGACATTTTGTGTTGGACACACGGCTACAGACAATTTAGTAAATCAGTGGAGACATGATGTTTGATTGAAACCATCTCCATCACCGCAGGTGACTCGTGGAAGATTATTGTGCAGCGGTGCCCCTGTGTTCATCAGAAAGGGAGCACACGTGGAATCAGCTTTGGGACCAGGACTGCATTCAAGCTCCCTGGGGTTCATAATCTGATCTCAGAGCCACACTGGTTGCTATAGTAACAGTAGCAAGAAGAAAGCAGGCATGTTTGTGGATGAAAAATTGTCTTCCTTCCTTTCTCAATGAGGGAGACATGTTACCTGTTGGTGATAGTAATCAATTCCACCAGCTTAGAGAACAAACTAAACTCTAAGTACTCAAAATGCCATGAGGTTGGGAGTCAGACCTGATTTCCAGAAGCTGGCTGTCCACTTGTGAATCTGAGGGAGAGGGATTTTGTGGATACCCTTTGTTTTCTGATGGGTTTTATGAGTGAGAAACTCAACACAAGCCCAGCTGTTACCTTCAGCCTCGCAAATCTGCTTTGCAGAGACTGCGATATTACTACACCCACTTTTCACATCATCTAATAAGCAAAAATGGTAAATGATTGAAAAGCTATTTCCAGCTGCCTTCAGTATTCTGTTTAAGAAAATGTTGAGTCTTAACTTCTCGGGTAAGATCTCAGAGCCAATAAATCTGCAGTTCTGTCAGAGAACCTCTAATGCTAAGTCATAGAGGAGACTCCTCTCTAATCTTGAATAACCCTTTGCTATTGCAGGCCTATTACGCGATATTCCTGAACAAGGGCCGTCTGGAAGTGCATCTCTCCACAGGCGGACGAACAATGAGGAAAATTGTTGTCAAACCAGAGCCAAGTCTGTTTCACGATGGGAGAGAACATTCCGTTCACGTAGAGAGAACTAGAGGGTAACAATAGCGCTAGAGAACTTACTGTCATAACTAACATGTTCTCCTTTGCAGCATTCGTCTCTGACTGGGCCTTTGTGTGGATGGACATATGATGCGTCGCCAAACTATCAAATAGCTTAATTTCTTCTCCTTTGTACTTCATCCTTCAGAAACCTCATTTACCTGGGCCCTTAGGAGTTCTACTCTTAACATTTTTATTCAGTGCAGTTCTCCTTTGCACCTTGGGGAAAAAGCAAATGCATCCTCTGAAGCTATAGATAAGAAAAATCTTTCCTCTGCACCTCTCAAATATTCTCTTCTCAAATAAGGTATGCACATAATGAAACACACAGAATAGCTCAGCTGGAGCCAGCAGCCTTTGGCAGCTGCTAGTTCATTCAGGTTCCAAAGCAGTGATGGCAGCTGCTTAGAAACCTGTCACAGATACAGAGCGTAGCAGCAGCTGCAGGACCTCCTGAGCCCTGGTGTGTGCATTCCTCCTCCCTGTCCCCCTCCGAGGTGTGCAGGGTCCCTGCAGAGTGGCTTCATGAAGGAGCAGAGTTGAGGGAGGGAAGGGAAAGGCTGCTGTCCTGCCATCATTGCACGCAGGCTGCCTCTGCGAGAGCACTGGCATCCCAGCCCTGAGCCGGGGAGTTGGCTATAATCGTGTTATAAACTGACACTCATTCCTTTGGAATGCTTTAAACTTAGTGTATTAGGAAAGTCGTCTGTATTTTTCATCCAAATGTTATATGACAACTCAGAGAGGTAATCAGTTTAAAAGGACAATTAGAGAAAAAGAAAACAGAAGCCCAGAGACTTCAGACCTCCAAACCGGCAATCCAGTTATTAGACTGATGACCCAGAAAAGAACTGGAAACCAAATCTGATGGAACCTCAGAACACAGACAATACTTTAAATACAACGACTGTGTGGGCTCTGTAGCAATAATTTAAGTAAGCAGATGTTATTCTATAATTAAAGATTATCTAATTTTCTAATGATCCTCTTGTGCGGAAAACAGTTTCGATAAGTATTAAGAATTCCTTGTCTTCTAAGTAAATGAGAAAGCTTTCCTTGGCTTATTTTATTATTATTATTATTATTATTATTATTATTATTATTATTATTATATAGAGCCTTAGGTGGTGGGCCGAATTGATACTAAGCATTATTGCAGAAGTCTACTAACTGAGATGTTTAGAAACCATGATTAAGACAATGAGGGATCGATATTTGGACAAACTAAGAACTTTTACCAATACCCAGAAAATCATAGTAGTGGTCTCTGAGGAGAAATGCAAACTGAACTTTCTCATTTGGGAATGCTCTAGAATATTGATTTTGCATGTCTAGACTACGTTTCAGGTCCTTTGCCAAACTTTAATCCTTCTTATTGTGGGGAGGACATTTTAAAGTCTTTAAACTTCAAAGAATTTTAATAAGTAAATGCAGATTTGGGGAGTATACTTGCCCCAAAATCATCCAAAATATGTTATTGTGTAGAGAAAGGATTCTGACATCCCAAAATGCATTGTGACGTTGTGCAAAGGTGTCCTTTTAACAGGTGTTTCTTCAAGAAGGGTATTTTAGTATGTCAACCTCACAGCTGTTGCCCATCAATCCAACCTTTATTTGATTAAGCTCAGTGGACAATACATCACTGAAAGCTGATCACTCAGTTAATTGGCCATATACACAAACAGTTTTGCCATTCGCTGTTAATTAAAGAATAATGTATTAGACATATTAGTACATAGTCACTGAACTCTGGCAAAGCAAAAACACATTTGCTACCATAATGTCTCATTCAGCACTCTAAAAGTAAAAAAAAAAAAAAAAAATCACCTATTCTTTCAACAAGTGCTACAATTCACTGATTGACCAGAGATTGCTAACGACCCTCAGAACTTCACACAGAAACATTTTTAATGTTCCATACCTATTCTATGGCATGCTCTGTGTCAAATACTAGAGAAAGATTAGGTCCTGTAATCATTTTAAATGTATGTGAGATCTGTATTAATATCCTTTCGGATTAGTATATATTAACTTAATGTACCCAAAATCACATAACTAGTAAATAACAGAGACAGGATTGAAACCCAGATATATATGACATGTCCATCTGTGCTCACCAACTCTTTGTTCTTACTTTTTTTGTGTGACCTCAAAGATTTGTACTAATTCATGGCAATTATGATACTCCTATTACTTAGGAAATATTTGCTTTCTCCCAACACATTTCAGACCATGAATCTCAATTATCATTTCTTTTCCTAAAACCACCTCACAAAATCATTGGATTTTTACCAAATTGAGAGGCAAACTTTTCAAGATTGTACTTGGCCTTTTGTCTCCCCCTCTGCCTCTCTTTACCCCTCCTCCTTTAGTCTCTCCCCTTTTCTATCCCTTCACCTACAAGAATCTCACCTTATTTACTTTAATATCTAATGATGTGGTCCTCCTGTTACTCCAGCTTCTATAGCTGCTTTGCTCTCTGATCCTTCTCCTGCAGTCCACGGAAGTGGCCAGTGGTTCTAACTGGACCAAAACATTTAATCCTAAGAACCTGGAGTAGATGCTTTGGCAAGTGGGTTTTTCTCCTCTGTGAGAGCGTTCTTCTTACAGGTATAAAATAAGGCTAAAATCCGCAGTTAGATATTTCAGGAATAATTTGGGGTTTCAGAATGGGATTATGATTTGAATACTGCAACACAGATAATTCTTTCTTACTATCCAAAATGCATTCAATGAAAAAAGTTTCCAATGTTGTTTTTCATGTAAATTACAAATGTCAGGGTAGGGTTTTTCTCTTAATGCTTTCTTCCGTATATATAATCCAATCGTTGGTGATTTGAAAAAAAAAACAAAAAAAATCTTAGACCAATATTTCAAACAAACAAGAAACAGAAACTCTAAAAATCAACCATTGAAACTGTAAAAAAATACAGCTGACTTTTCATAATACCAATAATAATGTAATGTTTATGATAGTGCTTTTTGCACATAGTAGGTCCTCAGTAAAGAGTTATTGAGTAGCTACTTGAAAAAAGGAAGCATACCAGAATCATAACAGATATATTGGTAATGTCCCTCTTTACAAAAGAATTAAATAAATGAATCTAGATTTGATGCTCCCTGAGTAGAAAATACAAGCAGGCTTTAGCAATAGTCTTCTAGCAATACTGTTATTAAGTAATAGAATCTCAGTACAATCCCTTAATTAACGTTTGCCACTGTTTAAACTGTTTTAACTTTGCTTTATAAATGAGTGAAATGAGACTGAGCAAGATTAAGTAACTGGCCCAAGTTCACACAGCTAGTAAGTTTACATACTAATACTTAATTCCAGTCTGTTCCTTCTGAAAGCCTATGGTAACGCAGTGTCTCCACCCTGTGATCTAATAAGAAAGGAACACTATTATGGTCCTTCGGGCACAACCAGACTAGAGTGTCTAGGTCAGAGAGAAAATGGCCTCTGGCTCTTTAAAAATTCTAATGAAGAGCAAAGGTTTGCTCTCCTTGGACAATCTTTAACAGTGGTTTAAACCTCTCATGAAAACCCTTAATAACAACGCTATATTTTGTTAGTAAGAGGGTGTTTGTAGCAAAAGAAAATAAGGTACTGTGGTGGGGAATGGGGGGAAGGACTTCTCAGTGAGTCACATATACTCAGAAGTGAGTGGTTTTCTAAAAGTCTCATAAAACCACCAACATTTAGCAATGAGGTTTAATCTCCTGAATTTTGTCAACAGACTCTTCCAGAGTCTGGTAAAAAAAAAAAAAAAAAAAAAAAAGCAGTAAGTCATTTCCCCCTGTTTTTCCTTTGAAAATAAATTCAACCTGCCTCTTCTATACCCCTGAACAGTGACATTTCTGAGCCACAACACAATCCATTTGTTGTTCCATTCTCTTACATTTGAATTGTCCCAAAGTGAACCAGTTGCTCAGTGCCCTTTCAAAGCATCTTTGCCCTAGTTTATTGTTTCTAGTTCTACATGTGTTTTTTGTTTCTTATAAAATCATATAAAGGTGGCATTTTAGGACTGAGCATTCAACCTAGATACTTTGGTTCTCTCCCCAGATGTAAAGTTATTTTTCAACCATCCATTTATGATCCTTGGGCTAGTAACTAATAGTTATGAGTAATAGCCTCATGCTGACTGTTGGGACTAAAGTTCAAAACCTGCTTCTAGAACACAAGAGAAGATGCCCTTGGTCATTTTCATCATCAGAACTCTTTGTCTCCTTCTGATTCTTTGCCCCAGGATCCAAAGATTGTTGTGAATAAATACCCGTGAGGTTCTCATTTAGTGGTGCAGGAGTTATCTCTCATAAGCAAATTAGGAAAATTAACACAACAGCCACTAAGGAAAATCATTGCCAAGAACAATCAGTGTGGTGTTCTATTCAAAAGCCAGCAGCTACATTCTTTATAAAATGTCCTGTAAGTGTTTGCTGTTGATTCCTGCAGTCTAAGCTCTCAGGAGTACAGTTTGTCCCCTAGCAAGAAGATAATAGCTAGCACAAACCGAGAAATAAAGAGCCAAACGGAAAGTGGCCCCATGCTGTGCTAAACCCACTGAGCCTTATCCGATTAGACATTACTACACAGTACAAAAGCCTCACTCATGTGCTCGGCTGTTCGCCACTGTTGTCAACTCCTCCACAGGCCAATGTTGCAGCTACACCATTGCCTCCTTTCAGTAAACGCTCAGGGAGGCAGAGGGACAAAATGCCGAGAAACAATATCGTTTGTTTAATGGAGAATACCTAATCATCAAATCTGGGCTCACTACAGAGCCGAAGGAGGGCGGGGTGAGGGATGGCACGAAAGAGTTTGATTTCCAATTGTATTGGATGCTACGTGTTTCATACTTGTTTATTTTAAATGTTTTATCAGCATCTTTACTGTTCAAGTCGATGAAGACAGAAGGCATATGCAAAACCTGACAGTAGAACAGGCGATTGAAGTTAAAAAGCTTTTCGTTGGGGGTGCTCCACCTGAATTTCAACCTTCCCCACTCAGAAATATTCCTCCTTTTGCAGGCTGTATATGGAACCTTGTTATTAACTCTGTGTAAGTGAATCTCCTTGCTACGGTTTTTTGGTTGTTTTTTGTTTGTTTGTTTGTTTGTTTGTTTGGGATCACTGTTGCATCTGCACTATCTAAAACCATGGGGGAAGGAAACAATGAAGGACTTCAAGTTAGATTTAGAAGATTTCACTGCTGGCCTTTAAAAAGGGGGTGGGGGGGCACTTAATTTAATTGTACAGAAGCAAGATAATACAAAATAAGAAAAACAACAAAATACTTACATGTGATTATTCCATTAGCCCCATGGACTTTGCACAGCCTGTATCCTTCAAAAATGCAGACATTGGTCGCTGTACCTATCAGAAACCCCATGAGCGTGAAGATGGAGCTGTTCCAGCTGAAATAGTTACCCAGCCACAGCCAGTTCCCACCCCAGCCATCCCAGCACCCACCCCGGTGGCACATGTAAGTGTTTATAGCCCATTGCTCTCTAAGTTTTACCTCACATTTTTAGTCCTTTTAAGAAGGAAGATTATTCAGAATATCTACTATTCTCTAAGTGCTAGAAGTAGAGGATAGGTAGCCTGTCTGTAAAAACCTATTATCTTTACATCTTCCTCAGACTGCTTTCCTTTGTATTTATCTGTCCTTTAATTTTCCTGTTTATAAAATGGCACGTTTTCAGTTGAAAAGTTAGAAAGCACAGAAATGTCTTCAGAATCAAGAATAAAATCCACCTATAATACCGCCACACAGAGGCAACTGTATTTGCATTTTACACAGTAGATGTCATACACAATTTGGTATTTTGCTTTTAAAAACGGGTAATACATAATTAAAAATGTTTCTAAACATCATGTAAATATGTGTGTCTAATATGACTATATATGTGTGTGTGCAGATATGTATGTAAGTAAACACACACACGTACAGAGACACAAGAAATATTCCAGAGTATGGGAGGGAGTGTATCCTTGCTTAGGGCACGGGCTCCAGAGTCACACTGCCTGGGTTCAAATCTCAGCGTTGTAACCTACTGTCTATGAATTTGGGAAAGCTACTTAGCCAGTCTCTTCTTCAGTTTCCTCATCTGTACAATGAGGATATTAACAATAGCTATGCCAAAGAGTTATGAGAATTTAAAAAGAAATCATTTGTTAAATGTCTAGCATATACTAAGCATTTAATAAATGGCATGGTTTTTATCGATTAATGATCATAATGACCGCTTTTAAGTGCTTACTAAATGCCATCCACTGACTAAACAATTCCCATTGAATATGTAATTCTCATAACAACTCTGTCAAATATATATAATCTCGCTTTGAACTGAGCTGATAAGAATTAGCTAATCTAAGTAACTCACCCACTGACAACCAGTAAATGGCAGGATAAGAATTTTAATCTAGTGGGTCTGACTCTAGAGTCTGGCTTCTTACCGTTGCAACTCTCTGCCTTTGCAATGTGTTTTACTTCCTCCCCATTATGGGCCACTTCAGAGTGTTTCCAGTTTTTCACTGTTAGAAACTATATTTTGTTGAACACTCTGTACAACATACACTCTCACCTTTTCTGATTATTTTTTTAAAAAATAGATTCTTAGATGGGAAATTATGAGGCCAAATGATAAATATGTCTGAGGTTCTCAACACAGATACCTGAACTGCTTTTTATAAAGGTTATACCAATTTACATTCTCACCGTCAGTGTATCCAAGAGGGTGGATCTCACTACGCTCTTGACAACACAGTCCTCATATTTATAATGCTTGCCAATTGATGGTTGAATTGTCTTGAGTACAGATTTTCAGAATTCTTGAATATTTTATTCTTTTCCTTAGTTTCCGTGATGGAATTGGTACTTCTGTAGAGCAGTGGGCTCCTTGTCACTAGAAATATTTATTAAATGAGAAACCTCATAACCATCTTTCAGGAAAATCAGTCATTTACTCCCAGTATCATTTCGTCCTCTGTAAAACATGGATATTATACCTACCTCACCTACCTGTAAAAATCAAATGAGATAGTGTATGTGCAAGTCCTTTGAAAATGGGAAGAAGCATACACGCATAGCTACTGAGGAATTCCTGCATTTACTGAGTAACTGGTTTGCATCCAATACTCTGCTGAGCAGTTTATATCCATTATTTCCTTTGATCCCCACAAGCTACTAATTGTTTGATTTAGTTTATTTATATTGTTGGATGTACTATTAGCTCCATTCCACTGAAGAAGATAGTTATGATCACACAACACAACTAGCAAGTGGAAAGTCATCAGTTCTCCTAAGACATCCCTGACATCGACCACATGGATTTTAGAATGTTCCCTAAGCTCTTGCATAAGGTACCTCCTGCTAGATATTTCCCCAGCAAAGGAAAGGTTAACGATCCTCCTTCTCTTCTCTCTTGTATCCCTTCGTCTGTTCCCTAGGCTCAAGATGCGTTCACAATTGAAGAATTCAGAAACATCATGGATTAAATAATTTTTTTGACCTTGAATCCAAATACCCACTTATAAAGCTGATTCTATATGAAAATAGATCCTAAGTTCTGAACAACTAATGTAGAATTATACATTACAGTTGGCAGAAGCCCTAGAGAGCATCAGGTCCAATCGCCATCTTATACATGAAGCTTTTTATGTGATACTTGATGTGGACTTGCAGCCTTTGCTTGAACACCTCACGGACAAGAATTCCCAGTGTTATGATGAGCCAGGCTCTCGTTGTTACAAAGCCATTGGTTATAATAACGTAAAAGTGTATACCTGAAACCTCAATGGAATGATTATGTTTCTGAAACCAAACACATTAATATCTTCTCTGTCGAACATCCCTTGAAGGATTTGAAAATACCTACGTCTTCTCCTTCCCGAACCCAAATATTCCATTATCTCAAGCATTCGTTTTATGACCTAAATTTCTAATTCCCGTATCCCCTGATCAATGAAAAATCCCTTTGAAAATATGGCACCATTCCAAGCTACTGAAAATGGAGTGCCCAGTTCTGGGGACAGCAGGACACCTCCTTCCATGGTCTGTCATCACATTCTATTAATACACCTGAGAATGTGGTAATGTTTTAAACAGACGTATCACGCTATTAGTTTACCATATTCAGTCAACCAAAACCTTGATGGCCTTGTGTCAGTCGAACTTCTCTTGGATCAGGGCTTTCAGCCAGTCTGTGTTGAATTGGTATGGTTTATTGGTGGGGAACCCTGCCAGTCCCCAGTGATCACCTTTCTTTTCTAAGTGCCCATAAGAACTTTGGTTTTTTTAGCGAATCTCAATGATATCCCTCTGTGGTTTCTAAAGATCACATTTTTCCTTTTTTCTGAAAATATAGATGCTTGCCCATCTGGGACTAGAGATTTTCACTTATTTAGGTTTTCTTATAAACATCTTTTCTCATTCCAGTTTCCATTTTCTCCCACCAGTGTATGTTCTAACTTTTCTAAAACAGAACATTCCACTTAGTAGACCAGATAAAAGCAAAAGAGAAGTTGAGTAGCAAGCCTGCGGGTTGGTGTAGAAAGACTTCAGAACATTAGAGCTAGAAGAGACTTTAAAGATTCTGACTCTTAATTTCCATGTGAAGAAAGGAATCCCTAGAACTTAGAGCATGGTCAAAGGTTTTACAAATTATAGATAGTTGGCCCTATAACTCAGACGTCTAAATTCTAACTGCTATCTCCCCTTGTCTTGAACATGGTAATTATTTATGACTGTATGGTCAGAATCATTTTAAAACTTTCCATCTCTATAGAGTTACTTGTATTCAGAGTTTCAGATCTATGGAATTATACATATCGTCTCTTTTAATTTAATTTCTTTCTCTTGGTTTTCATCTTTTTTTTGTGGAGAGGAGTACATATCTGTGTTTTAAAGATGATTAAACCTTAAAGGTTTGACTCTTTTGTAACAAATATTTGTTAAGAGCCTACTAAATCCAAAGGTGAATAAAACAGCATCATTACTACCCTGAGGTGGGGGGGGGGGGGCGGGGGGACAGAGACAGAAGCTGAGAGGCAGAGAGAGTAGAGAAAGCAGATATTAACATAAATCACACAGTGGGCAAATATGTGTGGAGGTCAGTCAGGATAAGTGCTGAGTGGGTTGCAAAAAGAACCCACTAGCTTTCAAGATTGAAAACTGGAAGCGCGGTGGGGCTTACCATTAAACTCCATCCAAACAAAATGGTTAGCAGTACCTGGCACTGTGAAAACAGATCCATCAAATGCAAAGTTTAATGTCCCCACACTCTTACACTGAAAAATATTTGAACTGAAACAATATAAATTAATGATGACATACTTATGACATTATGGTAAGTGTGGAAAACACTTTTTCATCAGAATTTAGACTTTAAAGAATATATTTAAAAATTAAGACTTACGAGTTAATTCCTGAAGTGGTAACATGCCTGTATATGAGTCTCGTATTTGTTTTAGCACAGTTGACAGAAATGATCTCCTGTTCTCAGGTTCCTTCAGTTTCCTCTTTACACCATCACTCCCCTCCTACCAGCAACTTGAAGCATAAGGACAATTTCTGGACTCCGGGGAAATTTAAGAATATCTTGAGAAATCCCTGCTCTTTGAAATGAATTATGTCAATCCTACTATTAATACATGGCAGAACATCATAGATCAGAGAGCATTTTGTGCATATTATTATTTCTTTTGACAGTGTGGTAACATTTTCTCTTTATACTTCTCTCTTATTGATTAATCCATTTACATCTGAGTAAACCATTTCCACATATTCCACTTGTGGCTATTTCTCATGGAGGATGGTGAGAGGTGGGAGTAAATAAGAATCTGGACTTCCGGTATTACAGATATTGGTTGAAATGTGACAAATTCTCTGCAAGTATATACAGTATTTATACCAACCCTTTATGTCAAACATGGCCTGCATGGATTTGTAACCAGCAAGTTGACTGCGGTTTTTTTTCACTTGAATTTTATTAGAAAGTTGAACTTAGAACCTCAAAGTTTAGAAATGTGAATGCTAAGTAGAGCAATATAAGTACCATGAAGAGTCCTTGTGCTATTAGGGCTCTTCGGGAGTTGGAGGAAAGCAGTGATCAAAGAAGGAAAGAATACACCCAAAGAAAGCTATTTACTAGCCTTAATGCTAAAATTTTAAAAGCTAAGTGCAGTCCGGACTGAAGGATAAATCAATTGGATACTGGTCTGTATTTAAAGGGGAAACACACATTTTTCCATACTGCAAGCAATCTCTATTCAGGCCTTAGTGTGTAAATGTTACTGCAAATGCCCAATACTTACCAAAAGAGCTCATGTGCAGAAAGTTAACGTAATTCAGTTTCTCAATAAACAGTTTGAGTAGGGATTTTATATTTCAGAACATGAAAGTCAGCGCTGCAAAAAGTATCTTCCACTCAGTATTCATCCATATAGAAGAGCATCACAAAGAAACACCCAACTTCTCAGATGTGATTTTAGCCCACATTTGTTACAAAGGTTACTGACTCATGAAAGAAGAAAATGATGCCATTTTTTTATAATCATTTGTCACTGGGTGCTTTCAAGAACAAAGATGCCAGTTATGATAAATGCAATTTAAATCTCTGCTCTGTACCAATCTAAATCCAAGGAAGGCTTATTCACCAGTCATATGCTATCCTGAAGCCAATAACTCATTTCCAAATGTCAGCCAACAACCAGCAGTTGGAAATGACCGCAGCTTTATCCTGACCTGAAATTAAATGAGTAACAGTGGGAGGATGAAAAAGTTCTCACTTCATCGCTAATCAGCTGCACTATCCACTTTCATAAACATGACTTTAGGAAGCATGGCTTCCTTCAGAATCCTCTCCAAACACGCACTGTTCTACCCATCATAGGCACCGCCGCATTTAGAATCCCCACCCCAGCCCTGTCTGCCCACCACTTGTCACCGGCCAAGCAGAGGCAAGTAGATAGCAAGCACATTGTCCTTTCAAATCACATTTTCCTCATATGTACTTGTAGTACTTTAGACTTCCCACAAGGTGGCAGGATTGTAACATGTTGAGATTGATGAACCTCTAGTGAGAGGATTTATTATTATTGTTGTTGTTTTAACACAGTTCAGAGATCAGTGTTTCCAAAATATCCCAGGTAGAATATCACATCTATGAAGAGTATGCCTCCCCTCAAGCTCACATTAGCTTGGAGGAAGAAGATTCATCTGTCAACAACCATTCTTAAAAGGTTCCTAAAAATTAGACACTTCCTCCTACCCCTCTTTCTTAGCTTAGATTTCCATGGGAAGCAGGATTGAAAACATCCTTAATGACAAGATCATTTTTCTTCTTGGGCAAACTACAAGACACGTTCTGTTCCATCGCACATGTTCCCCCTTTAAAATGTTAGAAGGAAAAAAGACTCTTGAGAGGCAGGGTGAGCAGCTCCACCCTCTGAGGAGCCTGAGGAAGGAGGAGAGTGCAGCGCAGCAGGCAGATCTCTAGAAACACTGCTGTCCCTGGTTTCAGATTCACCCGGGGGGAAGCGCTACATAGCTGACGGGATCTGGTCCCATCCTCCTTTAACCAAGTGAGAGGAGAGATCCAGACTTGCACCAAAAACATTACCAGAGGTTGGAGAATTGTCTTCCCATCTAAATCCTGGAGTAGATACATATAAACCCTCTTATACTGGCACTTCTCAGTCCTCTTCCAACTGCCAATTTTATAAAGGGGGGTGATAGAAGCTTTATTAGAGCAATATCCACAATACCCATCCCGTTGCTAATTGATGGTAGTATAAACATCAATTTGGGTGTCCGTAACCAACAGTGAATTTAGCATATTGGCTTCATACTTTGAGGTTACCTAGTAGCAGAGAGGTCCGTTTGTGATATCACTCTTTTCTATAATGCTGGTCAAGCTGACAATTTTGTTAGCTACTGTTTCCATCTTGCTTCTCAAGAGCTGCCTGCTGCTAAAGTGAAGCAGAAGCCCCTCCAGAAGGTGCTCTTCTTCCTGAGTTGCAAGTGGGTGTGTCATGTACAAAGTCTTTGTCCTTTTCTAGTCAAAGGGGTTCCTAAAATAATGGAAGCAGGGCCTTTTTCATCTATTAGGTTGATTCAAAAGTAATTGCGGTTTTAAAGGTTAAAAAAAAATTGCAAAAACCGCAATTACTTTTGCACCAATCTAATAGAAAGTCTGACAGTATGTGACAGAGAACTGCTGCTCAGCTCAGGACCAGTGTTGGAAATACCTGTCCAGTCTGCCAGAAAGCAAGGTTATCGTGGTGTTCAGGCCACGATACCCCAAACATATAAGGACCAAAGCTCTCCAGGACAAACAGCTGCTATCAACGTAATACTTAATCTGTGTAACTGCCACTTTGATTATTTAAAAATTGTATGAGCAAAATTATTTTCTTTACATGTAGTAAGTAGATGAAGGACCACAATGGTAACAACATAGAAATAACATGCTGATAGTTTTCTTTTAGGCTCTACATTATTGTTCCTTAATTCCTCAGCGTCCATTGACCTTTTCAACTCCTGTTTTCAGAGTTGAATGTTTTTGAGATGTTTTAGCCCTATTCTGCCCCTGATGGACTCACACCCAGCAGGTAGGATTGTCAGAGATTTCTGAGGAGGGCTGCAAGCTACTTATGTTTGTTGCGATGGTTCTCTGTACAGAAAAATACCGTCAGAGGTTGAAAAATGATCCCAATTCTATAATAGCATCATTGAAGACTGAGACACTAAGCTACCAAAGCCTTTCTAGCTGGGCTCTTTTTGCAGGCAGTGGAATAAGAAAGGTGCTGCCTGTTTATTCCAAGCGAGACCATTCAGCTATGTGAATAATTAGCATTTTCCTGTTCTACCTACCCACTGGGTTTTTGCATATCTATGTGAATTGCAGCAACACTCTGCTCTTTGTAACTGACCATCTCCTGGAAAGCAAGGAGGGGAATACTATTTCCATGAAAACCAATTTTATAGCCTTTCAAAACACTTAAAGCCTTTTACCTGCTGTGGCAGAGTACTCCATTTGACTAAGCTCAAGAGAAAAGAGCAAGGCTTTTCCTAATCAAGTAAAAATTTCCTGTGTGCTGATGAGTCATCTCCGAGGTACACTATTTGGAAAGAACATTCTGCATTGAACCTGTGCTGAGTCAGTGCTCACTGGGCAGTGGCCCACCCAGCGCTATTAAGTGCAGATCTTAAAAACAGATGTGTTGTTGAGAGTGTGCAGCGTATTTATTTTCTCATGTACTGCGTGTTGTGAAAGACTTTCTGAGCAGCTTGTATATCGGGCTATTTTGTGAAAAGAGAAAACAGAGAAAGGAATTGTGGCTTGGTAATTGGAGGAGCCTTGATTATCTATTGAGCTGAGGGTTACAACAGTAGCCAATATGGGCCACCCAGACAAGACTGGCTATATAATTTGCAGGATCCAGAGCAAAATGAAAATGCAGGGCCTCTTGTTCAAAAAATTACTAAGAATTTCAAGATGGTGACATCAGAGTCTTAAACCTAGTGACTGCACAGGTAGCAAGACCCTCACGCTAGCCTTACACCAAGCTCTCCCTTATAAGCACCCCAGGAAGTTGATCTTTGAACAGTGGCAGTTGAAATGATGTGTGGTGAGTTACATTTTTTTTTTCAATGTGCTGGGTTGCTTAGCAACTGCCTAAGGACCTGAATGGGCTGACTTGCAAGTTTAGATACACCATCTTGAAGGTCTAAATTCATGGAAACCTTCTAGTACACTGATAATTTTCAAGAAAAAGTAATATAGTGAGGGAAATGGGGAGGGCAAGAAGGAACACATTTTTCTCCTCTTATAACCCAGTGGCTAGCTTGTCATTTTCCCCGTTCAATCTTCTAAGAATAAAATTCTTCATAAGTGAAGTAAGTGTGAAAAGGAAATACCAGCTTTGTCAGAAATATATTTTTAAAATTTTTTTTTTCCTTAGAGGATAATGAAAACATGAATTAATGAATATTTTTTGGCACACTCATTTGGTGATTCAAGGGTGGAACATAAGAAAATTGACTCACTCTCACTGAACATTTAATAATAAGTACCTACTATGTAGTAGAATACCGTGATGAATAAGAGACAGTTTTTATTCTTAAGGACCTTAAATAAGATTATGTGAGCACCTTAAACTGTAAGAAACAATTAGACAGTAGCATTACATTTTTAATGAATGGAGTCCATAATCTCTCTTTCTCTCCTTGGTATTTTACAGGGTCCTTGTGCTGTAGAATCAGAGCCAGCTCTTTTGATCGGGAGCAAGCAGTTCGGGCTCTCAAAAAACAGTCACATTGCAATTGCATTTGATGACACCAAAGTTAAAAACCGGTGTGTATTATTCTGAGATATGAGACAAGAACTGACAAATGGAAGTACCAAGCATTTGCATTTATTCAAGTTTAATCAACTACATTTATTAATAAATGAGCTGAGTTTTCTTCCTTTCTTTCTTTCTTCTTTCTTTCTTTCTTTCTTTCTTTTTTTTTTAATTCACTGAGTACAGTATAGAACAGAATTATGTTTATCTGAGCCTGAGGAACCCAGTTTGCAAGATTAGGAGACCTGGAAAGTGGTGATCTCAGGAAATGTTTAACTGTCCTGAATGAAAATTCATCCATGATGAGATGCCATTCTATCTTAGAACAAGAATGCTCTGATTCTTCTGTTTTACTTTGAGTGCTTTTATTTCACAGCCTCACAATTGAATTTGAAGTGCGAACCGAAGCTGAATCAGGCTTGCTTTTCTACATGGCTCGGATCAATCATGCTGATTTTGCTACAGTTCAGCTGAGAAACGGATTTCCCTACTTCAGTTATGACTTGGGAAGTGGTGACACCAACACCATGATTCCCACCAAAATCAATGATGGCCAGTGGCACAAGGTAAGTCCCCAGGATATTGGCCGTACCCTACATGGCAGGTACTTGATGGCAGCCGTCCGCATTGCCGTGGTGCCAGTATGTCTTGCCCGTGCAGACACTGACCTGGTGCTACTGGAATGTGTCCCAGGCTGAAAATAAAGCAAGTGCCATATACAACTGCCAGCCTTGGAAATGTGATCAGACCTAGGTAGGTTTATATTTGGCCCCTTACATGCCTCATCGTGGTACTTATGAGATTCCATCATTGCTATACAGCTGTGCTTCCCAAACATCTTCCACAAATGAGGGCCAGGTAGTTGAAGACATTCTCGCTACTCTAAGTGGGAAACATAAAGTGTGTGGATTATACAGCTCTATGAATTCAATTTGAAAGAATAATATTTTTCTGAGGTTTTATTTTTCTACTGTTAAGATGCTAAAATGGCATCTCTTTTATGAAATTATATTTGACAAACTTAAAAGCTGTCAATACTAAAATGTTCCTTAAGACTTACCCTCCCATCCTACCCCATACTGGTCTGTAAAAGCCAAGAGTATGGGAATCTGTTATATCGTGTTTAAGGGGCTCCAGGGCATCATTTACACTGACAGTCATTTGGAACAACTTCTAAAACACTGGCCTTCCACACAGAAAATGATACTATTATGGGCACAGAAGGCTCATCTGCCAGCTTACTGTCCTCTTTGGCATGACCACAAGTAGATAATATACTGCCTGATTAAAACGAATACTCAGAGTCTGTTTCTGCACCTGTGATGGCCTAGTAAATAAAGCCTCCCTAGGTAGACCAATAAAATGGTTAATTTTTAGATTATATTATTAGATGTTATATTTTATATATTGACCTACGTGGACTTGTTAAATGCTCACTTAACATTTTGTATGATTAGCATATCATACAAAAAGCCAAAGAACCTAAAAATATATAATAAAAATGCAATGTCAACCAATTTGTTATCTTGGAAATAAAAAAATGGAATCTTTATGTCTGCTTGGGAGCTTATGACTAGCAAGTACTGATCTTTATAAAGGCTCTCTCCTTAAGGTTATTCATGTCTCTGGCTAAGAGAATGATAGATATGACACTTGAGAAGAAGTTGGGCCACAGTGAGTCTGGGCTTAAAAAAGAAAGTTGAAATACTATAAGAAGTCAAAATAAAGAGGGATGTTATTTTTGAAGGGTTATAAACATTATTTCCCAAGCCAGAATACATAAGTACAAAATGAGATCTTACATTCTTCTAATTCTGATGTAGATTCATTTTTAAGGGATCATTGTACTCCAGCATTCACAGGGTTACACGCTCCTTTTCCTAAATTCAGACTCAAGGTTTATGCTCAAGCCAGTCTTCACACCCCTTATTTCACTCTATCCCAGAAGATAATTCACTCCACTGCTGCAATTTCAGCACCCGTCAGCTTTCCATCTTCCTCCCTGACTTTGTACTAATCAGCTGCTGCAGAAACAGCAAAGTAGCCTGGATGTGCTGCCCTTCCTCCTGCTTGAGAAGTGCCTGTTAGGCAGAGGGATGTACCATATCTGAAATTGTGTTGGGGAGACCAGACTTTGCTCAATCAAACTAATGCACTTCTAAAAACGGACATGAATTTTGCAGCCCACTTAATCATGACAGGGCTCTCAATCTGCCCAGTTCCTTACAACATGTTCACTTGGCAATCTATAGAAGAGTCTTCAATCTAAAACTCACCCGGGAAGACTTTGTACTTTTCCAGAGATGGCACTAATGGAAAAAACAGAGTTCGAGCTATCCTGTAAAATAGGTTTAACCTCACTTATATGATGAGCTTAGTACATACTAGGCACTCAGTAAGCTACTTGGCTTTTCCTAAGGAATATCCTAAAAGTTATTATTTCTCATACTCTGCATATTAAAATTTATCCATGATTGGCATTAATAGCTCCTCTTATTTTTTGTAGATTAAAATTACACGAGTTAAGCAAGAAGGAACTCTTTACGTAGATGATGCCTCCAACAAAACCATCAGTCCCAAGAAAGCTGATATCCTGGATGTTGTGGGAATGTTGTATGTTGGTGGGCTACCCATCAACTATACTACCCGAAGAATTGGTCCAGTAAGTGTCTCATTTGTTTCTTTGTGGCCTAAATAACTGGCTCAGTCATGTATGTATTTTGAATTATTAGGCGACATTGGCCCGTGACCACTTATAACTGGATAGAAAATCATCTTTTCTGAGAAGTGACAGAGGGTCTTCTAGACAGATTTGACTATGAGAGGCAATGTCTCAGAGCAGCATGGACCCTGGAGCTAGACTCCCTCGGTTTGAATACCTACTTCATTATGGACTAGCTGTGTGATCTTAAGCAAGTTACCTAGTCTTTCTTTGACAGAGTTCCCTCTTTTGTACAATAGGGTAATATTAATATCAAACAAACAAGGTTGCTGTAAAGATTAAATGAGGTAATATATTTAATGTGCTAGAAGAGTACCAAGCATATAGAAAGCACTGAACAATGAAGATGATGATAATAATGGTGTTGATAGTATTTAGAACCAGAGATTTAGCAAATATTGGAGATGTGGTATTTATAGTACAGTTACCCAATACTGGATTCAGAATTTAAAGTCCTCACAATTTGGTAAATCAATATTCACAAAATAATTTTTTTGTCAGACCATGTGTCCTGGTTTGCTTTAGAAAGCATTATTGTAAGAAGCATAAGGGATTTGTGTTTTTAAAGAACACACTACATACAAGTGTGATCCATTTCTATAACCAAATCGGAACACATAATAATGTAGAGTTGTTCCTCATCAAAGACATTTGTTAATCACAGTCATAATTCTCAGGATTTGGCTCCTCTAATGGATGACCTGTATCACTTTCCTTTCATAGATACTGGATATGCTACCTAGGCCTGGCAAAGTGAGAGTCTCTGAAATGAGAGTGGCAAGAGTGATTAACTTGCATCCTAAAAACAGATGAAATATAATGGAGCAGAGTATGACTGATTTATTTCTATAGTCCCGAAACATTGAATGTTTTATATAAACTTTCAAGTTTCATGTGTATATGTGTTTTCTTAGGAAAGGGTCCCACTGCTCTCATAAGATTTTTATGAAGAAGAAACACTGAACCAAACCTCTTATCTTTTCAAATAGAATTTGAATATAGATTATGACAAAATGTGTATATAGTAAGGTTAAAAAACTATTAACAGAAATGTAAGAGACTAATTAAAACTTAGGATACCCGTGTGGGCCCACAGCTCTGCGCAGAATTTAGAATATCAGAACGGTCAGATTCTAGGCTCAATACATCCTAGCTGAGAAGCACAGCACGATGCTCTGTGCCCATGCTGTGAAGCCTGGGTGAGAGTGCAGATTGAGACAGTTGGAGATACTTGAAGACAAATGGCTGCTGATTCCACGCTTAGAGCACCCCACAAATGATTGCACTCCATATAAAGGCAAAGTTTTGCTAACACCTGATATCTGTTTCTTCTGATCTGAAATAATAGGTGACCTATAGCATTGATGGCTGTATCAGGAATCTTCAGATGGCAGAGGCCCCTGCTGACCTTGAACAGCCAACCTCCAGCTTCCATGTTGGAACATGTTTTGCAAATGCTCAGAAAGGAACATATTTTGATGGAACAGGTTTTGCCAAAGCAGGTGAGGTGCTTCCATTTCCTTCCTGTTGAATACTAACTAGGTACAAATATTAACTTCCTGCTTGAGTAGAAGAATGAATGTCCCTGGGTCCTAAACCAGTATCTTTTATTTAAGCCATAAATAAAAACATGCAGAAGTAATTTTAAAAATGCCTCTTACCGATTAATGTATTAATGATTCTGATAAGACCTAATAGAAGAAGTAAACTAAAAATCTATTTGGAGAGTTTATTTCATCTTCTTCCCTGGAGATCAATAAAAGCAAAATAAATTAATTCTGCAAGAAGGTTCATAAGTTTATACTATGTAATTTATCTACTTTCCAATTTTCCCTGTCTACCTTTCTGGAAATGAGATAACATTTTTCTTTGTTTCTCCCCTTCAATTCTTTGCAGCGCTCCATTTCTTGATCTCTTCTCACACACACACAACACATACACACATTGGAGATGAAGACTGGCACCTCTCCCTGACTTTAAGTATTATCTTCTCCTTTCCAATGAACATTTCCTGTGTAAAGTCACTGAGCGTGAATGAACAATTTAGGAAGACAAATATGAATAAAACGTATATATAATAATAAAGAATCTGACATGTACATACTTTAAGATAGAGTACTCAGTCCCATGCTTACCACAGACACATGCATTTACTCGTTAGGAAAAACAATAATGAGCACATAATAAATATATAGACGTCATTATGGGCAACAGAAGTAAGTAAGATGTTTCTTCCTTCAAGAATATCCTATCAAGTTTACAGCCACCTTCGGGATTCAGAAGAATTTTGAATAAACTTCAAAGTTTTGAATTTTACTTATAAAAAAAGAATACTATCAACGGATAAGATTCTGGACTTTTCATTTTCCTGTGGGAGGCACTGGGTTGAGAGGAGCGTGGCCATCTTCTCTCCCGCCATGGCGTATGCTCGTCCATGGATATCGGTGTACTCTGAAAAGCGGGAATCATCCGGCAAAAATGCGACTTCATCTGCTGTGTTACAGCCTCCCATTCAACCAGATGTTGTGAACTTTGTTCACACTAACTCGCACAGAAATAATAGACAGTCCTGTGCTGTCAGTGAATTAGCAGGTCCTCAAACCAGTGCTGGGTCGGCAGGTATGGGCAGAGCAGTGGCTCGGATTCCCAGAGTTCAAGGTGGTGAGCCTCATCATTCTGGCCAGGGTGATTTTGGCAGTATGTGTCATGGAGGCCACGTGTTTGCACCAACCAAAGCCTGGCACTGTTGGCACCGCAGAGTGAACAAAATACAGACGCCACATGCCATCTGCTCTGCCTTGGCTGCCTCAGCCTTACCAGCACTGGTCATGTCTAAAGGTCATCGTATTGAGGAAGTTCTTGAACTTCCTTTGGTGGTTGAAGATAAAGTTGGAGGCTAACAAGAAGACCAAGAAGGCTGTTTTGCTTCTTAAGAAACTTAAGGCCTGGAATGATATCCACAGGTCTGTGCCTCTCAGCGAATGAGAGCTGGCAAGGGCAAAATGAGAAACGATGGTCGTATCCAGCACGGGGGACCTTGCATTATCTATAATGAGAAGAATGGCGTCATCAAAGCCTTTGGAAACATCCGTGGAATTACTCTGCTTAATGGAAGCAACTTGTTCCTGGTGGGTATGTGGGCCGTTTCTGTATTTGGACTGAAAGTGCTTTCTGCAAGTTAGATGTAAAGCTGCCTTGGTGTAAAGCTGCCTCCCTCAAGAGTAACTACAAGTTTCTCCTGCACAAGATGCTCAGTACAGACCTTAGCAGAATCTTGAAAAGCCCAGCGACCCAAAGAACCCTCTGTGCACCACGCAAGAGAATTTGTCAGAGTCCTGAAGAAGAGTCCACTGAAAAACCTGAAATTCATGTTGAAGTAAACTCAGATGCAAAACCCATGCACCAGAACACCATTCTTCACCAGGCCAGGAACCACAAGCTCCAGGTGGATAAATCAGCAGCAGCGCTTGAAGCCAAATCCCATGAGGAGGGGGTTCTGGGCAAGAAGCCTGTGGTAGGGAAGAAAGGAAAGAAGGTTGTTGGCACTACGAAACAGTAGAAGCCATCAGTGGCAGAAAAAGCTGCAGCTACCAAGAAACCAGCAGCTGAGAAGAAGCCAGTAGAAAAGAAACCCACCATAGAAGAAAAGAAACCTGCAGCATAAACTGAAATTTGTTTATTCCGTAAAAGTCAAATCACTATGGACAACTAGTCTTCAAAACCTGATCAAAAAAAAAAAAAAAGAAAAATAGGTAGGATTCTGTATGCTTAGAAATCACAAGAAAACAAGTAAAAAATGAATAAAAACTATAAAAGACACACAAGCAAGGTTCTGTGACTATTTAGAAGAAAGATTAATTTTGGTTGGGGAAATCAGGAAAAGTTTTATGGCAAAATCAACATTTGTGTGAGAATTTAAAAGATGCGTTGAACACTTACAGGCCTAAATTGTCAGAGGCAGAAGAGCAGGGCCTTCTAACAAAGAGCATAAGTGGAAACGTCACCTATACAAAAGCAGAAAACAGAAAAAACACAGGATATGCTAAATATTAAAACATTGGGCATTAAAATGAACCCCAAATTCCATGTGCTATAAAAATCCAAAACCTTCCCCAAGATTTCCACAAATTCACAGATGGCTAGCATTCTCTTGGTCAAATTTGATGGCAAGTTTCAGCTTTAGTTTCTGCTTTTAGATTGACTTGCCATCCTGCCTGAGCTCTTTTTGTTCTGGATCACACTGGACCAGAAAATTAGCCACTTCCCCAGTCTCAAACAACTCCTGACATCCCCTCAACACACAGTGTAATACAATCTACAAAAGACTTGAGTGGTCGGTGGAGGTTGTCCCTGGAAAACATACAACTTCAGTTTAAACTCTTGATATATTTGTCCTTAAAAGTTTTCCCACCACCCGGTTACTCCCTCTGTCCTCAGCTGAACTGCCTCATGTTCCTCCCTTCTCCTTATTTCTCTCTTTCAGGACCAGAAACAAGGTCTTCCTATTTTATTTTGCAGAACAACTCAGCCTTTTCTACCGTTTAGTCTTAATATCCATTCTAAACCCACCTTTGCCCATCCAAACCCATCAATGTTCTCAGTAAGAACAAAAAGTCTTTCACAAAATAGGCTCCACTCTTCATTGAAGACAGTTGTGGTTACACATAGCATTTATTTCTTCCTAATAAATAGATGACATGGAGAAACTTTCCATGAGTTCTTCCCTAATACTCCGTGCAGTTGATAGATGGTCTAGTCTGGTTTTAATGAATCACTTTGTTTCTAAGAGGCATGTCTTAAATACTTGCTAAAAGATTAAGTAAACCAATGAATCAAATACAGAAAATTATAAAGAAAAGACTTAACTAGGTGAGAAAGGAAAGTCTGTTTATGTCCCAGAATCTCCTCCTTCAAAATTGTGCTTGCAATTCCTATCCTTATAAATAAAAGGTCTGGGACCTTTTGAGCCCTTTCAGATCTTTGTGGCACCATTTAGGGTGGCCCAGTGAAATTTTCATGAATAATTACTGAAATGCTTGACTTAATCCAACAGTTAAAACTGCTAATATAATCATACCTAGACCTGAGATTCTTTGAGTCAGTGTCAGTGTGTGTTCATTCATTCATTTATTCAACATGTATATAGTAAACCTCCACTACCATGTTTCCCTGAAAATAAGACCTAGCCAGACCATCAGCTCTAATGCATTTTTGAAGCAAAGATTAATATAAGACCCGGTCTTATTTTAATATAAGACCAGATATAATGTGATGTGATGTGATGTGATGTGATGTGATGTGATGTGATGTGATGTGATGTGATATAATACTAGGTATAATATAATATAATATACTAAATATAATACTGGGTATAATATAATATAATATAATATAATATAATATAATATAATACCGGGTCTTATATAATATATAAGACCGGGTCTTATATGAATTTTTGCTCCAAAAGACACATTAGAGCTCATGGTCTGGCTAGGTCTTATTTTCGGGGCAACACGGTGTGTGCCAGATACTTTGGTAAGCACAGGGATAAAATGGTGAGCAATATAGAAAAAGTCATCGGCCTCACAGAACTTACATTCTAGGAGGGAAGACAGCCAAGAAAATAAGCAATAAATATAAAGTGTATTATATAATATAATAGTGGCAATATAGGCCATATGAGAGTCTGGAACGTATAGTTATTATAATTGACTAACATCTGAATTGAAATCTAATAAAACCATTGCATTATAAAAAATTGAATTAGCAATCCCTAAACTCTAATATGTATTTTAATTCTCATTTTGCAGTTGGTGGGTTCAAAGTGGGATTGGACCTTCTTGTCGAATTTGAATTCCGTACGACTAGAACCACTGGAGTTCTCCTGGGAATCAGCAGCCAAAAGATGGATGGACTGGGTATTGAAATGATTGATGAAAAGGTGAGCATCAGCCGTCTAAATATTGCTGATCTCTTCATGATATTGTTGTTCATGTGTAGAAATTCTATCTTGAAGCTTTGCTGTATTCTTTTTGGGAGAAAGCTCGATTGTATCTTTTCATCCTTCTGGATTATCCCAATTTATGTATATTTTCAACACACTTATTCTGTAGACCAGTATAAACTTTCAATAAGCTAATAATACCACATAATACTATGTAAGCCAATTGTGTTGATTAATAATGGACCAAATAGTTTTAGATCTCAAGCTCTTACTGTGTTACTAAAAGTACACTGTTATTCTCCTCTTTACGGATACACAGTCTATGAAACTCTTTATTCCAGTGGAGGGAAAAGGAGGGGTCTTGGATTGTCTGAAAATCAGTCTTTGCCTCTTATAATAATAAGTGGCTAGCTGACATATTGGCTTTTCAATTTTTATTTAAAAGCATCCAGATACCATTTCAAAAAATAGGACATTTATAACAAATTTATATTGGTATAATATATTTGGTCAATTTGCTTACAATGGATAATCTAATTCTAAACACCATTTTGGTCCCTGGCTGCCTAGGAGCAGCCACTTGCAGTGGAATGACCTGTCTATATACACTTTTGTGCTGTAGGGAGCAGGTAAAAAGAAGAAGGTAAAGCAAGAAATATCACATGTTTGCTTTCTGGCTGTTAAATAGGAATCATACGGCAACTGTGTTCATATTTCCACTTGTAAGCTATTGTTGCCTCCCAAGAAGAAATACCACACAGTGACCTAAAATATGCTTCCCTTTGCCGCCTCCCTCCCTCCTCTCAGTCTTCAAACCATGTCAAAGGCAATAAAGCAAAAAGATCCAGGAGCACGGAGAAAAAAGGGGGAACAAATAAGCAACACTTAATAGTTTTGCCAGATTTTCAAAACACACTTTCCCTACATCTTGTTGGAATAAGCTTCGTTTCATCACCTGCTTATAACCACGGTTACTATCAATTTGTCAGTGTATCAAGTTCCTTTATGATGCATGTGGATTTCTTACCAAACTCCTTTTATATGAAAAATCCTGGTATTACAAACTCTACCCAGTATAGTAAAATCTTAACTAATATTTACATTACTGTATAGTTTACAAACTTTTCACATATTTACTTGTACTTTCAATCTTTTTTTTACAACCGCTATTTCTTATTTTTTTACCTTGTCAAATGTGTTGCCAGATTGACTGTTTTTAATGTTTCGATATGTTTCTTTTCTTCATCAGCTTCAAAAGAATTCTGTCATCTCAAATTTCAGGGGCTGTTCCATATTACTGAAAACAGATTTTTCTCATTTAGACAAGAACTTCCAATCTAAGTTCTTCATTGTTGTTATTTAACCGGCCTTCTGGCTCAAAGTCTTTGGCACCTGAGACATGAAGCCGGCCCAAAAAAGTAATTTATGTAACTCGCAATCCTGTATATAAAATGGAAACCATAAAGGAAAAAAAAACAAAAAAACATATGATTAAAACATCAAAAGCTTAAATTGAAAAAAAAAAAATAATAAATAACCCTTTAAAATGAATTTGTAAGCCAAATTAATGAATCACTCTAAACAACATCTTTTAAGAAAATCTTATGAGGTTCACTAAGAACTCTCACACTCTAAAAAGATCTATGGTAGAATTTTCCCCGTTTACATCAGGTCCTTTTTTTGTCAGCAGGTCTCAAAATTATATTTCACATTTCCTAAAAGCAGAATTAACACCAAACTCACACATCTTGCCTGTTGCTCCCAACAATGCCCAAATGCAAAGAACATAATTTGTGACTTCTGCTCATTAAGTTTGTTTTAATTTCTGCCAAGTATTTTTTTTTATAAATGAATATGCCCTAGTTATGTTCACTTTAAACTATTCCAGCTGATATCTTTTCTAGAGATCTGACAGTTTTTACCATGTGAACCATCATGATACCCTTCTAATGAAACCATCTGTGACTGTACAATTTCCTACTTTCTAGATTATGTTTCACGTGGACAATGGCGCCGGCCGATTCACTGCTGTTTATGATGCGGGGATCCCAGGGCATCTGTGTGACGGACAATGGCATAAAGTCATGGCCAACAAGATCAAACACCGCATTGAGCTGACAGTAGATGGGAACCAGGTGGAAGCCCAGAGCCCAAACCCAGCATCTACGTCAGCTGACACAAATGACCCTGTGTTTGTTGGAGGTTTCCCAGGTGAGTGTTGTCCACCCCAGCAAGAATTTCTTTGCTCTATTACATTCATGATTTTGAAAACATTTATATTTCTATAAATATGTCCAAGAATGTGTGCTTAAGTATGCTTTCTTCCTAGCTTTAGAATCTCCTTCCATAAATAACACCTTGCCTGAAATTTCCAGTGTAGAAAATGAGCATATTACTTATATAAACCACATGAGACTGAATTTTCACAACAGTCCCCAAACTTGCATTCATGGGGTGATGGAGGATAGAGGAAATGAATTTGGCTTATAAAAGAGATGAGGCATTTAACAGCGATTGGGGCCACAGTTGGTGTTCTCTCTTATTTTTTAAAAATTAATATACCAGAGGAATCATAAAATGTTATGGAACTTATTTCCTCAAGTTCTAGAAATCATTGGGTTAAACGTAGCTAATTTCCCCCTCAGGTTATTTTAGAATTTATATTTATATTACAAAGAAACCCAAGCAATAAATCTGCATTCAAAATCCCTCTCCAGCACATTAAAAATAGCCTGTGAACCGCAGAAGAGTTACCTAAAGTGCCCATAAACAAGAGTGCTCGACTTGATGAGAAACAAGCCAAGTGCCTCTTAATAAGTACTGAAATAACACAGACTTCTGGAATGGTCTTTCAACATTCTGGCAAGAGAAACTTTTGTTCCCTTTTATTGTAAAGCTCCTTGGCTTAATGATATAAGCAAAGCATACGTATACTGAGCAGTGGAGACTGAGGAAAAGATATAGAAGTAATGGGGACCAATTCAGAGCTCCTCTTTCCAAAGTCACTTCTGTTTTAACAAGTAGGCTTTAACAAGACCTACTTATGCTTCAATCAAGATAAACCCCGAGATATTATAAAGGAGAAAATGTATTTTTCCATTCACAGCCTGGGAAATGCGATCCTTATTAGCACCTAGTAGGCCTGCTGGGAAAAGGGAGTCTGTCCTTAGGAAGAGAAAGATGTTGCGTGAATTTTCAACTAACTTAACCTTTTGGGATTTATTTTTACAATGTAAGAAATGAACAAAGTCACCATTAAAGACCCATGTCCTAATTCAGTAAAATATTTGATCAATTGTTTTGTTTCATTAAATCAAATTTAATAATTGTAAGTCACAACTGTGAAAGTATTCATTCCAAGTCAAATTCTTTGTTTGATGTCTTAAAATGAATGTCTCCAAATTTTTTATTTTTTTTTTAGTTGGGGCATATTAGGGAACAGTGTGTTTTTCCAGGATCCATCAATCATTGTCCTTCAATCTAAGTGTGGAGGATGCAGCTCAGCTCCAAGTCCAGTCATCATTTTCAATCTTAGTTTCAGGGGGTGCAGCCCACCATTCCATGGGGGAATTGAACCGGCAACCTTGTTAAGAGCTCACACTCTAACCAACATGAGCCATCCAGCTGCCCCTCCACTGAGCTTATTGTCTTCAATCTAGTTGTGGAGGATGCAGCTCACTGGCGCATGTGGGAATCGAACCAGCAACCCTGTTGTTAAGAGATCTGCGCTCTAACCAGCTGAGCCATCCGGCTGCCCTGTATGTCTCCAAATTTTATAATACATTACTATAAAATAAAAAAAAGTTGGTATTTCTGTACAATTTTAACTGTTAGTAAAGCTAAGAACAAAATAACTAACTTGACGTAAAACAGCCTTCCAATTTAATTTCACACCAACAGCAGACTTTGAAATATACTCTTACACATAGCAGCTGCATTTCAAAAACTGAGCCCTCTTTGCTTTGTTTTTCAGGTGGCCTCAACCAATTTGGCCTGACAACCAACATCAGGTTCAGAGGTTGCATCCGATCCCTAAGGCTCACCAAAGGCACCGGCAAGCCACTGGAAGTTAATTTTGCCAAAGCCCTGGAACTAAGGGGAGTTCAACCTGTATCATGCCCAGCCAAATAATAAAAACAAGTTTAACCACAAGAAGGGTTCTTCAGAACAAGTATATCAAGTAAAACAAATATATTTACCTGTGTATGTTATTAAAGCTAATTTGTGCATGTATATTGAATTCTTGTGTATTCAGATGGTGCTAATTCAGATCCCAGACTGATTTTTAATTCAAATTCTTTCTCAAGCTCATGAATATTAAACCAACTATGTCATTCTAACTTCTTGTTTTATGTGATTTTAAGTGTATAAGGCAACTCACCATAAATTGTTGAATTTGCAACATGTCCTAGAGTCATCTCAAGAAGAAATCAGGGGTGGCCGGTTAGCTCAGTTGCTTAGAGCATAGTGCTAGTAGCACCAAGGTTGCCGGTTCAATCCCCACATGGGCATTGTGAGCTACACCCTCCTTAAAAAAAAAAAAAAAAAAAAGAGAGAGAGAGATCAGATGTAATTATTTGTAAAGGCATTTTTTTTTTTTTTTTTTTTTTTTACTAACTCCTATTAATACTTTTATCATCCTTTTCCTTGTATCTCAGCTTTGGCTTTCTGTTCCAGCCACTGAAAACAACGGTGGACTTGCTATGCTTGATTGGGAAGAAATCCATTCCCATACTCCCTATGTTTGTGGAAGCATTAGCAAATCATTTCTCCGGTCCAGGTTCATTAAAAGAGAGTTTAACTAGCCATATGAGTGAATACCTTTTTATGCTGAAGGTAGAGAATATAGATCAGATTGAGGCCAGAAAGCTTAATTACTTGATTTTCTTGTTTGATAATGATTTATAGGCTTTGGGTAAACACCAGAACCAAGCTCCGGAATGACAATTAACATGCTTTTGATACTACAGTATTGAGGCTTTGGGCTTTTAGTTTTCAGTATTTAGTATGACAAAGTTTTAGTATAACAATCTACACTTAGGTAGAGAGGAATAATGCTGAAGTGAATTTTTTTACTTATCAGAAAACAATAAACCATAAACTTAAAAGGTGTACATCATTCTTTTTGAGTTGTAATTTGACCTAAAAACCGTATTTCCTAAAAAATTTCTGTGTTTTGTGCTCATTTTACCCACTATTTCAATCGTCTTCAAAGGGGTCTGTGAGCATGAGATAAGAAAGTCATAGGCAGTCAGGGACAAGGCCGCGGTGGAGAGGATTAAGGCCAAGACCACAACCAAAGCCAAGGAAAATGATTTTAAAATAGCTAACAAAACAATTTCAAACTGCAGAGCCCTCCACAAGTATCAGCCAAGGTGCAAGGGGCCCAATCAGCTCGTGACAATTTCAAACTACAGAGCCCGCCAAGATTAACTGTCCAAGTACAGAAAACCAATCAGCTCTGACTCAGAAGCATTAATAGTTCCCACTGTAGCCTGCTCGCAGGACATTCCGCTTTTGGATGTCCCCTCTCTCTGGAGAGCCTTTCTCTTGCGCTTTACAATAAAGCTGTACTGCTTAAATCTTACCTCTCCGATCCATGTTTCCATTCTTCGGCAACTGCGAGATCACGTACCCTGGGTACACACCAAACACACGAGGATCCTATATCAAGAAAACTGGCCTCAATTTTATTCATCACCTTAAGGAAGAAATATTGCATTTGCCATTTTCAGTAGAAATAGTTGTAGTCTAGTAAAGCAGAACATTTAAACAAACAGACTGTCACGTCCAGCGCAACACAGGCTGTGGGAAGGCGAGAAGAGGCGGCTTTGGGTTAAGCTATAAGAAAGAAGCAGAGACTCAATGCAATTATATCTCAGAGGGCCAAGGGTCTCACAGTCTTGAAAGACTGGAGCCCCAAATTGGACCGACTGACGGTATTTATTGATTACACACAAGGAAGTTACATTGTTTAAGACACGGTCTGTGAAACTCAACCACTACATCAGAAAATGACTTCAAACTGAAATTATTTGTCCCAAAACAGCCTAAGCATATAGTCCCATGATGACTAAGGTGCGGTATGCACCTCCCTGGGGGAGGGGAGGATGTCTCTCGTGGTGAAACAATTCCATGAGCTGAGCACAAAGAGCTTGATCTTATCGCTCTAAAGACCTCTCTCACAATTAGGTGAGAGGGAGCAACAAGAGTCAGCAGCAGCTTTTCTCAAGCATAGGGGAAGGGGATGCAAGGCTCCTTCCCAGATCTTCCAAGGCAGCTCATCAAGGGTCTCAATGGGGTTCCGTGTGGCTTGAGTTGTCCCCCCCATCCCCCCACCCCGCCGTGGGGAATCTTACTCGTCTTTGACTGCAAACCCTTCTTTTGGAGACCAAACAGAGAGACACAAGGTGTAACAAACTCAGTCCCAGAGAAGCACAGTCCCACAGACTCTTCTTTCCTTAAGGAAAGGTGCGGGGGACAAACGGCTAGGTTGTTGTGTGATCATAACAGACTTCCCTCATAATAGTAACTTTAGCAAAAAAAGAATAATCCTCTTTGACAAAGTTATCCACAGGGGGAGGGAAGGTACTATTCCTGTTTCCCCGAAAATAAGACCTAGCTGGACAATCAGTTCTAATGCGTCTTTTGGAGCAAAAAATAATAATAAAGACCGGTCTTATTTTACTATAATATAAATCTGGGTCTTGTATAGTGTAAGACTGGGTCTTCTCTTAGTTTTTGCTCCAAACGACGCATTAGGGCTGATTGTCCGGCTAGGTCTTATTTTCGGGGAAATACAGTATTTCTAATCAAGAAGAGAACTAACACACTGTTAGCATTTCATCATTGGCCAGGTGCTTGATACAATTTGTCCACACAACTACATTCTAGAGCAAGCAATTCTCAACCATGGCTCTATTTTGGAATTGCCTGGGAGGCTTTAAAATAACTGGTGCCCAGTCCAATGATTCTGATTTGGTCTAGGACATAGCTTGGGCATGAAGATTTTTAAATAGCTTCCTAGGCAATTCTAAATTGCCATCAGGGAAGAGAACCCTGTTCTAATGAGAAAAATTATCCCCTATGCCAACAAAGAGTTGTAGAGCCATTTGAGAATCCTACTACTAACTTTGTCTTGACCATTTCTACACACGTTAAATATATATATATATAAAATATATATATATATATTATATATATTTTATATATATATATATAATATATATATATATATTTATATTATATTGAATCTAGTTAATGCCGTTTGGCTAAACTTTAAGCAATGTAATTTTGACAACCAATGTGTCTTGAAAGTGAAGACTTTATTCTGCACTGAACACTACTGGCATGATTATTGGGCTCATTCTGGATAATAAGTGAATAAACAGGAATAAAGATGCTAAATCCTTAAATTAATAGTTAATGCCTTTCTTTCCTGAATCCTGAGCAGAAGGATAAATAACAAATTTGAAAGCAAGTGTACTTAATTGACACTCCTATTAGAGTCAAACCCTGCTAAAGTCAGTTTGTAAGTAAGTGCCTTAGAATGGTATAGTTGGAAGGGCCCTTTGAGATCAATAAGTACAGTTGTTCTCAACTCCAGCTAGACATTAAAATTACTTTGGATACTTAAAGAAGAAAAGAAAATAGAATAATATCTTGTATTTGGATATCACCCCAGAGCTTAAAGTATAATGTCTGTGTGGGGCCCTGCCATTTGCATTTTCTAAACAATTCCAGTTGATTCTAATCTGTGACTAAGGCTGAGAATTCCTGGGCTTCTATGGCCCGCATATTTTAGGGGTAGGAACCAGAGGGAACCCAGGGAGATTTGATGGTGTCTAAAGTCCCACATTAGTTACACATCCAAGTAGACCCGAGAAAGTTGATCTGGACCCAAGCAGAATTCACTGAATTAGGTGTTGGCTAAATTTGTCCCATACAAATCCATACTCCAAAGTGGTTCATGAATTTGTATAGACGAAGCTTGTCCAAATTCTATGATGAGAAATAAGGAAATTTTATGAAAGAGAAAAGTTTCTCTAGCATATTTTAATTTTCTACCTCAAAAATCAGATTAATTTTTATCCCAAAACAAGATAAAATATTTCCTTCACCCAACCTCATCCCCTCCACAATTACCTCATCTCCTGCCACCCACAGCATTCATGAAGAAAGCAGAATACTCTTCATTTATTTTCCAAACACCTACTCCTACCAGGTTGTCAGCCTTCTTCTTTAAGAAGGTGCTTTGCACTTTAAAAGAAAAACATTTGTGAGGGGAGTTTTATTGAAGTTACCATGGTGAACACCGCTGACAAAAGAAAATAAGGAACAGAGCAGATTTCAGCCCCAAATCACCAGAACACTGCCAGACACTAAATTACACCAATTAGTGGTTTTAAAAAATCAGATCATATCAATTAGTGGTTTTAAAAAAACTATTTTCTTTCTTTGCTTTAGCTTATTGTCCCCAACTATAGAACACTTCTAGAGTTTCTGCTTAACAATAGAGGAAAAGACTACTTTGACATATTGAAAATCTCTTGATTTTATGTGAATTATTTCCTGAATTATTTTGTATATGAAATGGTTAATAAGCAAACAAAACACAATAGTCAATTTTGCAAGCATGGAGTATAATCTTTTTCACTACCACTTGCTAACGTTATGACTTATTGCCGATGCAACTATTATCTCTATTTTCCAATATCTTTTAATCTCTGTTGAATCAAGAGAGAGCTACAAACATATGTACTGTACTCATTTGCTTGACTGAGATTAGTAGATACCTGAGACCCAAGAGGCATCTGAAGGGAAGGGATACCACAGTCTGGGCCCTGAAATCCATTATTTTGGAATCTTGACATGCACGGTGGTGGTTCATACTCACTCTCCGGCATTTGTGCCAGTTACCTAAGTGAACATAACATTTGTGCTCATTACTAAAGTGAAAGTGTTATGGCATGCATTTTATCCCTTCAAAACTTATGCATTGAACTTCTAACCCCCAAGTAATCCAGAATGTGATTGTATTTGGAGATAGGGCCTTTAAAGAAGTAATTAAGGTAAAATGAAGTCATTGGGTGGCCGTAATCCAACACCACTGACGTCCTTTAGGACACAGACAGGCATAGAGAATAGGCCCTGTGAAGACTCTGTAAGAAGATGGCCATCTACTAGCCAAGGAGAGAGGCCTCTAGAAACAAACAGCTCTGCTGACATCTTAAACTCAGACTTCTATCCTCCAGAATTGTAAGAAAATTAATTTCTGTTGTTTAAGCCACCACCCAGTGGTACTTTGCTATGGCCATTCTAGCAAGTTAATAGAGAGTCTTTCTGCATAAGCAAATCAATAAATCAATCATATATACATGCATGCATGCATGCATACATACATACATACATACATACACACATACCTAAGCACATTTCAGGTTCCCTGAAGAGTAACAGATACATCAGAGAAACTATTTTGAATAGTGACCATTATCATTTATATAAATGCATTTTTAAAAAGGAGCCTAAAACAAGAAAATAATATTCATAACGTACTTAAATAGAGGAAGTGGGAAGTGGTTTCATATGTGCTTGGGGTATTAGGAATAGCTACATAGCAATTATAAATTAACAAAATCTTGTTCTACTCAATAACACCACCTATTGAACTTTTCAGTAGAATGAATTTTCTGGAGATCTGGTTTGTATATTCAGGTTTAGAGAAGTACTCATTTACCCTTGGACAAATCAAAGCCCTTCTTTATTTGGGAAAATTGACTCCCTGGAACTCTGCCCTTCTGCAGGTACATACTTAATGATATAAAAGGTGGTGGCAGTGGAGGTGGTGAGAAGTAATTAGATTCTGACATGTTTTGAAGGTAAATTACTGTTTCCTGAAGTATTTCCTATGGCATGTAAAAAAATAAGGTACTGATAACTTCTGCTCATCTAAAAGGATAGAGTAGCCAATACTCCAGGATGGAGGATGGAGGTAGATTAGGCTTTTTATGGAAAGGAAAATCAGAAGGTTAGTTGTAGACATGTTGAATTTAAACTGGTCATTAGAGATCTGGGAGCACCGTTCTGTAGGCAGCTGGATATATGAATCTGGATTTCAGGAAAGAGGTCTGAACTATAGATATAAATACGGGAGTCATAAAAATGTTGATGCTATTTATAGCCACATGACTGAATGAGATCCCTAAGGGAGAAAGTATAAATAGAGGACTGTGGACACTTCAATATTAAAAGTTTGAAGCATCAGGTGTCAGAAAAAAATACTCAGAATTTGAGAATAGGCAAAAGAAATTTCTAGGTGTTCCTTCAGTGTAGTACTGGGCCTCACTTTCTATTGACTGGCTATTTTACAACTCTGTAGGGTCAAAGATATCTTGTAGATTTTTGTCTAGTACACATGTAAATAATTTCTGTCTGGTGGAAGAGATAACCCCAAAGGTAACAATTTTGTACTTAACTGAGAAATTTTATCCTGGTATTCCCGTGTGTGTGTGTGTGTGTGTGTGTGTGTGTGCATGTGTGTGTGTGTGTAAATTCTCAAATGCTCTTTAGACCAGTTTTAACATCTTATTGTTTCCTTCATTAACTAATGAGTTAAATAAAATGTTTGAAATGTGTTCACATTGTATGTACCTGAGAGTCAATATTTAACCTTTTGAAAACTGTGTTTCGCTGGGAGAAGGAAAAACAAGCTCTTTTTACCCAGCTTAATTCAAAACTAAAATCCAGGTCACACAATTTGTTCTTTTATGATTTATTTTTTCAATTTCTGAACCCGATGTTCCCATTGCTACATTTCTTGTGAAGTAAATATTACTTTAGAAAGTTAAAATAATGTTAGGAAAAATAAGCTTAAGAAAAGAATTACAGGTTTTTATATCCCTTTTCTTTGATAATTACTCTCTCCTGTTAGTGAAGCCTCAGCTGTTACACACACACACATACACACACATACACAGACACAAATATCCAGTCTTACATGTTTGGTAATGTTGGAGCCAGGAACAGATTATTTGTGGCCAAATACACTACTGACTTTTATATTACTTTACGATGAACTGTTGACTTTCAAACTCTGGGTAGCAACACATAATCATAAGAACATGGGTAGAATTTGTAAACCATTTTCTTACTTTTAGATTACATAACAGAAAACAATGATTTTAAGTAAAAAAACTAGTTTGGCATATTATTTAATGTAATTTTATATGATTTATATAGTATTTTTATAAAAGCCCATGCATTATCTTACATATAACTAAAATAAAATTATTGAGAGTTAAAAACCACAAAAGAAATATCTGTATAGACTTGGACCACATTTGGAGGGTATGTTTTGTATTGGCTGACTTAAAAGGCAAGCTATATAGAATATACAGAATTCATCAGAGGTGCCCTAATGGGTACTTCAGGGAGATGGACAATCATTCCTAAAACTGAAATATCAGCATTAGAGACTGTTGACTGCCAATGGAGAAAGACATGCCATACATACTAAGACACAGTGAACAGAAAAAACAAAACAAAATCAACTATGAGCCCCAAATCAAAACTCATGAGAGAGATTCTACAAATGTTAGGTGACCATGTGTCATTGAGCTACGTTTTGCATTGGCAATTCTATAGAGTATGTTCCACTGTTACAACCATTAAGGATTTTATCTAAATAAATAACTGATGGTTCATGAGTCTTCCAAGAGATATAGGATAGGCCAGCTAATCTTTTTCTATATAAACAGATGGAAGTGGAGGAAGTTGGTGAGAAAGGAAGAGAGGGAAGGGAAAAGAGAAAGAGATTGAGAGTTTTCTCGTTTTAGAGGTGATGCCCAGTCTAATTTAGATACATAAATAAAAGCAAATTTATTGATTTTTTTTTGTTTTATCTCAATGTACAGAATGTATATTAATATTTTGATTGAAATATTAGCAAAGTGTTATGGCATCAAAAATGGATCAAAGCTAATTTTATGATCTGATGTTTGTAATTCTTATATTTTTGTAGTTCAAATATCAATTGATTTATTTTTATTTTTTTCATCTTTTGTTTCTCAATGACAGTTAAAAGAAGAATTTTTACACTGCTACATGCAGGCACTTCTCAAAAATAACATATTGTTACTGTGAATAGTTTAGTCCCAGTAAATAAAAAGTACAGTAGGTATAACATCATATTTTCTCTTATAAATTGGTTTCTAATGCATTGGAGATAATCATGATGTATAATATACATTTTTTTATCAGATGAATATAAATAATGCATCTAGCGAGGCAAATGTGCAGAAATCAACTTTAAAACAATCACAAAACATCAAGGTGCCCATCACTGTTGGGTAGCAAACCAATTGAGTAACTGAATTATGATAACATTTATCTGGGTTTCTTTACTTCTCATGTACTCTCATTTCATGTGCTTCATCAGGCTCTCAACTGTGTAGTTATTAAGAGAAAATTTTTAATAATTATCTTGTTTTATATAATGCCCTTTTAAATGGAAATAGAAATATCTACCATTTTGCCTTTACAAAGACAAAAACTCTTTTGAACACAGTCATAAATACTTGAGGGTACAAAACCACTAATGAGGAAGTACTGCTTTAGCGATAATTTTCAAATTGTCTTGTTGAGACACATAAGCGGATCATGAAATCAAATTTCAGGATTGTAAAAGAGCAATTTATATAATAAAGTAGCATAGAATGGAGTAGGATAAAATAGAACAGAATAGACAACGTACAACATCAAAGTGCATTGTACAGGGTAAATATTGTTTTGCGAAACTTGTTTGACATATGTGTGTATGTATGTATATATGCTGAGTCATAATGTAAAGTGTATGTAACATGTATTTTTTTCCGTAGGTTACAATTTAAAAAATTCGAAGTAGAGATGATAAAAAATAATAATATCGGAAAATAAAATGGGGAGAAAGGGGTTAATAAGGAATTTTTTTCAGGAAGATTACCATAACAAGTTATAAAAATTATGTACTAACTGAAATAATATTGTTTTAAACCAATGTAATGTATACTAGTAAGCTGAATTCCTAAACTATACTAGAATATTATATTTTAAAATATAGCTTAATAAACAGCTTCACAAATGTGATTCCTCTGACTCTACCAAGAGGTTCAATTATGTCCTGAGGCTCATCTCCAAAAAGATGTGAGGACAATAAAAAAGAGTCAGGGGAGAACAAATGTCTTGAAAAAACAATTGAACAGGAATATAACAGGAACTGAAGGATTCAGCACATTAAATGAAAAGTTATTTTTTTTTATTGCAACATTACCAAAATCCTATTTCCTTATTGAAAAGCAGAACTCCTATCAAAAAAAAGCAAATAAAAATACAAAGAATAAGTTGTTTAGATCAACCTTTTAATTAAGAATAAAGTATTTCTTAGAATCAATTTCTAAAAACCACATTAAGACATAAACTGATGAAAGTTGATGCAACAGTTGTAAGAGCTCATACATAATAAAATATTGGGGAGAATAACATGCTCTATTTTGAATAGGTTTTAAAATCTTTTCTAAGGTAAAATAAAGCTGCATTTACTAAATGTATGGAGTTGTAGAAGATAGATATCTATTCCTCTTACTTCTGGGAAGAATTCCCTACATTTCCTTTGGGACCAGACCTCCCCTTCCCACTATCCCTACTATAGAAATGCTTGTTGATAATTCAACGAGTGAATCCAATCCTGTCTGCCTGCCTGCTATGACTGGGATGTAAGGAATGCAGTCAGAACTAATGAGTTTTCTGATAGGCCTATTTGAAAAGATACATCCCTCTCCTGAGCTAAGACACGGTGAGCATAGGATGCGACAGCTGGGATTATTGCATCCAATTTGCTACTAAGTGAGGAGAGCCTAGCTCTGCCAAGGGACCTCAGGATGGAACCTGAGGATGAAGGTGACGTTGCAAAAAGAAGACAGGAAAAACCGTATCTTCAGTGAGTAAAACCTCCTTGGCTGTCATAACTGTGGCCGATTCAACTACCTGCGCCAGCATGGAGTTTTCTTTCATTTGTAACACTTGGTTCTAATGGATAGATGTGCCAACTATAGGCTAGGCATTATACACACAATCTTCAAGTTAATCCTCTCAACAGCCCTTTATGGAAGCACTGTATCACCCCCATTTTACATATGAAAAAAACAGATGCTTAAAATAAAGTGACTTACCCGAAATCACCCAGCCAGGAAGTCCTAGAACCATGAATTTTACATTGAAAACATTCACATTAGGTTCAATACTTTCTGAAAGTAAAGTCTTAGATTATTATTTTCTTAACACTTATATTATTTTTGAAAAAAATGGAACTTGCAGGATTAAGTTTAGGTGAAAAGGTAGTTATTGTGAGCCCAGGGCTGTTCTCATTGAGAAGAGAGGTAAAACCTATCATTCTTGACCTTTCTTTCCATAAATACGTTTAAATCCTAAAATAACATACAGGCACTGTTGAGACGAGAAATATATCTTCCAAGTTTCTTTAGCGTGTAACCTAAAAACCAGCCAAACCAGCCAAAGCAACACAAGGGAGTATATCATCAGATATCAGGGTTTTTTGTGGAACCCAGGGAAGGAACAGAAGCCTGACCGCGTACGGATATGTAGTCAGCGATTGAAAACTATCAAGTTCCCCAGCAACTTTTCTTCCTCCATCTCTGTTTCCCACTGTGCTGTTGCTTCATCCCAGATGGGATTCCCTGCTACGGCTTCATGTAAATAGACAACCTCTGATTAGAAAAGTTATTTTCAAGGAACCCACAGAGAAGGACTGCTGTTCTCAATCCAAATTTTAAATTCCCTAGAAAGAAAGCATGATTGTCTGGGTGTAAATCGAGGGTTGACCTCTTGTGATCAAATCAGTGTGGCCTTGGGAAGGACCTGTATCTTTATTACCTGTAATAAAGATATGCCTGTATACAGCACTCCCCAATGGCTGAGAGGGAACAATCCTGGAGAGGAGGGAGATGGGCTACACAAAAAGCTGCCTGACTATAGCATAGCAGCAAAACAAAACAAGACAATGTCAGTCCTAATTTTAAGGTGCATAGAAGTTAGGGGAGAAGCAGTTCTGTGGGGTCATCAGGAGAAGCGTTGAGTCCCTAGTGGGACTTTAAGATTCTGACTCTGATCCCACTTCTCACCACCAACTATGATTCTGTATCCTGTTCCAGCATGTGGCTTTTTTCCCTATACCACCAAGCAACTGTTGCACACCAGCTAAGTATCCTACGATTCCATGCAATTCTGACACGATCTACCTGGGCTGTCAGATTCCACAGGTTAAAAGGTCAAGCCTACAAGACTGCTCCCTGCCCACTTCAGACACCAGTCACAAGTCACAAGTCCAGGTTGTCACCTGTGCTTCTGACCAACTGGCTAGAGATTAGAGATTCCAAATACCCTCTCTTTGGGTTTGATTAATTTGCTAGAGTGACTCACAGAACTCAGAGAAACATTTTACTTGCTAGATTACTATAAAAGGATATAAGTCAGAAATAACCAGACGGAAGAGATGAATAGCGCAAGGTAAGAGTGGAAAGAGTTCGGAGCTCTCATACTTTCTCCAAGTGTGCTCCTCTCTCTCCCCAAATCTCTATGTGTGTGTTTACCAACTGGGAAGCTCTCTGAACCCCATCCTTTTGGGTTTTTATGGAGGCTTTAGTAATAAAGCTTCATATTACTTTATTACAAAGGCATAATTGATTAAATAATTGGCCACCGGTGATTGATTCAACCTCCAGCCTCTTTCCCCTTCCTGAAGGTTGAGAGGTGGTGGTGGAGGGAGCTGAAAGTTCCAACCCTCTAAGCACCTGGTTGGGTCTCCAGGCAAACCGCTCCCCTCCTTGGGTTACCTAAGTGCTTTCCAAAAGCCACCTCAATAATATAACAGAAGACACCTTTATCACTCTCAATATTTAGGAAACCCCAATGGTTTTCAGAGCTCTGCACCAAAAATCAGAGGAAAGATCAAATATATATCTCTTATAAATCACAATATTACGGACTTGAACTTAGCCATAAAGGATTTGGGAAGAAGGAAAGGTAATCCAAACAGGGAAATCTAAAACCTGGACTTTTACAGAAAGTGATTTGATGAATGAAAGCATCATATTTTAATAAAATATGTAACAACAGAAACAGACATTGGAAAAAAAAAATGAACTGACACATTGTAACTAAAGCTTTTTGGTATTCCCAAAGAGTTTGTAAGAATTATGTGGTGTCTCTCAGAATCCTTTCAAAAAGACAGATGATAAATGAATTTCTAAACTAAGCACCGGTTTTGAAATGAAAGTTTTATCACCACAACTAAAAAATATTTACTCATTGATTAAATGATAATGAGTTTTTAAAATCCTTCTTTTCCCCTGCTTCTAAACAACCTCCTCTGCCTGATAAATCAATCTAAATGTCTCCATAATTTAAAGGCCGAGTGTCTACTCAAAATATTTAGTTTGTGTGTTTATTGCAGTCCACATAGTGCAAATATGAAAAAAATCTAATTTTCTTAATGGAAGGGCTATAATTGACTCAATCTAATGTATTTCTGAAAGATTAATAAAACTACTTTTCCTCATGGCAATAAAACAGATAGTAAATAAAACTATCTCTCGAGAATGAATAATAACCTAGTGACCTCTTTCTCATTATCTGCAAACCCTTTATAAATACATACAAGCGGAATATGGTTACTGGAATCACAGTCATCTCTACAGAACTAAACAAGACTGTTTCCCCACTCACATGGAATAAAATTGTAAAACCCATATAATGAAATTTACGCTTTCTAAATCAAACATTATGATTCTCAGAAGTGATTTTTTTCAATTAATCCTAACATGAGATATAAATATTGGTTATAAAACACCTCTTCTATCCTTTCTCTTGCTCGGTCTTCTCCCCTTTTCTCTGCCTTTTCCACTATGTCACTCATTAAAAAAATAAATCTAATCTTGATAGATGTCAGATTAAGATCACTTGCTATGGCTACTTAAACTAAGAAAAAGAAGTGTATGACCCCCCTTTCATCCAGCGCCTCACGCTGACTGCATCCTATATCTAATTCATTGGCTAGGTGCTACAGACACTGTTCAATAAGACAAATGGAATCCTTTGTCTCTTCCATTCTTGTGGGAAAGACAGGTAAGTAGTGCAGTAAATAAAATTAAAATGTGGAACAAGTGCTATAAAGGAAACAAACAAGAAACTAAAACAGAGAGAAACCGGTGGGAACCAACTTTAAAATGAGTGCTCAGGGAAGGCCCTTCTGCGTAGATGACCATTATGCTGATACCTAAATATGAGAAGAAGTTAATTATGTGAAAAGTATGCCTGTGGGTGGGTAAAGCAGGGCACTGCGTTAAAAAAACAATCCAAGTAGAAGAACTCGAATGTGCGCAAAGACCCTGAGATAGAACTGACCAGATATCTTCTAGGGATGGGAAACAGATCAGTGTGGCCAGAGATAAGCCAGTAGAAGTGTGGCATGAACTGAGGTTGGACAGAGTGACACAGCCACATCATGCAGGGTGTTGTAGGCCATAGGTATAGATTTAGGTATTGGTTTAGAAACAGAGGGAAATCACTAAAGGACTTTAAATGTAGGGTCTGATTCAATTTCTGTTGCTGCTCTCTGGAGGCAGGATTGAAGGGGCACAAGAATAGAAGCAGGGAGATTCTGCAGTAATTCTGGCAGAAAGATAATGATGGATGGACGAAGGTGTGTTTGTAAAAATAGAGAGAAGAGAATAAACTACAGAATATTTTGAAGACATGCCTGAGGAAGCAGGCAGAGGGAGAATTCAAGGACAGCTTTTGTATTTCTGATATGAATAACCATGTAAATGATGATGATGTCATTTACTGCACTAAGGAACACCAGGGAGGTGAGTGGGAGGTGACAATTAGGATGCTGTTGGCTAACAGAAAGCCCAGACTTATTTGCTTTATACCTTATAAAAAAATGTGTAATGTGACATAACCAAGGAGTACATAGCAGGGCAAGATCCAGGTGCTCTAACTTTACTTCTCTGTTGTCCTCTTAGCTCTGCCCTGTTCCGTCTGGAGAGGCTATCCTCAGACACAATAGCAGCAGCAGTTTCAGGCATCAGCCCATCGAGAGGTGGGAGTGGCCATCTCAACCATTGTCCCTTCCTAGGAGTGAAGAAAGATATTCTAGAAATCTTGCAGAAGCCCCTACTCAGGTCTTATCAACAGCATATGATCAGTCTGAGCCAACTGCATGCAAGGAGAAAGGGATCTCCATATTGTTTCGTATAAATCAGGGTATTTCCCTAAGACTGAAGAAAGAATCCTCCCCCCAGATTAAGTGAGGAAGTGCAAATAATAAAATCAAATCAAGACCTAGGAATTTACCTAAATGTTTTGAAAATATATATCCACCCAAAACCTGCAAAGAATGTTTATAGTAGCTTTATTCTTAACTGTGAAAAATTGGAAGCAATCAAAATGTCTTTCAATGGGTGAATGGATAAACAAACTGAGGTATATCCATCAAATGAAATACTATTCATCAATAAAAAGAAATGAGCTCTCAAGCTATGAAAAGACATGGAGGAAACTTAAATGTTTAATATTTCTTAGTGAAAGAAGCTAATCTGAAAAGATTACATAGTATATGATTCCAATGATATGACATTCTGGAAAAGGCAAAACTGTAGAGATAGTAAAAAGATCAGTGATTGTCAGAGGGTCAGGGAGGAAGCGGGGAGGCATGGAGAGGTGGAAGATGGAATTCAGTTAAAAATAATTTAACTTCAGTTAAAAATAATTAATCAGAGTTGTTTTATCAATTGTGATAAATGTAGCACACTAATGCAAGAAGTTAGTAATAGGGAAACTGAATGGAATTACGGGGTGAGGAGGGTGGGAGTGTGGAAAGAGAGTATACCTTTACTTTCTGCTCAATCTTCCTGTAAACCTAAAATAGCTCTAAAAACAGCTTACTGAAATAAAATAAAATCAAGTTTCTGCCAGCAAAAAATATATAAGCTAAGCAAAGTTGCATAAGTGGCTAATAGTGTCTACAATGGGTGAGGAAAAGAACTAGTGTATCTTTTTGAACATTTGAGATGTGAAGTATCACTTGAATACATCAGGTAGGCAGTGGATGTGTGAATCTGACACTTAAAAGAAAGATATATGAATTTGGGAGGCAAAGACACAAGAATCCATGGAGATTTGTGATATTTCCAAGGGGGAGAGAGAAAGATAAGAGGGAGGGTTCCAGAACTAAGTATGAGGAACCACCAAGTTGAGAGGTTAAACATAAAGAAGAGGACGTCAGCAAAGGAGAATGAGAAGGAACAGAAAATAAATGAGGTTTCAGAACTATGCGATGTCAGGAAAGACAAGAGAGGAGAGTATTTCAAGATTCAGGTAGTTTTGGGCGGCTGGTTGGCTCAGTTGGTTAGAGCGTGGTGCTGACGACACCAAGGTTGCCGGTTCAGTCCTCACATGGGCCACTGTGATCTGCGCCTTCCTTAAAAATAATAATAATAATAATAAAATAGACTTTTTAAACAAAGTGCAGGTAGTTTTGTATGTGTTTTTCAAAAGATAGAGAAGACAGTCCTTTAGTCGACAACACCATGACTTTGACAAGAGCTGTTTCTTTGAATGGAAAAGAAGGAATTAAAGAGAGAATTTATAAACAATTAAATGTTTTCCATTGTTCTGTAAAGGGATTATTTTGTGTCGTCCCAGTGCCTTACGTATAAATTTGCTCCACTCACTAAAGGAGTAAATTGAAGTAAGATCATTAAACTATTTGAACACAGGTGTGCCAACACGATTCTAATATGAGTAAAAAGATGCTGGCCCATTGAACAAGCTTATACCGCTCCATAAAGGGCACTGGTTCTCATAGAGATGCAGCTGCAGTAACTGTGAGATCACTAAATAATCAGAACACATACGCCTTCGTACCTTGGTACTCTGAGCCAGATGCCACCCTGGGCATGGAAGGAAGACAGAATGCTGCTAGATTTCTACAGCTTAAATAATTCAGTTAAAATGAATCACTCTACATCCGTCAATGAATAATAAAACTTTATACACTTAACAGAGTAGAATAAAAACAAGATAAAAACATCAAAATATAGATACTATAGAATATAGCAGAGAGAAAGATAAAGTTGAATGAGGTACTAGCAGCAGCACTGCTAACCACTGCCTCCTTCCCACCTTTCCCCTCTCCTCCCCCCCCCCCCCCACCATCACCACCTACACAATGAGGTGGCTGCAGAAAGGGAGTGACTCCTGACTGTTTTACAAGCTGAGGTTCTACTGGAAAGGACACGTGACAGTTAAAGTTCTTTGGGGGCGAGAGTGAGGGAGCTCCATTCTTAGGGAACTACGATGTGACAACTCCAATACTCCCAGCAAACATCTCCTTGGGTAACCTTAGAAAGAGTAAATAAACTGAATTTATAAGCAGAGGCCTTACTTGAGATCATTTCAAATCCTTCTTGTTTTACTTCCATGGCAAGGTGGTGCTGTACTAAGGTCAGACTGTGAGAGTGGATATGTGTATTTGGGGAAGTAGGGTACAGGGACAACTGTCAAATTTCCTGCTTCATGAGCAGCATTCAGAAGGCGGTCACCCATAACCCATGAGTCTGAGATTAGATGACTGGGTGGAAAAAAAATATTTGAGTGGAAATATTTGCTCTGAGGGCTATTTTAGAAGTGTTCAAATATAACCATGTGTCACGGATTTGCAGAGAGTGCTCTTCTTAGAAGTAAAAGAGGCATTATAGTTTAGTGAGACAGAAAAGGAATCTACCTAGCAAGCAGAAGAAGAGATTTGGTTTCCACAATTTAGATGTCTGATTTTAAATGAATCATTTAAATTCTCTAGGCCTCATTTGTAAATAAAAGCAATTCTTCTGTGCCTGACCCTTTGATGTTGCACCTTTTCTCCCCTTTTTTCCCTGTATTATGCTGAAGAAATAATTCTTCCCCCTTTTTCATACTGTTTTGCAGTTATACTTTTTACAGTTATTCTTTTAGTTTTTTAAAAGTGTGTTGTTTCACTCTTAACATTGAATGATAGTTTTGGGTATAGAATTCTAGATTAATATTTTTCCTCAGCACTTTGAAGATACAATTCCATTTTCCTCCTTTATCAATTATCTCTGACGCACGTCTACTTCAATTTGATTAGCGTCTTTGTAAATTTTCTCTTTGATAGTTGTTAAGATTATTACTTTATTTATGATAAACTATAGTGTCACTACAAGTATTTAGGTGAAGATTTGGATTTCTTTGTGCTGTTCAGAACTAAATGCACTTTTAAATATAAGACAAGTTTTCTTGCAATTTGGGGAAGTTCTCTAACATATCTTTTTGAATATTGCCTTTTCCATATCCTCCTATTATCTCCATCTGCATCCCACTTAACTTAAATTGGAATGTCTCATTTTATCTTCCATGGCTCTACCTGTCTTTCATGCTACAGACAGATCTAGGCTTTTGGGGACCTGCAATTTATACAATCTGGGAGTCTTTTTAAAGAGATAATACGAAGTATGAATAGAAAATTATACACAAAGTGAGTATTTCTTTAGAATGAGAAAAAGCCATCACACAAATTATAAATTGAAACAAAATAGACAAATGCTACAAACCCACTAATGTCTAGAAAAATATGATTTGTATATTAACTACTGGAATACCCCCACAATACTTTTTTCTCCTTCATTTTTGCACGCATATTCTTCTATGATAATAATGATGTAATATCTTTTTTCAGTTGAGGGAATAAAAAGATACTGTTATATAGTTTTGGTTCTTTTATTGGTAATTTGTCTTTTAAAATGCCACAACTCATCACTGGTAATATCTGTGCTTAAGATTGTTGTCAAATATGGGGGAAACCACTAGCAAATTGCTTTTATATGTAAATTGTAAGATTATCCTGACTCTCTCTATATATCAAACCTTGTTTCTTCTTCATTATCCTTACAGCCTCAGTGCCAGGGGCTAGAGGACATGCTCCTATCATAAAACGACCTCTGACCCTGCCCTTCAGCGACATGACGCTAGGTCACTGAATCATTTGGCACAGTGGTGACAGAGATATTCCTGGAAGCCATTCCGATACTAGGATACCTACAGTAACTAACACTGACAGAGACATTACTGCAAACTACACAAATATATCCCAACAAACACAAGCCAAAATATCCCCAAGTCAACATTCTCAAAAATGTACATAGGCACTGCAGTGTTACCCAACATGAGAAAGTACGGCAGAGGCCACGTAGAATGGAAAGATACAGCAGTCTTAACCAACTGCAGTTTAAAATCTCAGTTTTGCAAAATTTATAGAAACATATCATAATATAAACACATTGCTCAAGAGGGCATATTGCTGGAAGGGGCCCATGCAAGTGATGGGCCTACAGCATACGCAGCATTATTTCATTATAAATCTGGTAAATGTGTCTCTATATGTTTCCCATTTCATTATCTCTTTCTAATGTATTCTGATTTCTTCACTTCTGTTTTGCATTTCATGATTTTTGTTTTCAGTGAAATTAGTCTACCATTTATCCCATCTGTTGAGTTTTTCATTTCCATGACATCCTTTTTTTTACTTCTGCAATTTCTGTTTTGTTTTTCACACCTTCTTGTAATTTTAAAGAGGTGATACCCTCTTTTTGTCTTATCTATTCAATTTCTTCATCTTTAACTCTAAGAATTTTAAAGATGCTTATATTTTAATTTAGTCTAAGTTGATCTACTATCTATACTTCCTCGAGTGGGAATGTCCCCAGTTTTTATGCCAGCTAATAATCTCAGGGGGTAGAGTGTCTCGTGTGTTTTATAGTTTTTGACCGTGTACTTATCATGAGAGTCTTACGTGCGCGTAGGGCAGTTTCCTGTTTACTTTTATGAATAGAGCTCAGGTCTAACACTATGCAACATATGTGGCCTGCAGCCTCAATACCATCTCTGCACTGGTTTAAAACCCCATCTCCTTATTGCAAATGGATACGGGACAATTCAATCATTTAGCAAATAGTAGATTTGGGGGATAAATGTTATCTTCCTGAGGATTGAGGTAGATACGTAGCAAGTGATACCACACATAAACACGAACATACCTATATCCACATATAACCTCAATAACAGATGGTATATTACAAAGAAAGCAAGTCATGAGCCAAATTCTGCTCGCCAGCCCTCCCCCCATAAAAGAAACATTTATTAGCAAACAAGTACAAAAATTTTAGTTACATGCTCACAGTCTTTGCCTTATAGCACCTTGCATGAAAATCTTGCTCCAGTACAAAAACCAAATTCTCATGGAAGAACTGCCTAGACGTATAGTCAGGTCAGGAGGCTGGGTTCCACATGAATTGGAGGAACATAGGACCAATGATGCTATAGACCTCAAGCACTACAGTAATTGAGGAAGTCTTCTGAGCTACCTGGATTTTCATAATTTGTACTTGTACAATGTTCCTAACCAAATATTTATCTTGAACATGACTCATTTCACCAATGAAAAAACTGTTTCTGACATCCCTTCCTTAAACTAGTAACAACTTCTCTGGGGAAGATTTTGATGGTAATGATTGAAATGCTAAGCTCCCACCTGTAACAGTGTGGATTCCTGAGGAAGGTACTAGCCATATCTGTCTCTATATTGGTCACTTTAGTCTTTCGTATTGCAGAGAAGTATCTCCATGTAACTGGAAAGAGGGCCACCAGCAGCTCCCAGTGTCCCATTCTGACATCTTCATGAGTAGTTCTAGCTTGAGGATTCCAGTGTACAATGCTCTCCTGTTAAATGTGGTGTTTAGAACCAAATGGCTTGATTATCAAGGAAAACATGACTCTTAAACTACAGAGATCGACATTCTAATTCTGTTGACATAATCATAGTTTTCATTAGCAGCTGTTTGATGGCTGTTGAGTTTTTAATCACCTGTTATTTCTCACAGACGCACACATGTGCTGATGGTAGCATTCCTCCATACTGTAATTGTATGATTAATTTTTTACCACTACATTTGGGGTTTATCTGTATCCCTTTTACGTTTAATCTTACAAGTTTCCCTCCATAATGTCCAAGTTGTTTTTAGAATATTTATTCTGCCATCTGGGTGAACAGATGGATGGATGGAGAAAACATCTAACATTACTCCACTCAGTAGACAATGTTTTACAGAGAGCGATGCTGTCCTAAAACTATTTCAAGCTCTGATCCTGCTTCTATTATTTGCCTATCATTGCCCCACTTTCTTTCTTTTTTTGGAATACACAAGCAGTCACCACTAGCAGCCAAGGAAATTGCAACTGAAGAGAAAAGCTTACCATGAAGGAAGTAGTAATTTATGAAGTGGTACCCTGGTGGCCTGGATTATTACAGGCTCCCAGTGAGGCTAACTCCCTTTGGGGGAGGAGCTTATGCAGTAGGAGAAGCTAATTCAATGCATTTCTGATTCTGCATCCCCTCTGGTACTGAGTATGCTATAAGCAACTCTGCTAAAGTGATCAAGTTTCATGGCACATGTAATGATAGCACAGTGGGAAGTCAGCACACAACAAAAATTAGAGGTAGCTAGGGAAAGCAAACAATTATGGAAATGTTAAGAGTCAGACAGAGGTGGCTCCTAAGGCAGACTATTCTTCCTGTTTCAGGCTTGAATCTAGGGAAACATCAATACAATGGGCTCTTGTATAACTGTCCAGTAGTAATGGGTTTTGGTCACTACCAGCCTGGGAATGTTCGTACCAGGCAATCTTAAAGGTAATTCAGCTGATTATAGTCCCTGAAGCCACCTTGTCATTCTATGATAAATAAAAATAGTCACAGTAATAACAATAATAATTTTGAAAGTCGTACATACAATGAGCTTTTAAAAAATGCACACTCTAATTTCCAGCAAAATAAGATGAGATAAGGGATATAGTATCAGATTACTCATCTCTCAAAACTCTTGAGGGATAGTGTGATCCCATTGGATACCAAAAACTCTAGTTTCTGTTAAATGAATTATCTCCCTAGAGATAAGTTTAACAAGGCTAAAGACTTGATTCTTTTATTCAGTGACTTTTTTTCTCAAAACTTTAAGGTCTGCTGTGTGTGTATTTAAACTCTAGAATTACTTATATTTCTCTGAATATAATTTCCCTAAAGAAAAAATGCTGTAAAATCTACCACAGTTCTTGTTTCGTTGTCTTCACTCTTGTTGGTGTCCCTTCCATGTCTCCAAAACCTCCCTCATTCCAAACTTTGCTTTCATTTTATATTAATGCATTCTTATAAGGAAAACTCTATTTTTTGGTTTCCGGGTGATGTTTAATCTATACTTTCTCTTAATAAAGTGAGTATTTAGAATGAGCAAAAAAAATCATTACAGATTCAAAAATGTTGACAAAACAACAAACATCACAAAATCCAGAAAAGTAACATTATTAACTGCCTTGCTATGACGACTGTGATCTTTTCTTTTTCTTGCTGCCCTCATTTTAATTGCTTCCTTTGTTTGTTTGTTTGTTTGTTTGTTTGATAAAATGTATAGAACATTTACCATGCTTTTAGATGCTAAAGATGACCATTTGTCCAGTGCTATGTGCTAATTATTTTGAACAGATCCCTAATGGGTCCTAGTTTATGTTTGAAATATTTAAGTCAAATCCCCTTTTAAGCAAAGAGAAAATTACTTCAACTGCTTTGATGCTGGCTCGTCTTATTCATCATCTTCAGTAGTGAAAGCACAAGGCTGGACAAGTGAATCATTGTGTACAGACCACAGAATCCCAATTCACAGGGAACTATCAGCTCCAGCTCTGACTGCCTCCTTGCTTTCTTTTCTAGGGCATGGAGCTACACAGTGCCTGAGATGTGGGCCGCCCCTCTTCATAGCAGATATCTGCATGTGTGTGTTTCTTCTACAGTCAGTGACTACTATAGCCATACTCCTTCGAGGTCATTTGAGTATGTTAGGGTAGGGTGCAGAGAGGGGGATCTTTAGCTCAAAAAAATGACAAACCAGCAAATCTGCCAAATCTGCCAAAGAATAGAAGTCGTTTCTTCACCCAAGAAGATGAAGAAATATAGGTTCTGGTTTGATTTCCATTGACTAAAATCCTATTACAAAGGCTAGATTTCAGTTTTTCTGTATTAAGACTAAGTGACATTTCTTCTATGTTGTTAAGAAATATACGCAGAAAATAAATACAAAAACTATGCTGACCTAAAGAAGTATTTGCCTTGTCTGCTACAGATGTAATTTGAGAAAGCTGATAAAGAAACTAGAGTTCCTTAGAGGCCTCCATATAATTACAAAGGAAACACTCCTGAAAACTAACATGGCAAATATATTTAAGGTAATTCCCTATGAATAGACTTTGGCCACCACCATCCATTTTATTATCGCTTTTCTAAATTGCTTTCTTGCTGTTCTCTACCAGAGTCTCAGATCAATCTCTAGGTTGTATTGGGAGCGCTTGTCCAAAGTAACGACACCTGGCACAGAGCTATAATTGTTTTATGTGCAGGGCATGTTACCCTGTGCAGTAAGTCTTTCTCTTCATTAAGAGACCTTGAATCTCATAGTAGGCTTTAAGTACAAAAGAGGGCACCTTGTAGCAAATGTTCTAGTTCAAACAGAATTTCTCCAGGAAGCAAGGAGCACAGGGTCACCCTCACTCTGGGAAGGAGAGGTGGTGGGGAGACATCTGGAGCACAGTGTGAGTTATCGATTTATTACCTCACATCTCCAAATCCACTTTCCCTGCAATAACGTGGCTCTGCAATAACGGGGCTAAATCCTGCTAATCTCTCTCCACTGCCAACTACCAGAGTTTGACTCTGTCAGGGGAGGGATGCTGGAGGAGGAAGAGGTTCCTCTGTCTGGTCTGCAGTGCTCAGCTCGTTGGCCTTCAGCAGAGTGTGCTTTTTTTTTTCCCCCCAGCCGTGTCTAGCAGTCAGCAGCAAGTAATTCTTATCTGTGGCTGTTTCTCCAGCACTTTTCCTTCCGAAGACATCCCAGCACAGTGTCAATGATGGATTCTCTCACTGGGACTGGCTTCTCAGCACCCCCTCCCCCCAGGGAATTTCCTAGTCCCCATACAGGGTTTCCCTACTTATACCCATGAGGCGACTTCATAGCAGAGTGCTGGTGGGCATGGATTCTCCCCTTGAGTAGTTTCCTCAGCTCCCCACAGCCTGCAGAGTTCTGAAGCACAGCACATCTGTGAGAGTGGCTTCTCCCAGCACACCAGAGGGAGATTTCCAGTGAGCTTCACATACTTGGTGAGCCTGGACTGTGCCCCATCCAGGGAGGTCTGCCTCTCTGTCCTGGGAGATGTGCCTTCTCCTTGGGTGCTCCAGCTTAGCTCCAGGGGTGATGGCTGCTCCTGTATCTGTTAGTCTTGTATTTGTCAGCATTCTCTTGGCTCAGATTTGTCAATCCCTTGTTACTGAAAACTCCCTGTTAATTCTGTATGCTCAACTCTTTCTATTCAACTTTTTGTGTGTTTTCTGTCTCTTGCTGGACCCTGCCTGATACAACCCCTCAGTGGGAAGGTAGACAGGCTCTCAGTGCTTCACAGAGAGAAGAGCTGCTGCATCCCTGACATCTCCGCCTCACATGACCATCTTCTAACAATACCTTTGCCCCCCGTCAGTGGCTGTCTGCACATGGTGATCACTACCTGCTGGCCCCCTAAAGGCTCCTACCTCCCTCACTCCCACAGTTGTCCCAAAGCTCTGCCCATCTTAGACACATCTAAGAGGTAAGAAGGAGTAAGAAGAATCACTTTAATTTTTACACGAAATGTACTGAGGTAAGACCTATACTTGGACCTTTAAAAAACTTCACAACTTGATATTTTGTAGCAGATACTTGAACAGAACTCTCACTTGATCAATATTGCAAATTGCCAAGTTAGTGAAAGTCCGGGAAAATCATGCTGAGACACAGCAGAAATTTGTTCATGATGTGAAGGTCGGTCAGGAATTTCTGAATTGCATTGGATAGTATCACAACCACAGTGGCCTGATTTTGACACTATAATCCATCTCCACCGTAGCACACAGAAAATCAGTGCTCATTATATAATTTTCCAGTGGATGACCAAAGTGGGGACAAATTGTGTTCCTATGATGACTATAAATAAAAGACATTCACAGTAAGACTCTATTCTAGTGTAATAGCCTATAGGTAAGTTAGACATTAAAGTTAGAGATTCTGAAATAAATACTACAGTTATTTCTTTGATCTGATTCCTCTACTGGCCTTTATCCTCTTGGCCCACATAGAAATATGCTCCAATTATTTCTCAATTTGTAGGTAACTTTAATCTCAGAGGGGGGAAAAAAGAGCAATTCATCTGAAAAATTTAAATCTGAGCATAAAATCTGAAATAAACAATGGATATTTGCCCAATAGCAGAAATGCATGGCCGAATTCTGTTTTGCAAGCATGAGGCAAAAGGTGCAGAGCTGTGCTTTTGTGCCTGAAATTTATTCATTTAAGATTATGGCATAAAATCCAGTTCCTGAAGTCTGCACAGATGTTGTACAGAGGTTTAGCCTTGGCCATCCTTGGAAATACAAGTTTCATTTTCATGGCCACTACATTCTTTTTCATCCCCCCTTCAATTCACCTCAGGCACATCAGGCTCCTCAGGTTGCCCAGTCCACCCAACGGCCTAACGGCAATGTCCCACCTATTCCAAAGGGCACCACTGATATAGGACATACGTGAGTGTCCCTGTAGGTGCAGAGGGACTATAAGTCTCGCAGAAGAGATGATGGTAACTGAAGGCAAAGAGGGACAAAATGGAAATTACTCAGATTTTAGGCTAAGGACCTGGGAGGGAAGAGTGCTCTTTCTTGAGATGGGGTCACATGATGGCGGAAGCAGCTGTTGCTGAGAAAGATAATGGGAATTGAGGTTCTGCTCTGACTCATGTAGTTTCACTTTACAAACTTCGGAATGGTTACTCCCCTATTTTTCTCTCAATAATCTCATCCATACTCAGATTCCCAATGGATGAGAATAGGTTCTTCTTCCTGATAATCATCCGGTTCTCTACATCCAAGATTCCATTTCTACAAGTCCTTTTGAACGCGCTTCTTCAGGTAGCTAATCTAGTCTTCTCCCCCTTCCAGCTAGACTTATTGAAAAGCAGCCGCTCTCTTGTTTTCCCTGGAGAAAATATCTCTACCAACATGGAGAATAGAACATTATGCGAACAGGTCCATCAGCTCACATAGATTATAGCCTCTGGTCAAAGGTGCACTTCTTCCTGAGACATAGTTATTTCCTCTCCTTGCTTTCTCAAAAACCAACCGTCCCACATATCACAACTCTGAAGTTTTCTGGTCCAACTGATCTAACATCTGCACCCACTAAGTAACTCCCCATTCAAATTTGTGTCTCCATGAATTTGACTATTCTAGGTCTACTTGACTATTCTACATTCCACCTCATATGAATGGAATCATACAGTATTTGTCTTTTTGTGACTGGCTTATTTCCCATTGCTCAGTATCCTCAGGCTCATTTATGTTGTAGCACGTGTCAGAATTTCCTTCCTTTAGCAGGATGAATAATATTCCATTACATATATGTATCACATTTTGTTAATCCATTCATCTGTCCATGGGCACTTGGGTCACTTCCACATTTTGGCTAAGTGTGAATAATGCCACAGTAAACATGGGTATACAGCTACCTCTTCAAGACTCTGCTTTCAGTAGAATTGGTGAATCATATTGTTTGTTGTATTCTTTGAAAAAGCTGCAACCCTCATCAAATCTCTCTCTCTCTCCTTCCCTCCCTCCCTCCCTCTCTCTCTAATTTAAACTTGCACTCATGCAACTGTTCATGGCTGCAAAAAAAACAACCACATCAACTTCTCTTAATTCATGACTAAGAATTTGTGTCACCAAATATCCTGGTTTGTGCATGGCTATCCCAATTTCCACATTAAAATCCAGGTGTCAGCAAACCACTGAGACCTCGGCAAACCGGAACCGTTGATCATCCTACTTGAAATGGGCTCTTGATAGTTCCCTGTGATCACTTGTACTTCTTTAGTCCATTCACTCTTCTACTCCTCTGAATGATTATTTCACACCTTCTCCTTAAACCTCCAACACCTCCTCCCTATCCTCACTCTTAACTGATGAATGTGATTCCTACTTCACTGAGAAAATGGAAGCATCCAGAAAAGAACTTCCTATCACTACCACCTACCCACTTGGCAGCATCTGCTCTCACATTTTTTGACTTCCCTCCTAGTAATACAGAGGAATACTTGTTCCTCTATCCATGTACGTATTTATGTACTTCTTGAAAGCCAGTCCCTCATTTTGTGAACAACATCCCATTCATTCTTGTGAACTCATCTTGTGGTATCCCATTCCTTTTGTTAAAAGATAACATATTTATATTTTGGAGAGTTTAACTGGGCAAAGATTAATTCCAATCAGGGAACACCAAACTGGAAGTGGTTAGGAGTGCTGCCAACAAGAACTGGGAGTAAGGTTTTTATAGAGAAGACAAGGAAGCAAAGCAAGGGTACTATTTGTTGGCTATAGATTAAGTGGTTACATTATTTGGGAAAGGCTAATTGACTGTGAGAGGTTGTTCTTCTTCACCTTGAGGCATTTACAGCAATTGACTCTGGTTTAGGTTTTGCTGTGCTTATGTAGGCTACCAAGGCATTAGATCCACCTCAGTCTAATGGCCTCCCTGTTTGATTACTTTAACATTTTTTACCTCGTTGATGGAGAATATGTCTCCAACAATTCTCCCCTTACCTGCAACATCAATTTCCCCTTTACTGGATCACTGCCATTCTGTTATTTTTCCCATGTTTAAAGAAACACACAAAAAAAACAACTTTCCTTTGACCCCACTTCTCCTGTCAGTTATTACCCGATGTCTCAGATCTTCTTTATAAGCAAAGCTCTCTGAAAGGGTTTTCACATATTTTCTCCAGTTCTTCTCCTCCCCATCTCTCTTAAACCCTCTTCAACCCAGCTGTTGCCATGCCATTCTATTGAATTCATTCTTGTCAAGATTACCTGTGATCTCCATGTTGCTGAATTCAATAACTGATTGTCAGTCCTCCTCTTACTTATTAATATTTGATAAGTTACATCTGATAGGGTGATTTGTTAGTGGTTCCCTCCTTTCTAATACACTTTTTTTCACTTGGCTTTATAACATCATTCTCTGGGTTTCCCTTCTACCTCTTGGTTTCATTTTCCTCTTCTCCTTGACGTCTTAAAAGCTGGAGTACTCTGGATCTGTTTTGGCTCTCATATCTTTTAAATCCATACTCATTCTTTTGGTGATCACACTCATTCTCCTGGCTATAAAGATGCTGATGACTCTTAAATTTACATTCCAACCCAGACCTCTGTCCTGAACTTCAGATTCACATATCTAACTGGCTAACTAACATCTCCACTTGGACTTCAATAGACATCTAAAATCTCAAACACAACATACCCCAAACTGAAACATGGCGATCTCTACCATTCTAGTCACAACCTTCTCTTCCTCAAGATTTCCTAATCTTAAATGATGGCAAACATATCCTTCCTGATTCTCAAGCCAAAATCTTTGGAACGAACCTTGAACCTTGTTTTTCCCTCACACTTCATATCCAACACACCAGAAAATCCTATTTGTTCTACATTCAAAATATACTCAGAAGTGAGTTTTGCTTGTGAATTTTGGCTGTTCTGTAAGTAGGAACTGTGACTCCTGGTAGTTTCTCTCCTTCAGCTTGTGTATTTTCAAAATAATAGAAAAAGAGAGAAAGCTAATGAATAAAAGGGCATGGTGTGGGTGTGAAACTCTAATTGCTTCTTACAGTGTCTTTGTTTTCAAGGATGTTATGCATAGAAACACAAATACTTAATACTTAACAGGAAGCAAAATTAGAAGCAACGTACAACTATAGATCTCATACGATGGCTTAATATTATATTCTGTACAGTCTATCACATTCAGTGCTTAATGAATGCTCATTGACACAAATAACACTATCTCATATTTAGGTAGTGATTCACCATGTGCAGTGTTGTTATATGTATCGCATTAAATCTGTCTGCTCTTGACAACAATCCCATCATTCAGTAAATCCTGAAGTCCGTGTGGGCAGAGACCATTTTGCATATCCAAGAGTTAATACAGGGCCTGGCATACAGTGGTTGCCCGGGAAACGTTTGTTGAATGGGTTGACTCACTGACATAGGTTTATTATCCTCTATTACAAATGACAAAAGAAGACTCAATGACTTGCTCAATATCATCAAATTAATAATCAGGAGTAAGCTGTCTTCTAACTCCCAAGACAGTGTTCCCCCAAATATTAGATCTAAAGCTTCTTAAGATATGGTTCCCTGTTCTTCACAATAGAACAAACTTTTTATAGAAATTTTGATTGCCTACTATTATCTTCTTCCCACTTAAGTAAATATCAGTTTTCCATTACTTTTAGCCACAGATAAACCTGCCATGAAGTGCCCATTTAAGGGAATATCCTACTTTATTTAGGTTGGGCTTATTGATTATAATAAACCAATGGTATTCTCTGAAAACATATATGTATACTTTATATATAACTCTACATATTTGGGGGGGGGGTTGGGATAAGAAGCAGATAGCACTCAATGTTAATGCTCTCTGAGTTTCTAAATGTCCCCCCTTCACCAGCCCATTTCTCTCACACTGTTCTCTTTAATAGTTATTCCTGATTTACACCATCGCCAAACTCTCTGACATCTTTCTTTTTTTTCCAACATGGAAGCATCTAACAAAATATACCTAGATGCTGTCATTTGGAGCATATTGTTTCATCTCTGTTTGCATGTGTACCTTACTAATAAATATTATTTCCATATTCCCACTTCCTTCTGCTGTCATCCTTTGATACATTCCACATATTGGATTCTCAGCCATCAGGCTAGCTTTATGTGTCCCATCCTTTGTGTTTCGCAAAGCGTCTCCATTTTTTCAGTACTCTAAGGTAGCCCCACACTTCATCCTCATAAAGCCAAACCTCTCATCCATGGTAGCAAATCATAAACTTAGAAACCTACCCCCATGCCAACTTGTTTATAACAATACTGCTACCATTCATTTCCAGGACTATTATCTCTTCTCAGTAATACTCGAAAAATGTATCCAAGAATTATTAAGATATTTGCTTTTTAATTCTCTTTCAGGTATTCATATGGTACAGACTTTAGAAAATATAAGAGAGAAGAGTGATAGGAACTTTTAAACAAAATGGGGTAATCATGACCATTAGCAAGCCCTATTTTAGTGAGCTGGGGCACACAACTAGTCTTTTTCTATGGCCATTACAGGATGCTTTCCAGTTTCAACCAATGTCACGGCAGCTTTAGAACACTCAAGGAACAGTTATGCCCTGCATGCTAACTAGTCTGTGCAAGAAGCAAGTACTAAGAGAGATTTTCCTAGAAAAAAATTATAATAGCTAAATTTTCTTTAGATTATATTTTATACAACCTCATGCAGCTTGTTAATGGCTAATAGAAACCATTTCTGACAAGCTCAGAAAATATACTTTACCCTCTTTCTTACCTTGAACCAACATTAAAAAAAAAAAAAAACTAATAAATTTAAAGATTCTCATGTTTCTTAAAGAAGTAGGAAAAGAACTGGGTTCTAAATCTGAGTCAAGTCCAAAATTTGCTTAATGACTTGGGTAAATTATTTTGCCTCTTTGAGCCTACATTTATTCATCTATAAATGAGAATAACATTATCTGTTTCCTAACTCTATCATGAGGACTAAATGAGAGTGTATCTGAAAGGATTTCATAAAGTATAAAGTGCCAAACACATGGTAAAAGCTATGATCCAATTCCAGCAAAAGATCAGAGTAGAACAACCTGTCAGAAGAGGTGGCAGACTACAAAATGTACTCTTGGGAATTCTATTCTCCAAACCACAAAATTATCCTTGTTTCAAGTCACCATACTCATTTTTCACATCTTAAGGAATAGATATCTTCAGTGACAATGTGTGGAGATTTATGGAGCTCTAGAAAATGATATTACTGCTGTAAGCATTAGAAAAGAAACACAAATACTGTTTCGTAAGTGAATTCATTGTATTGCATTTTGTTAGAGTTAACTAGTAAAAGAACCAAAAAATTAGATGTAAAACTGTGTGTTTTTCTCATAGAGAATGAATATTGCCCTTTTTGTAAAAATAGACAACCAATTTCCTAAGATAAAAATATTTTTTTCTATACATGTTGCAATCATTTGTAATTCAAACTTTCCCATCATCCCTCATTTCTTGGGGGAAACCTCTGAATATCCTCTATCTCGCCTCTATCTCCTATGCCTCTCTTTTGCGTCATCATTTAAAATGCCATCTACATATTGTCAATTCCCAAATAAGTATATCCAGCCCAGACTTCTCTTGATGGACAGATATTAAAATCCCACTGCCACTCATCACCTCCACTTAGATGTCTAACATGAATCAAACTGAACGTGCCCCAAACTGAACTTCTGACCACGGCGCTCAGTCCCACTGTACTCTTAAGCATTCCCCATTCTGGTTAATTGATACTCCATTCTCCCTTTAATTAGACCAAAAATCTTTGATTTGTTTTAATTAGACCAAAAACCTTGGATTTGATTTGGTCAGGAAATCTGTTGGTTCAACCTTTCAAAACATATCTGGAATCTGACTACTTGTCGCCAGACCCATAGCCATCATTTTGGTCTGACCCAACAATATCTCTTGCCTAGGTTATTTTGATAATTTTCTCATTGGTTTTTCTGTTTATATCCTTGTTACACCCATCCCCACCCACAACTCTGAATTTATTTTCAAAACAGTAACAGAGTGATTCTGTTAAAACCTGCATACGTGCATCTTACAGTTCTGTTCAAAAACTCTCCAAGGTTAACCCATTTTATTCAAAGAAAAGCCTTATATGAACTGGCTCCACTATCATCTCTCTGACCTTACTTGGTACTACTCTACTCCAGCTCACTCTGCCGCAGTCACACCAGCCTTCTCACTATTCTATACAGGTCAGGTGAATTCCCTTCCTATGGTCTTTGTACTGGTTTGTCTATCTGCCTGTGAGTGCCTTTCCCAAGTCAATATATCTAACTGCTTCACATTGTTCATTTTCTCAATGAACCCACACTAACCATCTAATTTAAAATTGCAATTCTCCTCCTGATTTTTTTTCTTTTTCTCTCTAAATACACAGCACTTATAACTCCAACATGGTAGTTATTGTTTATTTGCTGTCTCCCTCTATTAGAATATAGAGACCATGAGGGCAATAAGTAGAGTGCCTGGCACTCAATAGATATTTGTTGAATGAATGACTTCAGTCTCAGTTATCTACAATCTTGAAAGTTGAGTTTGTGCGGTATGTTAGTTTCCTATGGCTACTCTAACAAATTGCTACAAACCTAGTGGCACAAGACAACACAAATTTATTCTCTTATTCTTCTGGATGTCAGAAGTCTAAAATCATGGTGTCAGCAGGGCTTTTCCTTCTAGAGGCTTCAGGAAGAATCAGTTTCTTTACCTATTTTAGCTTCTAGAAGTTGTCTATATTCCTTGGCTCATAGCCCCTTCCTTTTGTCACTCCAAACTCTTGCTTCTGTGATCACATCTTCTACTACTTGCTTCAATCTCCAGACCTATTTTATAAAGACCCTTGTGATTAGATCAGACCAACACAGATAACGCAAGATAACTTCCTCATCTCAAGACATTTCATGTAATCACACCTGCAAGTCCCTCCTGTTATATAAAGTAACAGTACAGGTCCTGGGGGTTAGGATGTGGACATATTTGGGAGGCTATAACTGAACCTACAACATGTGGAAAACAGTTTTATGGGTTGAGTATGTGAAGCATGGCATAACTAGGCAACAGTTGAAGGGATGTGAATGAAACTATATTTGCCAGTATACCAGGCACAATAAGGAATGGTAAGATAGAAGATCGAGCTTTATTTGGATAATTGGGGAGACAGACAATACAATTTATATTTAAATAGGCACATACTGGAGATGGAAAGAAAACCAGTAGAATTGAGTTAGAGAAGTTTTGAGCAAAGAGATAAGCTATGAGGCTGAGTACTTAGTTGGGGAGGAGACATTGCAATTCTCCTAGGCCACATTAAGGATTTTGGACTTGGTTCTTAGGGAAATTGGAAACCACTGAGGGGACTTACATAAGGAAGTAGGCTGATCAGATTTACATTTCAAGACATATCACTCTTGCAATAAAGTGGAAAAAGAATGGGAGAGCAAGAGGGTATGTGAAAAGACCAGTTGGAAAAAAAGATGCAGTAATCTAAGTGACAGTAGCTTACTTTTATATTGAACCTCAGTTTCCTCCCTGTAAAATAAAAATCATATTGTTATCAACCTTAGCTGGTTAATGCAATGATTCAATGAGAATACACATAAAGCACCATGTTGGGCATATAAACTGTGCTGGCTACTGGCATCATTACTCTGAATCAGACTTAGCTATCCATTCATAACACAATATTACAGAGATACTGCTTAAAAGGAAATAAGGTATCAATTACATCTGACACAAAGTATTCAAAAACCAATAAAACGTTGACATAGCACAGTGGAATACAGAGCTGGACTCCACCCAGTCTGATCAGGTCAAGAAGATGTGTGTGTAAACACTTCCAGCGAAAGGAGATAAGAGATGACCCTGAGCTCGGAGAGAACATAAGATCCCAGATTTCAACAACAGTGGAACAAGAACAAACAAAATCACCACTGGGACTTTTGGCTGCCAAAGACTAAATATTATGAAACAATGTTGAGGATTCTCAGATTCTCAGAAACGTTCTTCTTAGTGTCATCAAGCAATGAGTTATACTAGTATTGTGTAGAGAAGCATAGAGTGGGGCAAGACAAGTGGGTTCAAGTCCTGGCTCTGTCACTTACTAGGTTTGCCACTGGCAAAGTCTCTGAGTCCCAGCTCGTCTTTCTGAAAATTGACATAATCATAGAAATATCTCCTACGTGGGTCAGCATTTAATTAGAAAGTGCTTACAATGTGCTAACACAGTGCATGGCACAGAGTAAGTGCTCAAATAGTTGTTATTGTTATCACTAATGTTATTAATGGCTGTAGCCTTTTTTTCTTCTTTATCAGTCCAATACCTTTCAAGGAATTGCAAAAAGCATCCTAAAAGGTAAAGGAGGCAAGGAAGAGGCCAGCACGAAAGCAGCTCAAGGAATATTAGGGTCAATACCAAGTCTTCTTTACCAAACACAGAATATACTCACCTATGACTCAAGCAAGGATTAGTGTGTTAGCAAACCACAGACAAAAAGCGGGCAAGGGACGATACAGGGAGGAGCCAACTGGAGAGAGAAAGACAGTGAATGCGCCAAGAGAAGCTCATTTCCTGGAGTGCCTGGCTCACTGTCACCAGGAATTCAACAGCACACAAGGACGGGCAGGGTAAATGAGAACAGTGGCTGCACTCTCAGGCCTGCAGCTGCCCTCTCTATAAAAACACAGCCACAATAACCCTCCTTAAATGAAAAGTGGTCAGAAGCTGTTTGCAGCCTTCTCCAGAGGGCATTGTCAGAGTATGAAAAAGAACCACTTAAAAATAACAAGATGGCTTTGTCAACAAATAAAATTCTCAAGGCAACTTATTAGATATCAAGACTAAAAGAGCCAATGTTTCCAAGCTTTCCAACAGATTTGGATGGCCATGGTTTATAAATTGCATGTGCTTGGAGGAGGAAGAGAGAGACAGAGAGAGCAAGAGCGAGAGCGAGAGCGAGAGCGAGAGAGAGCGAGAGAGAGAGAGAGAGAGAGAATCAAATTTTCCAAAAGCCAAAGGGTAAGTGTAAGTCAAGTATAAGAAAAGGATGGTATGACTACATGATGGAGCCTCCTCAGAAAGGAGGGAGATGAGAGAGGCACCTGGCTGACGTCTTCCCTTTTGATGTCTTGTGAATTCAGGCTGAGATGAGTGCATTTAATCCTCTGGAAAAGAACTGTGGTTTCATCTAGGCCAAGTACATTAGAGAAAGCACTTGGAATGGCTGTCATAAAGATGAATTTAGCAATTTTTAGAACTCAGAAATATTAAATGTCTTTGGCAGATTAGAGATGATTGATTACGTGTCACTCTTGTATGAAAGAGTTCCATGGCTCCCCGTTGCCTACCAATTACAAGTCCCTTGCCTTAATTTTGGAAAACTTTTCCTTTCTCGGCTATGTCCCCATGATGGAATAAGGAAACTCTGAGTGTCCCAAGTATAATTCCAACTTGGGAGGCGGAGGCTGACAAGAGGATGCTCAGTCTGAATTCTAAATCCCAGGAAAAACTGACTCTCCAGCTCAAGTCAAGTGTCCACCCTTAGCCCAATTAGATGTGGCAAGTCACACACCACAAGATGCCTCAGGGAAGGGAAAGTGTGAATTTGGCAGGATTCCCAAAGTGTGTCCAGCCTACCTTTCTCTGCTCTTTATCATCTGATTGCTGTACTCAGCCACATTAGGCAATCAGCCGTTTTTTCCACTTTCCTTCCTCTGGGGAAACCCGGAGGTAATTCTGGAATTACCTGTTGGGGGAAAAAAAAAAAAAAATCAGACATAGCCTTCAAGGACTAGGCTTGGGATTTGGACAGAATCCATGTTTAGACTCAGATCTTAAATCACCTCTTACTGTGGTAAGCGCAAAGGACATGGGTCTTAGTAAAGATAACAAGATGACATCTAGTCGGGGATGTTCAGAGAAGGGAGCTTCTCCGGCTTGTGCTGGCTCCTTACCAGGGCACACGTGTGGGTGCTGACTTACATGTCATGGAAGCCTAGTCCTGGGGTATTTTGAGTATCTTTTAATCCCAGCCAGTCATTTGAAATCATAGCATTATTATGTTTCAAAGAGCCCCAGTGCCATATTGTTGAATTAGTCTCAATTGGCAAATTGACTAAACCTCATGCATATAGTCACAGAATGACAACTCGCCACGAGTGGTCACTCACCTGCAGGACTACAGAGCCTACAAGGTATTGAGCATGACAGGCTTGACCTGCCACACAGACCAACTCAGCACCATCTCATCAGGACGTCTCTTTCTTAGTCAAGGGATGCGATAACGCCTTCTTTCTCATCTCCAGAGCATTTTAGTTTCAGCTCCTGGATTATGTTATAAACGTCATGGCACATTGGGAGTGGTATGTGCTTTGCTGTCACTTTGAAGTCCTGGTGCAGCCACTTAACTCACCTGGTGGAGAAAGTTTCTCACTGACAAAATAGGGAATGAAAATATCACCCTCTTAGATGTGGTGTTAAAATTAAATGGCGATGTATACAAAACACACAGCACATTGTCTGGTACGAAGTAATTACCCAATAAATCGAAAAACATCTTTAAAATCTAATAAAGCTAATAACATGATTATTATTTCTTGAGGAGATAATCTGTGTTTTATTGATATTTGAGTCTACTGCCTACACTAAGTACAAGACCAACAAATGAATTAAATAGAAAAATGGCCACTCTAGGACAATACCTCTTGGCCCAGAGTCCTGCCAAATACCTAACGGGGTGACACAGACCTCTTCCCTGATGACAACTTTAAACATGACAAAAATAAGTGTCTTATAGCTAATTATGCCTCCATCATGACTAAACTTGCTTATCTTCTTTGAATCATTTTAGAATCGTACTTAAATGTTCATCATCTCCAAGTGTTTGTTAGCCACAAACATTCACTGAGCACCTACCAAGTGCCAATTACTATATTAAATACCGGAAACACCACATGAAAAAAACCAGACTCTGTTCTCAATACACTGACAATCTCATTCCTGGCTGTATTATCTACTTTAACACTTAATGTTCACTTCACAGTCACAAATCCACAATTTACACAATGTAATGATTTGTAATGATTTTACCTCTCAGTCTTCACATGTTCAAGCTGAAGAATCACGATCTTTTCCAAACGACAGAATTCTTCATGCCATTAGTGCAAGCCCTACTCTGGACTTGCTCTGGTTCTACTAAAGCAGCATCCTCACCACAGCCATCATCATAACTGCTATTCGCAAAACAATGTGCACAATTCACAAAGGGTTTTCATGTAACTTATTTTACTTACTGGATCCAGACTTTACATATACGAATTGGTTTACCATAACTCTATGGAGTGTAGTCTCTGCTGGGTTTTAGCATTTCTTCTAATAAGCCTAGATGCTGAGTATGTTTTTTGGCCACAACAATTCACTGGGTCTTCGTCTTCAGGGAATGACTTACGTAATGTTTATCCAGCTTCTATTTGAAGTTCAGATCCAGGGTAAGACATTTTATTTTAAATTTGCATTCACGTTTCTCCTAAATCCTTGGCTTTGTACTTACCATCCTTAGCGGTCATCTGCTACCTTTGCACCCATTCAGAGCTTTGCAAATTCTTCTTACAGTTTGAGGTCAGACACCAAAGGATCCTTATTCTTGAATGGTCGTATGGTGTCCTGAGGCTGAAATTTTTTATATTTTTTTACTAATTTTTATTCACTCACCATATAGCTCTGGAATCTTAGTCTTTGCATTTCTTTCCCTAGAGAAGTTAATTTTCCTTATCCTTTATTATTGCCTCCATAGGTAGTTCCCTAACCAAATTATTCTGACAGTTCCATAAAAAAAAAAAAAACATGCACTTAGATGTCTCTTGTATTTAGATACATCTTGGTGTAAAAGTTTAAGAAACCACTTTTACCTCTCAAATACATATATCAGTTTCTCTCTACCCAAATGCCTCTTCACCCTCATCTGGGATGATTTTCAGTTGATATACACTGGTCTGGTGCAAAACCAGGTCTGCAGTGAAATACCATGTCCATTCTGATGGGTCAGTCATCATTTTCTGGTACACTTCGCAGAAACTGACAACATGGATTACTGTAACAGCTGGATAACAAATTCCTGTGTAAGTCACATTGTTTTAAATTGTTTGCTTTCAACATTTATGACGAAGGACCTATTACCTGGCAGAGCATCACAAAATAATTTTGATGATGGATTACTCTGATTTGGGGCATATTATAAACTTTAAAGGAATTAAAAAACTAGATCACTGCTATGATTAAATTTTAAAATTTCTATTTGCATTTGTATGTCACCAAGTGTCTCAGTGCCTATATTTGAAAAATTGAAGTAGAATTGATGCTAAATTTATTGGGAATAGCTATCCATTGATAATAAAATTGAGAAAAAACACCACTAAACACCCTATTAAGTACCTCATTTTCAATTAAATTGCAATTTTGTATTTATTAACTTTACCAAAGTTTGCAATATATTTTTGTTGTTTGATCAACTATAACTTACTTATTTTGTTGTAGAAAAATGTAATCCATCTGTGCTACTGAATATATTAAGTTAGGATAAATTTCTAAGGAGGAAGCACAATGGAAATAGGAGTTCAAGGAAGAAAGGAACAATGCAAAATGTCTGGCTATTACTTAAAAGCTTTCATACATTTCTTAAACAGATACCAGGATATCAAGTCACTATAGTATTAAAATTCCACTTGAAACATTTTTAAGTATTAGAATGTCCTTTGCAATTATTTAAACTTATGAAAAATTTTAGACTTCAATTAAAAAACACGCAAGGTGATACATAGTTTGTAAAAATCATTTTAGAGGGTATGTGAGTGAAAAAATTTGAAGAACAAAATTATACAACCTCTCAATAGTTAAGAGTTAGAAAAAACTTTTAACACTTATCCTAAATCTTATTTTACATAGCATCATATTTCTCAATTTATGTTATATATTGCTCAGGTTTTGCTATATAGATTGTAATTCGCCGAGCAATGACTCATATTATATGTGGCAATGCAGAAAAGCAATGAGGGACAGAGTGTCATCTTCCAACTAAGGCTATTTTCTAAAAAGCTGTTAACATGGAACAATCTTTAATATATTAGAGTTATGATCCCCTTTAAGACCAGCTGTCAAGCAAACTTATTTTAAAATAATTTGTTTAAACTTTGGAAAGAGGCTTAAATTTAAAAATCATAAAAATAAAATGAATGATCTCTCTTAAGGACTGGAAAAAATTCTTGGAGAATTTTTCACCTTTAGCATGGTCAATTTTCTTCAGAAAGTATTCAATTATTTTCAGTAATAGTTAAAATAATAGAACAAGAAGCTCTTGAATTAACTATAGAAATACAAGTAATATTGGATATTAGAAATTATATGTGAAAACTATTTTATGATCAAGTTTCCCCTCTGCAAAATATCAAAGAAAAAAAAAAAAAAGAAAACCTTAGTAAACCTTATTCGTTCTGCCCCCTCCCCAACAACCCCAACTAAATTCATAACTTCCAAACCTTATTGATATCGTGGCTTACTGCAATAAGCTTCTGTTCCCATCACTCCAAAACAACCTGCTCTCTAGATCGGCTCTGAACTTATAAACCTCAGCTCCGATCATGACTACTACGTCTTTCTTTGTCTGGTTTATTTCTCTTATTTGCCATAGTGGACCATTTCCTCCTTTCTAAACCTATCGTTTTTCCTGGCATCTATGATTTTCACTCTTCTGACACCACTATTATGGTTTGAATTGCTCCTTCTAACAATCTCTTTCTTTGTCCATCCCTGAAGTGAAGGGAAACATACCACAAAACTGTTCTTAGCTCTCTCTTGTCCCTACATTCTCAGGGGACCACTCCTTTTGCTCTAATGGCTTTACCTATCACCTCCATGCAAATATTTTCTAAATGTATACCTTTCAAGAAAATGTTACCTAAAGATGTCTAATTTCTAACTACCCAGGCTCTTCACACACGTCAAGCTCAACATATCCTAATTTTTCTCCCTTTCACATCTATAACACTCCTCTCTCTCATCCTAATCCCTTCATCCCAAACCAGTAGTTTCCCTGTTCTGAGACTCAGTGAAAAGCACCACCATCGTCTCCTTTAACATCTTCCTCTCTCACTCTTCTACATCCAATAGCATCATCATGTCCCAACTCTGCAATATCAATATACCCCATTTTCACTAATTTTCAGTGCCATAGACCTAGTTCTGAGTGTCATCCTTTCTTGCCTGGTCTAATCTTTGATATCCTAATTGGGCTTCCAGTTTAAACCCCAGTGCCCCCTTTCACAATTATCCAATTAATGGTGTCTTTTTTCTATGCTCCACAGTTAATTGCACCTATTTCTGCCTCCCTCAAGTCAGAGTTCATTTGCTGAAAATACATTCCTTATCGCCAGCCTGCATCAATGCTATCCCCAAATTTAAATCGAATTTCCTGTGGAAAAGCATCATATGATTGGTTTTTCCATCACCACAATATAAACCACACCAGTGCAGCACACAGCAAGCCCTAAAATATTTGGAAAGAAAAAGAAAGGAGGGGAACAAAGTGGAACAAATGGATAGCCATGTTTATTTCTGAAACTTTAAAGTATGCCTAATAATAATATTTCTAATGAACTCGCAATAGACATTAAGGCATTATTGAATAATGCCTAATAATTTCTTAACCATCAAGAATGCTAATTCCGCAGACTGGTGCAGCCGTTATGGAAGGCAGTGTGGTGGTTCCTCAAAAAATTATGAATAGAATTACCATATATGACCCAGCAATCCCTCTCCTGGGTATCTACCCAAAAAATCTGAAAACATTTATCCATAAAGACACGTGTGCTACAGTGTTCATTGCAGCTTTATTTATTGTGACCAAGACATGGAAACAACCAAAATGTCCTTCGATAGATGAATGGATAAAGAAGTTGTGGTGTATATACACAATAGAATACTATTCGGCGGTAAGAAAAGATGATATAGGAACATTTGTGACAACATGGATGGATCTTGAGAGTATAACGCTAAGCGAAATAAGTCAGACAGAAAAAGCAGAGAACCATATGATTTCACTGATATGTGGTACATAAACCAAAAACAACAAAAGAAGAAGACAAATAAATGAGAAACAAAAATTCATAGACACAGACAATAGTTCAGTGGTTACCAGAGGGTAAGGGGGGTAGGGGGTGGGAGATGAGGGTAAGGGGGATTAAATATATGGTGATGGAAGGAGAACTGACTCTGGGTGGTGAACACACAATGGGATTTATAGATGATGTAATACAGAATTGTACACCTGAAATCTATGTAATTTTACTGACAATTGTCACCCCAATAAATAAAGAAAGAAAGAAAGAATGCTAATTCCTTCCCCTTCCTTAACATGAGGATGAATGAGGCACTTCCTAGAATGTGTTTCAGGATTCCTGGACAAAGCTAATGCATAATCTCTCAATAGTTAATTTGTGTGTTCTCTGTAAAATTCTCTCTTGCCAAATACAAACTGGGTGGTACAGGCAACCAAAGCTAAGATGCCCCCAAGAATTCTCCCACTGAAATAAGAGTTTTAAAAGGAATAAATAATGATTAAATCAATGCCTTTTTGTATTTGTAAGAAGGCTACTGTCAAGTGAAAGAAAATTTTAACTGATTGACTATTCTGAATTGGGCCCCTCTCTGTAACTCTCCTTATGAACTTCTCTCCAGGGGAAATTCCTGTTCACTTTGGTCCTGGAACGTGCCTTAAGACAGAGATTACATGAAAGCCATCATTTTGTAAAGGTTATGGGAGATGCAATAGGAGACAGAACTGACCTGCCTGGTTGCAACGAAGGGTGAACATCAAAAGAAGAGTAAGACAGCGGAGAGCAGAGCTGCTTTCTCTGAAGCTTATCTGAGCTTCTTTGGTTGAAAAATCAAGACTTCAAATCTCAAGATAAAAGGCTTGCTTGTGACAAAGCCAGTGTGTATTGGTTTTAGTTGGAAATACCATAGCAGTAGCACTTTTCTTGCAACCAATCTGTTTCTCTCATACCATATGCAGCTACATGTGAAAATAACTCATGAAACCCTTCAAAGAAGTTATAATGTTTCATATGAAACCCTTTCTACCAGAGTCAGGTTACCCCATGCAATACTGTAGGCCAGAAGTTAAAAAATAAGCTGGATGCCAACTCCAGATTTTAAAATGTGAAGCCAACTGAAATGAAAATTTTTATTGCTATATTTATTACATATAAGATTTTAAAAATTACTGACCCAGAAAAACCATGACAATGAAGTGGGACCTCTTTTAGTCTGAGATGCAGGGAGAGATCTGTGTCCCTTATGCCAGTTTGTTTACCTTAAATGATATAAGTTATACTTAAAGTTGAGTTGACCTCACTTGAAATAGAAATGTTCTGGAATTATCTCTGTGCCCTTTACAGTGCCACAGATACCCTGAAGAAGAGTTAATGTCACTGATTTCCAGGTGGAAAAGTAATATGCCATTGGAAGCAATAGCCCCAAATGAGATAGAGATAACATTTATAATTGTTAATATTGATTATAATACCACTAATAAAATTACTTAAGTTTATTGACTACTTACTATCAGGAGTGACTACTGCTAAGCCCTTTATATAGATTTATTCTATATAGTAAGGTTTTAAGAAATAAATACTCCCTTAATTCTCATTATACAATGTAGAAAACATGACATAAGCAAGCAATTTGTCTTAGGTCATATTAGTTAACCCAGGTGGTCTGGCTCCAGTACCCATGTCATCCTCTTAAAATAATGCTTAACTGCATTGTTAAAAAAAACCTGTTTAACCCAGCATTCGAGGACCCCTATCCAATACCTCCTACCTCTTCTGATTGCTAGTATCTCACTTATTGGTTCCCTGTGTCGCAGTACTTGTAATTTTTGTCCATACTCACAGTCCTTGATTCTTTTTCATCCCTATCACTTTACCTAAATCACTCAACAAGGTCAACAATGACCTCTACATAGATAAATCTAGAATCGCCTCCTAGCCTTCAGCTCATTTGAGCTATAATTAGGATCTGATATTATAATCACTCCATTCTCCTTGATAGCCTTTCTTCATTTGGCTCCTGGCATGTCACAGTCTCTTGGTTATCTCAATGGTCCCTTCTTTTCATCTGTTTGCTGGTTGCTTCTAACCTCTAATGTTGGGTAGCTCCAAGTAGATTTTCACTACTATATCCACACTCCCTTCCTTGGTGATCTCACACAAGCTCATGGTGAAAGTTAAAAGCCCGTTTACCTGCCGATGGCTCCAGCCCAGATGTCCCTCCACACTTCTGCAGGTAACTGCGTACTCGACACTGTCACTTGGGTGTCCTAGAGGCACCTCACATTCAACGCATCCTGAACCCCTCCTCCATCAGAATGAGCTTCACCTTCCCTATTTCTGTTGTTGGCAACTCCATCCTTCCAATTGCTCATTATCAAAAATCTTGTGGTTGTTCTCAATTAAAAATGCATTCTTGCTCCTACCAGAACTCCTGTAGGTTCTACCTTCAAAAACATATCCAGTATCTACCACTTCTTACCACTCCACAGTTACGACCCTCACCACTAGTGCCGTTTCACTCTCAAAAATGTCCTGATTTGAATAAATTATAGTCGCCTAATACAGGGCCCTCCATGGTCTCACCCCCCATCCCCACCCGTTACTCGTCTAACATTATCTCTCACTTTCACTGGCCCTAACTCCACCAGCCATGCTGGTTTCCTTGCGAGTCTTTGGTAAACCAGGTACACTCCTTCCTTTGGGCCTTTGTTCTAGTGTTTCCCTGTTTGGGATGCTCTTCTCCCACATATTCATGTGGCAAGTTCCTCACTTCTTCAAGTCTTTGCTCAGTTATTAGATATTTAACAGACCCTATTAACTACTGCGATGATACTATCCCTCCACTCTTTGTCCCATTTATTCTGCTTTTTTTTTTTTCTGTCTCCACTGCACTTCCATCCTTGCAGCACACAAATAATTTTATTGACTTATTCTTTTGAATTCATTACTTGTCTCCCTTCACTAGAAAGTAAACTCTATGAGAGCAGAGTTATTTTGCTCACTGATGTACTCAAGGTAGACCATGCCTGGCCCATATATGTTGGTGACCAGTAAACAGTGGTTGAATGAAGGAACAAATTTGTATATGTACATAATCAAATAAAGACAGAGTTCATAGGTCCTCTCTCTTAGATGTCCTTCTTTTTACCTCCCTGGTTCACTGTCTTTCCTCATTATGATCCTTCTGCTTGAAATAGATATTGCCAAAATGTCTAATTGGGGCTCAGAAAAAACGTCTCTCCTCCTCCATTCAATAGGTTAAGGACAAAAGCAGACTAGTAGACTGAACATAGCAACTCTGAAATGAATCATTATTTACAATTTTCAGAATCAGCGATTAAAGTGAGAGATCCGTGGTGTTTTTACCGAACTGCCTTGCCGAAGCCTGCACTGAATCTGAAGCACTTACCTATGAACTCAAGTTCACTTTCAAAACTTTCCAGTTTAGCTGCAAAGGAATCCCTAAGCAATACTGCCACCTACTGGTCGGCAAATAAGAAATCAGGACAATGAGGTTCAAAGTGCAACCCAGTTTAAAGAAAAGTAGGAAAAGGCAATGATGAAAAATCCCATTAAGTCAGTAAAATAAACTGCTTTTCCCAAAGAGTGCCAGCAAGTTTACAGTGAATTCTACAGCAGCATTAAACAAATACTATGTAACTGTAAAGAACTACAGTAACTCCTTTGGAAAAGATGAAGCATCCCTGAAATATTAATAGGCAACCAGTTTCCCATAAATATCAGCTCTTTTCACCAGCAACTCCTTTAAGAGTCAGGATGTTTGAGACTCAAAGCAAATATATTTGTTGTTTTTATTTCTCCCTCCACCCCCTTCCCCACACACAAACAGATTAAAACTAATCTACCCTGCGATTTAAAATTCACTAGAAAACAAAAATTACAGAAAAAGCATTTGGGTTAATTCCAGGGCATTTACTTTGGAGGCTCTACATTATCAAGTTTCTCCTCTTTAGAAGTGTAGATATACACCACATCTTCTTTATCCAATCATCTATCAAAGGACACTTTGGTTATTTCCATGTCTTGGCCACCGTAAATAAAGCTGCAATGAACATCAGAGCACATATATTTTTACAGATAAGTGTTTTCAGAATTTTTGGGTAGAATCCCCCAAGAGAGGGATTGCTGGGTCATATGGTAATTCTATTCTTAATTTTTTGAGAAACCTCCACACTGCCTTCCAGAGCAGCTGCACCAATCTGCATTCCCACCAACAGTGTACACAATGGAATACTATTCTGCCATAAGAAAAGATGAAGTAATGCCATTTGCGACAACATGGACGGATCTTGAGATTATTATGCTAAGCAAAATAAGTCAGACAGAAAAAGTAGAAAACCATATGATTTCACTGATATGTGGTATATGAAACTAAAAACAACAAAGGAACAAGACAAACAAATGAAGAAACAAAAACTCATAGATACAGAGAATGGTTTAGTGGTTACCAAAGGGTATGGGGGGGAAGGAGGTAGATGAGGGTAAGGGGGATCCAATATTCGGTGATGGAAGGAGAACTGACTCTGGGTGGTGAACACACAATGTGATATATAGATGATGTATTACAGAATTGTACACCTGAAATCTACGTAACTACCAATTCTCACCCCAATAAACTTTTTAAAAAGTGTAGATAAACATCTTTATTGGTTATTTAAATGCAATAGGGTTCAATGTCAATGAACGTGGCCCATGAGTTCTAAGAAAAACTCAAAATAAAATGACATTTTCATATTTCTTTACCAAGATCTGGTATTTTTTCCTTATCAAAAGCCTCTTGTGCCCCTTTCCCCAGGCAAGTAGTAAGCGTGGTGAAAATTAGTTGACATATGCTTTAGGAAACCATTTATCTAAATCATTATATTCATTCCTGTCTTTTGAAGTTGTGTACCAAAAATGTTGTAAGAACTTGACTGTGCTTTTATATTTGTTAATTGTTTTCAATAAATTAAACCATTAATAAAATAGTTTCCTGAGAAATTTATACACACACACAGAGGATGCCAAAAAAATGTATATACATGGCTTGTATTCATCTTTTGTTATCGGTATATATTGAGTATTACAATTTTAATACAGTTTTTTCCTTCTTAAAATGTATATACATTTTTTGGTACCGTGTGTGTGTGTGTGTGTGTGTGTGTGTGTGTGTGTGTATGGCCAAAATCAGAAAGAGAATACAATGTGGTTTGAAAAATCCTAAAGAACAGAAATTTGTTAAGAAAAAAGTAAAGAAGGAAACAAGTTTATATCGCCTACGTCTTCCCTCTTTAAAAATTACACAGCAGCAATAAGAGTAGAAGTGGCTTTTAACAACAACAACAAAATGATCCATTAGTACACTCATGCACACATAGGATTAAATAATAATTCCAAGAGAAAATAATTTAGGAAAAAAATGCATTTAATTATAAAAAAATTTTAAATAAAAAAGCAATGGCACAAATCACCAAAAAGTTATTTAAATGATCATATCCACAGGGTGTGCTTATAATTATATGCTAAAAATTTATCACTATTCTCATTAATAGCATTTTCCCTCCTAATTAGACTGACATCAAAAGCTTCTGAGAATGTGTAAAATTTCCTAAAGTACTACTAAAAGTATCATAAACACAGTTTGTGCAACATTCACTTACATCACCTTTTATTTACTACACTCTAAACTCATAAAATAATAAACATTTTTCTCTCACTTCATTCTTCTTATTTACAGTACAGAGGCTCATCTCTTGTCACAATATGGTTTGTACATTAAAAATCCCTGGGAATAGTACTTTCTGCAGCATTTTAATAAATTTACTGTGATTATTTAAAATAAGTAAACAAACAAAGGCTTGTTCATATGACTGTGTCATACCCAGAAGAATAACTCTTCCTGCAGACTTATTTATGAGTGAAAGAAAAAGAAAAATCCCTCTTTCGGTAGAATACATTCTCAACCATTACTGGATTATACTCTCATGCATATTTATATTGCTAGTATGACAATGGGTAAAGCTAGCTACTACTTTTTAAATTTCATTTAGAAGAGTACAGCATACATGGAGTGATTTGGCTTTTACTCTCTCAGTATCCGTAATCCAGTTATTCCACGTGGATATATTTTATTTATTCTTAGTCAGTCTTTAATGGTTCAGTAATAATTGGCAGATTCTGACAGTTCTCTTTGCTTGATAGTGGATGCAGTTCTGTGCACATATGTCAGATGAACTGAAAAAATGCAAATCACTTCATGCGATACAGCAGGCAGAAGTAGGATGTTATTGTTTTTGAATCATTTGTTCAGAAATGAATATTCAACATTCGATAGTCACAGGAATACTGTTGAATTCAGGCTGTTTTAAGATGTACTGTCTTCACCACTTGCCATACCTGCTATCTGTTATCTTTTTTATTAAAAAGCAAACCTAATTGGGGGAGGGCAGATGTGAGGAGGCACGAAAGGTGAGAAAGCATATATTCCAGTATATATGATTTTCAGAGAAAAAAGTGAGAGGGACGAGGGTATATTTCATATAAAAAAAACTATGTCACATCTGGGCACATTTCACAGAGTATCGAAAATAACCTACAAGCTAATTAAGCCCCTTTCTTCTCACTCCAGAGATATTTGCTTTCTAATAATAATATTAATAATTAACATAATTCTGGCAGCAGCACAAATCTATAACTTTTTAAGGCTTGAGGGTCACTATTCAATAGTTGGGTACATTTGAATAATAAAAGAGTTTTGCTGTTTCTTTATGTATACTCTTGAGCCAGCAAGTATTAATAAGGAAGTCCTGTGGTTGGTTATCTGTAGAGTAAGTCTTCTTTAAGTCTCCTATGACGGCTTGGACTTTATGACCCACTCAGCATTTGGGTTGAGCTGATATAAGTCCTTCATGTAAGTGTCATCATCGAGGCATCGTTCCCCTATTGAACAGAGGTTGCATGTGTTTAATACAATGGGGCGATTTGGATACAATTTTAAACTTAAGCTTTACTGGTTTAACTCTAAAGTCTTAGATGTCAAATATTTTTCATCCTTTCTCATCTCCCATAATATTATAAACTTGGCTAAAGATATTGGAAAAGTCAATTTTGTAGTATTTTTCTAAATGTACAGGTTTCAAATTAATTTAGGAAGTTGAAAATACTTTGTATGATGGGATTTAAACTCTTCAAAGAATAAACTCTTGAAAAGCTTATTCACCTTTGGTAAGAGTGGCAACACTTTTGAATCCACCTAAGTAAGAAATCACATGTATTACCAAATATATGTATTATATTAATATATGAATATAATATTAATATTTAAATAATCTATTATATAAATGTATATTAATATTTAATCCTAACTGATGAAGTTAACGATTCCGGTTCCTAATAGAATTGTGGTTCATCTAAATTTTAAGAAAGAGGCTTCATGTTTCTGTATTCAACTTTTAATATTTATTAACATTTTAAGTCTCAGAAAGAAATTCTACCAAACTTGAATTAAAATATTTTCAATTACTATTTTCAAATAAACACTATTTCATTTATTTGTCAACAATTTCACCCTTACCAAATTAAGGGTCAAAAAACAGAGAAAAAGTTTATTTTAAATTTTAATAAACAGATGAGTACAACCCACTGATAATTACAAATGGGCAAATAAAGTATAAGACATGGTCAAAATGAATTAATTTATTGTGTTTCTATTTCCTAAATTACCAATATGTCTATCTCTGTGTGTGTGTGTGTGTGTGTGTGTGTGTGTGTGTGTGTGTGTGTGTTATTTAGCAGGCAATCAACAATAGCAAAAATAACTTCTGCTTTTGCTAAAAATATCTAGTACTGTACCATAATAAATGTGTTATCTTGCTCTTAAATAAATAAGCTCAACTACTTCCTTCATTAAGATTTGACATAAGCATATAAAAGAGAAAGAAGTTTTGAAAAACTTCATTAACCATTCTAGAAGTTACTTCTACTTTAGGGAACTTGCCTTTGCAGAGGTTCAACACAGATGGGCATTTGTACAGAAGGAGCTCAAACAGAGTCTGAAGAGAAAGAGCAGACCACTAAACAAATCCATGATAATACTCACCAACTATCTACAGTATGCTATATTTCACTTCTACTAATTTCCTTTCCCCCCAAAGATATAAATAATAACCACTGGCGATGTCAAATCAGCATATAGAATATAAAGACAAAAAAGGTGCTTACCGATATTTCCTCCAACTTCATATAAAAAAACTTCCCCTTTCTTGAGAGTCTGGGCAATCCCACTATTAGGGACAAAACAAACTGATTAGTTGTATCATCAGACAGCTTGCAAGTAAATCACTTTAATGTGCTTGGGGAATTCTAGCTTGTATGGAAAATTCATAACTTAGACACACTGTAATTATCACGCATTTGTATTTTCCATCTGTTAAATGTGCCTTATAGGTAATAAAAATGTCACACCTGTAAGTTAAAATAAACAAATGGGATCATATATTGGAAGGCAAAACAATAAATCAGTATCTAAATTTGTAAAATTAAAAGGAAAGTAACATAACATTTTAGTTGCCAATAAAATTATTACTTGACATGGGGGGCAAAAAAGTCCTCATAAAACTATAAAAAGAAATATTTGAAATTGGTTGTTACAAAGTAGTCATGGGGATGTAGGGTATAGCATAAGGAATATAGCCAATAATATTGTAAAAACTATGTACGGTGTCTGATGGGTACTAGATTTATCAGGGTGAGAGACAGGATGAGGGTTGAGGGACAGGGTAAAAAAGGTAAAGGGATTAAGAAGTACAAATTGTAATTACAAAATAGTCATGGAGATGTAAAGTAAAGCATAGGGAATATAGTCAGCAATAAGGTAATAACTATGTATAGTGCCAGGTGGGTACTAGACTAATCAGGGGAATCACTTAAATTATATAAATGTCTAACCACTATGCTGTACACCTCAAATTAATATAAAATAACATTGAATGTCAACTATAACTGAAAAATTAAAAAGGTGGGAAAGGTTAAAGGGGATAAGAGGTTCCAATTTCCAGGTATAAAACAAATAAGTCAGGGATGTAATGTACAGCATGGGGAATATAGTCAATAATACTGTGATAACGCGCTATGGTGTCTGATGGTTGCTGGACTTATCATGGTGATCACTTCTTTAGGTATGTAAATGTTGAATAACTATTGTATACACCTAAAACTAATATAGTATTGTACGTTAGCTATATTTTATTTAAAATCTTTAAAAAAAACAAAGAAATGTTTGCGCCGTAGGTTTCCCACTGCATTTATTCAATAAGCATTTATCATGGGTTTGCTGTGCTGACAACTCAAATGGTATGCAAGATGAGTATAAAAAATAGGACATGGTTCATAATCCTCCGTGTGTTGGGGATCTAAATACGAGAGGTACATACACTCAATGTAGAAACAAACACTCACCATGAAGCCTTTACAAGAAGGATCCACTTACGGGTTTAAATCTTCAAAGAATAAACTCTTCTAGACATTAGGCTTAAACAATAAAACTTGGTGTAATTCGGTGGTTTTCAAAACCCTCTGTATACTAGTTACCTGGGAAACTTGATAAAAATTCAGATCGAGAGCTCTGAAAATTGATTTAATATGTCTAGATGAAGCCCAAGAATCTGATTTTCAAATGCTCTACAGTGGATTCTGGGGCATGGAAAAGTTAGTGAATCATTGATAGAAGGCTCTGAAGACAGACTCCCTGGAACCGAGAAGAGAAAACCAGGTCTGACTTTTATCTAAACTGTTATCAAAACTACTAGGTATGGTAGAAGCTTTCCTAACCAACTATTTAAAGACTTACCTAGTTATCCAACTCTATCTAATCTGCTCTCTGTAGCACACTAGACGCTCAGGGCTGTATGTGTCTCCACACTTAAGGTCACCTGCCGACTTGTCCCCTAAGAGACTTTGTTCCCAAAGTGGTGTGTTTATTTTTGAAATGAAATAATTGATTATGTTTTTACTTATCATATAGTACATAACCCAATAAATTATGAGTATAAAAAGTGTTATTATTCCTATGAAAAGCAAATTAAATGTTTTGGAAGATTAGATTTTTTAAAAATCTCATCAGATATTGCTTTCCATTATCTATATTCGTGTTCCACTTTAAAGAAACCTGAACAAGATTTCCTGGTATATACATGCTTTTACATAATATTAATCAACAAATCACTAATTCAAGAAATGGCAACAGCCTTTATCACAGACTGGTGAGTGAATGTGTAATTTATTGTACATTTATTTTAAGTCATTCATGTGTTCTTGGCTTCAATAGATCAAATAGGGAAGGAGAGAGCAAGGGTCTTCAAACGCCCCATCAGGTATTAGATGGCCCAGCGTTATGTGCTTCCTGGTCATTTTCCTAGTTCATTATCACATGATTATAATGGAGGTCCTATTATGGTCTACTTTTACAAATGAGGAACTTGAGACTTAAAAAAATTATGAAAACTAGCCCCAGATGAAATAGGAAGAGCTGGCATTCGGATCTAGGTCATCTGCCTCCAGCATCCCAACGCTTAAGGAAAGGGGGTGAAGACTGGAGGGAAAAAAGGGGGCAAATGGACAGAGACGTTTACCAGACTTCCCTCTGGGTGGAGCAGGTTAGGGAGAAGGGAGGAGACAGAAGAAGGGACTCTGCTCCAGGGGGTAGCACATGCTTCCTTAGTAAAAGCATCACAAGCAGAGGTTGGGTAGGAATGAGGACATGTATGCTAGCATCTTCCTTTTTGGGGTAAAAAATTTAGAACATCCAAATATTCTAAAAATGATGATGGTGATAGATGCACACTTCTATGAATATACTAAAAGTCATAAAAATGTACACTTTTAAATGGCTGACTTGTATGGTATGTGAATCACAGCTTAATAAAGGTGTTATGAATAAAGAAAAAAAAGAAAGCACCACAAGCAGAAAGTCCAAATATGCAGAGGACAATTGTCACAAAGTTGGTACTTTCTATAATATGCCTACCACTGTCCTTTGGTACCCTAAATAATAAAGTCACAGGTGAATATATTGTACAACTTCAAAGTCACCTCTTGTATTATCTGCAAGTAGAAGAACAAAAGTGTAGGCTAAATTGAGTACTTGGGTCCTGAAAGTAAATGCTGTGTAAATTAACCATGGCTAGCCTGGAAGAGCTGCTTATATCTGAAGTCTGGCCAGATCTTCAGGTACACACTCTGGGACAAGATGACAAGTCATCCCTGGTGGGAAGAATGGCAACAGATGGTATCTAGTAAGTCATAGCAGACAGTATGTAGAGCCGAAGTGGATTGACTTCGTTGAAAATCAGAGACCCTTTAGAAAGCAAGGATGTTGGAAACATTCCAACTGCTCCCAGGAATTAATCCTGAGAAATTCCATCTACTTCCAGACTCTGCACCAATGGCCCCAGATGCGTGATGGTCTCTAAACCCTCTAGCCAGGTGGAGAATGGTTAAGGACTGGCTTTGGAAACCACTGATTTAGAATTAGCTCCACCACCTATGAAATCTATGACCTTGCAAAGTCTCTACTTTCTTAACCAGTAAAACAGAAGTAACATTCGTACTTACTTCAGAGTGTTGAGAGGGAACTTTATGCTAGCTGACTGAAAGCCCAGGCATTACCAATAAGCCTGTCTTTTATTTCATCACCATCTGTTCACTGCACAGGCTCATCTCTTCTCCCAATTTATAAACCCTGAGAGAAGATACTTTAAAATATATTTTATAACCCTTCCAACATCTAGCAGAGGGCCTTAAACAGAGCAAAGACATATTAAATACTGGTGGTACTGTATTAAAATTGGACAGGTTTTGGAAGGACACTGCACTGAAGTCCCAGAATGTTAGAATGAGGAGATAAACTTCTATGAAAGGCTACAACAGAGTATTCATAACCTAAGATGCCAATGCCCCTGATTTCCCTGACTTTTTAAAAATTTTGATTAGGTTATTTTCAATGAGTGGAAATGGGGGGAGGAGCATGAGAAATATAACTTTAGCTAAAATTAAGAATTTAAAGGATAAAAACTGAAAACCCAATACACTTTTGTTTGAACCTTGAGAATTCAAGAAAATGTATTGCAAAATGTCTTAGAAAGTGTAAGCTCTGTTATCATCAGAGGGATGGCAATGGCTTTCAAAGACATCTTCCGGCCCCATCAGCCCCCAAATAGAGGGAAGGAAGGCTTGGGCGTCCCTGCTGAGAATGATGTGCTTTGTCCTGGAGACTTTAGAGCTCAAGGGACCGGTTGTCCTCTCTTAATTCTTTATACCTTCTGTTTTTAAATTTAAGCATTTTTTATGCATTTTTTATAGAAAAGTTGTATCTTTTGTTTGTTTTACTCCCACTGTATCCTAATTAGTGATTTTCCTAACACACCATAATTAACCTCTAATCAACATGTTCTGGAAAGAGTGGTCTCATGTGCCAAGCCCACTGCATGTCAGGAATGCTCAAACATCCTGCTTGAAATGGGATCAACTTGAACACAAACTACATCGAATGAACTCAACTCATTCCCACAGTCTAATTGTTAAGTCCGCTCTTCTTTTCTGCTGAAAAGACAAAAATTTTATGCACATCACCCATAGTTAAAGGGCGGGGGGAGGAATGGGGAGGACAGAGAGAAGTGGAAAAAGGGAGGAAAGGGAAAAGGGGGGGGGAGAGAAAGAGAGAGAGAGAGAGAGAGAGAGAGAGAGAGAGAGAGAGCGAGCGAGCTAGCATGAGTTATACCATAGAATAATTAACACAAAACAGGTCTCTACCTTTCTTGGCTGAGAAACCTGGCAAGTACATCACTGGCTTTTAGTTTTTCAGTAAGCTGTATTGCCATGGAAACTTTCGAAAGATGGGGAGCTTGCACTCGAATCACTCCCTGAGGAACGTCAGCCTGCAAAGCAATAATGACACTGGAACAAAGCTGGCAGCAGCTGGAACATGTAACTCTGTACAATGCATTATATGGTAAGTGTGCTTAACTACTATGCATTTTACTTCACTACATAAAAACCTTAACTACTGTATAATGTAATTTGCTAAATTACATCAAACCTCAAATATCCTCGTAATGGTGATAGGGGAACTTTATAATGCCTGTGTAGTAATGCTTAATTATTTTTAAAGATGTAAAGAATGACAGCAATAACCATTACTGCCATATTAAGTGCTGATTTCTGAGTATTATCTACTAGAGGGTGCTTCTTCATGTAGCAATTTATGAAATTGAATCAGAAAAGTTATTTTGTGTGCTGTTGTAATGTATGCATTTTAAAAATGTACCTGCACGTTACAGAACTTTTTATTCCTGAGACTATTAAAAAAATGAAACATACTTTTCCAATACGTTTGTATTGTGTCTGTTTCCATTTGGCTAATGACCATACACTTTGAATTTAAGTGACCAATTCTAAATCCTTTTTATATATTTGGAGGTGGGGGGTATCGATGAAATATTTTGAGGATTGTAATATCAACATTATCAGGTAGGGCATTTGAAATAATAGGCTTAATTCCTACACATTCTGCTAAAATATAGCCATATGTCTTAAACAGACCCTAGAACAAACAGCATGCACTGATATTTAAAGATAATGCTTTAATACCTTGTTTAATACAAATAAAATGTATTAATTAAGCATCTACGGAGTACCAGGCATTGTGCTAGGTTTACTTATCTAGTAGATAAATAAGACATAAGTGCTTGATTGCACATTATTTTTCTGCTCACAATATACTTTTTTAAATGTACATAGTCTTGAATTGCTTTTTCTTTTCTTTCTTTTTCTATTTTTTTTTTTTTTTTTACATATATCATGTATATACCACAGATGGAATTAATGTGGTTTTTTTTTCAAAGTTCAACAAAAATAATATGGCTTTAGAATCAGGCTGCATAAAAATGTACATGTATCCAAAAGATTTCAAATTGCTTCTCAGTAACATCTGAGATGTAGTGTGAGAATACCAAAGAAAAGAAACGATACCACATAAGACTGTACAAGGGAGCATGGGATTGTGTTAAGACCTCCCCAAAGGGCTACAAACACCTGTTACAAGGGCAGAGAGACCATAGAGGGCCTGGCACCAACCTCAGACACCCTGCTGCCCTCGCCTGACCACGCAGTGAAGGGTCCAACCTGGGCAAAGACAAAGCATTTGGGGCTCCCACTCACTAGCCGGGCTGGGTGAGAGACTGCATTCCAAGTGTCCTTCTCTAACTTGTCCTGGGGATGCTGGGCACAACCTGATCCCTAAAGGACGTCCCAATCCTAGCCCATGCTCAGACCTTTCAGCTCCTGCTTCCTCTCTCCCATCCATCCTGAACCACTGGTTTGGTTTGCTGACTTCCAATTTCTGAGGCATGTAGTTTGGCTTGACACCTAGTCTAGTCTCTGACCTCTATCTTGCTTCTAGGATATAAGACTACCTTACCTTTTTCCTTAATTACGTGACATGTTTTCACTTGTAACATTTTGGAAAATGAGTGGCTTCTTACAATGGATGGGGCATTTCACGGGCAGCGGTACCTTTTTTTCTTTCAAATTTTCAAAGCAGTTATTAAATCAATGGTGTATCTTAGAACTCAGGGATTATGCTACACGCACTTCTCTCATGGCTTTCCTCCCAGCTTATATTCTGCTGAGGCCATTCTGTCTGCTGGTCGGGCCTCAACCGTGTGTTTCCTCATAGGAGATAGAAACCAATAGACTGGCCCTGACAACTGAATGCTGGAGTGAAAATTGTAATAGCGGCAGTTGAAGCACTGAGTCTATCTTCATAAAACCCAGTTCACTTTGTCCACTCAGTAGGGAAACAAATATTGAATTTTGAATTCTGTTAGTCTATTATTATTATTATTATTATTATTATTATTATTATTATATTATGGATGGCCAAGAATGGCAGGCTAGGGTTTGCAGATAACCATCTACGTTACGCTGATTTAAAGGTTAGGGAATTCTATGCAAATCCTTGTGCCAAATATCCTTACATATAGGTTTTCTATGGTGAAAGTAATGGTGACAAAAAATGGTCCCCATCATCACACTTTACCCAACCCTAGAATATCAAAGTCAGGCAAATCCATGCTGACATTTGAAGTGAAGGAAAATAATATGATTAAGTTGATTTTTTGTTTGTTTGTTTTTAAGGAGGGCACAGTTCACGGTGGCCCATGTGGGGATTGAACCGGCAACGTTGGTGTCGTCAGCACCATGCTCTAACCAACTAAGCTAACTGACCACCCCTGATTTTTTATATATAGAAAGCCCACAATAAATGAGTTACAAGAGCAAAATGATCCAGAAAAATAATGTATTGTCAAAGAGAGTTCAGGGATATGGCAACCTCACTCCACTCCCTGCCTTCCCACCACTATTCCTTGGGGCGCATTCTATTGTTTGAATAAAAAAGGCCAGTCAAAATTGGCTACAAACACCCATGCTTTCATATCTTTAGAGTTCTCCTATATATGTGAAATGGCAGGTCATTGTTGCATTAGGTTTTTTTCTGTATGTTCTACTTCACTTCTGAAATACCTCATTATCAATTTTTTCAAGACCCAGCTCAAATACCTCAAACTCCACAGAACCTTCCATGATCCACAGAGTCAAAAGGAATTTCCTCCCTCACACTGAAATTTCCACTGAATCTCTTTTATGATGGGGATCCTAGGATATGACACCGATAGTCTAGTTACACGCCACATGTCTGAGTCACATCTGTAGCCATCTATCTCTGTTTATTGATTAAATGAATCATTGAAAAGTATTTCTCACTAAAATGGTATGCTAATAATTGTAAAATCTCTCTAGCATAAAATAAAGTGTACCAACATGTATTTCCTTTAGAACAAAATATAGTTGTAGGAACATTGTCTAAAAGAACCCAATTAAGTTGCCCTTATGTACCACATGCTATTTCCTCTACTACTCAGAAGACAGGAAAGAGTGAAAGAAAGGAATTAAGGATGCTACAGGGATCATTCAGTCACTTACTCCTACACGCAGTTACCAACATCAGCATTCACCTGCTTCAGGATGTGGCCACTTCTGCTCCAAGACGTCTTATGAACAGCGGAAGGCCTCTAATAATACGACCACAGCCTACACTTTCTGAGTTCAGGGATCATACTTTGGAAAGCACAGCCAAGCTTCCTTATAGTGTCAGGGGTTGCATCCAAAAGCACCACATCTGACACAGGAATCCAGAGCCTCTCTAATAATGAGAGTTTGGAAGGAAGCTACCTGTTTTTGAGGCCACATAAGAGTTCTCATGTATATGTGAAACGGCACGTAATTGCCGCATTCTGCCTTTTGCCAGATGGGGAGTGGCATAGGTACAGGTTCCTTATGGCTGTCAAATTAAACATTTCTCACACCCTTCTCAAGGTGCAGGGGGTGAAGGTAGGCCAGCTCTGGAACAGTTTTAACCCTTCCCAAACAACGAACTATACAATTTTGACCGATTTCACATAGAGCTGTAATACCGTGTTTCCTTGAAAATAAGACCTAACTGGAAAATGAGACCTAGTGTGATTTTTCAGGATGACATCCCCTGAACCTAAGCCCTAATACATCTTTCAGAGCAAATTTTAATATAAAACCCCTTCTTATTTTCGGGGAAACACGGTAGCAATGCCTCTGAAAAGCTATTCATTAGATCTACAGTGGCACATAGCACCTTCCTTGATTGACTGGCCCGTTCCCTGACAACTAAGGAGCCCGTGTACTAGCAGCATGGATGTGTGTCTGTCTGTCTCCATGGGGGTGTGTGTGTGGGGGGGCAAGGGGCGGGTAGGAACAATTCTCAAAAGTGTTTATTTCTGTGGGACTACATCCCATCCAAATTCTGACAACAATATAAAGACTAAGAGTGACTCAATTTGAATCAATCATGCCCTTTACTGGTAGAAAAGAAATGTGTTTAACTGGAGATGTAACAGTTAAAGATGAAGAGTTTAAAAGTTGTTTTTGGAAAGTTTTTCCTGGATATCTTCACAAGGGTGGCCAAATGATATTTACTAAAGAAGATAAACAACAAATGATGCCAAAGCTCTTGTTTAAATGGTGTATGACAACTACTATTAAGCTCCAGCATCATGCTGTATTAAACACTAAAGCTATTAGTATACTAATTACATTGAGTTGCCAAGCTTCAAACAGATACAACATGCCTGAGCATTAAGCCAAACAGTCTGTTCTTAACTTAAGCCATAATAATAACTGAGTCTGTGGATAGTATTATCTTTGTAACCTTCCTGTTTCACTCATTTTTTTGTCTTAACAGCTTTCTGTCCCTTAGTTTTGTGTATGTGTGTGTGTGAGTGCACGCGCAGTTGTGAGCTGAAGTTATGTGATGTACATACAGCAAGACAAGTCTTTACTAACACAATTAAAATTTAGTCACAAAGGATTTTACAACTGACAAAATGTTAGTTAATTTCTTATGCAATCAAAGACTATTATGAGAAAATGGTTTTTTACAATCCTCACGTCTTACATTTTGAACTAAAGTATATTTATAAAAATTATTTTATTATTATTTGGCTTAATAAACAGAGATTTTAGTATCTTTCATGAGGTGTAGAGAAACACTACATTGCTATTTTTGCACTCTAGAGATTAGAAATTTAATGTTAGACCTTTAAAAGATACGTTATTCTTTTTTATTAGAATTTAATTTAAATGTAAAGCTGATGTTTTTAATACTACAGAAAAACCTTTATCTTCAAAAGGGCAAACTGGAAATACAGCTTTCTCAAAAAAAGGCCACATATAACAAATATTTCAGAAGATTAAACAAGGACATTTTAGCAAGGTATCTTAAACTAAAATGACATATTCATCACCTTATTCTGATTGAAGGTAAAAATATAGAAAGCATTCTCTACTACCTTGAACTAAGTGCTGATTATAATTGGGTCTTTGTTATCCAAATGCTAAACTTTTATCCAACTCACAGACCTAGAGAATTTTCAAGAAGGGCCTGAAATAACTTCCAGAGTTAATAAACATTTAATTTTAATGAATTAAGTTCTGCTATTTTCTTTTTATATGGTATTTTCTGCACTATATATGTATATATAAAGATTGTCTTTAAAAGAAACAAGATTGTGTGCTTGATATTGTAATTTGCTTTTCCACATGGGGTCCCAAGTAGATCTAGATGCCATTTCCAGACCTAGAACAGATGCTTAAAATAAGACCTGCAAGAATGCTTTGGGTCATAAATGTTCAATGAAACCAGAGATGGAATTCTAAATGGAGATGTAACTAAACACACGCATCCCCACACACACACAAAACCCAGAGTCCACACTGCACGGCTGCCAACTCCAAGACTGCTCTGGAGAAGAATGGCAGAAAATGGCAGCAACAGATTTCTTTTTGATGTCCAAAGCCCTAAACCTTAAAACAACACAAGACTATTTTTTAACTTTTAGCAAGTCATGTAAGCTCTCTAAAACCTGAGTTTCTCAACTGTAAATGAAGGGCATGACACTATATCATCCCAAGTTAACACTGAAGTTAACCATAGGATACAGAATTTTTGTTTCCTCTATCAATGAGGGCAGATGTGCTGGGCAGTTTTGCTTATTTCACAGACTCTCACAGAACCCCACTCAGTGCCCACACTCTCTCACAAATGCACAGCTTCCCTTTACTTTGAGAGGTAAGCTTAAGTGAGAAAAGAAAAATTATACAAATTTAGGTCCACAATGGACTTGAAACTTCCATGATTTAGTAATTCATAACCATAACCAGACGCTCATCAAAGCTGTCCCAGCTCCTTATTAGGAAGAGATGCAATCTGAGAAAATTATGGGTGAAATGATGGGAGGTCTGTGATTTTCTTACAAATACTAAAAGAAAAAAAGGTGTAGGAGATAAGATGGGACAAGATCAGAAAAAAGTGTTTGACTATTGGTGATGGGTTTGTGGGGGTTCATCCAGTATTCTATTTTTATGTTAGAAAAATCCCGTAAAATTAAATATATGTGCATGTACACACACACACCAAATAGGAGAAAATCTCCCTTACAATTTCTATACAATAAACATGCCTAGGTCCTGCTCTGGGAGACTCTGGCCAGTAGGGCCAGGGTGTGTCCCAGTTGTTTTTGTTTTTAATAATACCACATGTGTCTCTATGGCATACTTCTGGTTAAACCCCATTCATCTGGTCTTAGCCTCTCATTTTATAGAATAAACTGAAGTCCGGAGAGATAAAATGATTTGTTATTAATGTCTCATTAATGGCAAAGCTAGGACTATGTCTCCAAGCCACCTGACTTCTGGTGTGTGATGTGGTACAAATGTATGTGTGTGTGTGTGTGTGTGTGTGTGTGTGTGTGTGTGTGTGTGTGTGTGTGTGAGATATATCAATCCCAACTGTAAATTGAAGGCTACCATTAAGTGGTTGTTTGCAATGGCCTACAATTTTGTTATTTTTCCCCAAGTGTTTCTTCCTGCTATAATTAACAGATAAGCCTTATTAGCATTTAAGAAATTCATGTTTATACCAAACAATTAATATGCTGTAGTCATTAAAAATATTTGTCTTATTAAGTAGGATGAGGGGTAGGTTGAGGGTTCCCTTACAACCTGATTCATACTATTAATCTACCTAGTTAAGCATGCCTTAATAACATGAATGCTTGATTACATATAGTTAGCATTAATGTCACACAGAGTGCTTTAAAAAATATGATGAATTTTGATGTTCTACAATCTTTTATCTTTCATTCTTCCATCTCTGGCCATCTGGCTTATTCCATTAACACTGACAATGCTTCGGAGGATGTCACAACTGACCTTTCAAATGCAAAATGCAGTGGACCTCTATCCTTAGTCAACTTCTCTGTAGAATTAGGTACTGCCAACCAACCTCTTTTCCTTTACTTTTCCTCCCGAGTTTCTAAGACACTACAGTTTTCAACTTTCTCTTACTTCCTATCATTTCTTGGCCTCTTTTACCAGCTCCTTTTTGTCCCCAGACAGCTGTCTTTGCCTTTTAATTTTCTTACACCACATATACACTTTGTTTAACAGGAACCACTCTGTGGCTTCAACTAGAATCTCTATGTTGATCCCAAATGCACACTTCCAGCTCTGGCTATCCCCAAGCATGAGGCCCACACGGCCAACTTCCACACAAGCATGTCAACCCAAATGTCGAAAACGGACTTCCTTATCAAATGTCTGTCCCTTTTGCATGATGCCTTATATTGATGATAACGTCACTCTAGTCATTCTAGTGTCCTCTTTCTTCCACACTCCTCACATCCAATCAGTTTCCACATCTTGTGGGTCCTACCTGCTCACATTCAACACTTCTTTCCATTCCCTTTGCTGGGCCTAGGCTCGTTCCACGACTCTTGCAAAAGCTGTATAATGATCAGTTTTTATAATGGCAGGAATACATATTCAGTGTATTACCAACCGTAAGCCCAGGATTTTGGTATATATCACTTCTCAGAGTTTTTCTGTAATCAGTGGGAAACTGAGGATAATGGTAGAGACCTGGATTTAAAATCACATCGATTTGGTTTCAAGTTCCACCACTTTTTGTCTAGATAACCTTGAGTAAGTTAATAATATAATAATACATTATTATATTATATTATAATAATATATTATATAATAATATATAATATAATAATATAACACATTAAGCTACTATGAATTTTAAATGAGATGCTGTCCATAAAATGATTAGCATAATTCCTGACCTCTGGTAACATTTAAAATAGTGCTAATTATTACCCCTTACAAAATGTAGCAATATATTATTCACTGATTTGTAAGTTTTCTTCAACATACTACAAATATCTTACAATGTCAATATATACATTTGTATATCTCCATGGTGTTTTATTACATATTTATTCCATAACATATTTAACTAATCACCTCTATCCTTTTTACCACACTGCTCTCCAAAAGGATTCTACCGATTTATATACTCCCATCAACAAAGAAGTTAGCCAACATCTGCTACCTAACTGCCTATCTTTCGCTCCTCCAATCTTTCCTTCACCTGTCTTCATAGAAACTATATTAACATGCAAATATTGTCGGGCCCTCAATATCTACAGGGGATTGGTCCACCCCCACACCCCCCAGATACCAAAATCCTAGGATGCCCAAGTCCCTTATATTAAATGTCATAGAACTCACACAGCCAGGCCTACACATCTGCAATTCTCAACCACGGATCGAAATCAAAAATACTGTTTTGGATCCATGGTTGGTTGAATCCACAGATGTGAATCCTGCAATATGGAAGGCTGACTGCATTTACTGAAAAACAATTCACGTATAAGCAGAACAATTCAAACCCTTGTTCTTCAAGAGTCAACTGTAGAAGCATGTAACTCCCGATTACAACTTTCAGTAGTTCCCGGTCATACACAGAATAGAAGCCTGGCTCCGCCTTGAAGCATATTTCTTCCTTTTTTCTGCCCTTGCCTCTCCATGCACCTCACTGGCCAGCCAGTATGACCTAGTTTTCCCTCCAAACACACTTAAACATCCCCACTTAGATAGCTAACTGACATCTCACACACAAGAGGTACCAAATTGACATTGTGTGATCTTTCCTAAGTGTCAGTTCCATCCTTCCAACTCAGCCCCAAAACCTTCACGTCATTCTTGACTTCTTTCTCTAACAACTCATATCATTTCAGCACCAAGAAATCCAGTGGCTCTAACTTCAAAATATATCCAGAATCTGATCACTTCTCCACTTCCAGTGCAAACACTCTACAAACACTCTCTCATATAGATTTCATGGACCTCTTAAATGATCTCCTGATTCTATCCTTGCTTTCTTTCCTAGAATCCATTCGCAACACAACAGCCCACAGGGTCATTTTAAAACATAGATTTTCAAGCCTTTGCTCAAAATGCTGCAAAGACCCCACTTCACACAGGGTAAATCCAAATTCCTAACGATGGCCTATAAAGCCTTCCATAACCTGGTCCCACTGTCCCTGTGACCTCATTTCTTACTACCATCCCCCTTGCTGGCTCCATTCCAGTCACAATCACCCCTTGCTAGTCCTTAAATGCCCAAGAAAGTTCATGCCTTAAGGTTTTTGTGTAGACTGCTTCCTCTGCTTGGGCCGAGCTTCTCTCATGTACACCCAGCTCAGCTGCCTGCCCTCCTTCACATCTTCACTCAGATGAGTAATACCCTGACCACCCAACTTAATAACGCAAGAGTATGCTCCTCTCAATTCCCTTTTCTGCTCAACTATGCTTTATTCTTTTTAGAGCATTTATCACATACTAAGATTCTATGTGTTTGCATATTCTATTTATTTTTGATTATAGAATTTAAGTTGTAGAGATAACAGTAGTGATCTTTAGCTGATTTGTTCAATACTGTATTTCAAGTACAATGGCTGGCATATAACAGGCACACAGCAAGCAGTGGTTTAACAAATGAATAGTAGTATGTCCCAGGCAGTTTCATGTTCTATAATTTTGTCCTGCGTATTCAAATGATTTGTGGGAAGAGTCGGGGGTGAGGGGTGGGGGTGTTACACTGGCTTGTAGCAGAGTAGATGGCCCATGTTCCATCCAAAGGAAACAGCTGCTACTCAGACCCAGGCAACAGCTACCCTGTAGGAGAGCAGGTTCCCTACTGAGAGGGAACATGGGGATGCTCCTACATCCAATTTGTCAAGTTATTATAAGATGGGAATCCAGATTTTTATGTCATCTTTTTAGTTTTAAAATTCTGGCAACTGATGGAAACTTATGCAGAAAACTCTAATTATTTAGTGACTCACCACATATTCATAGTATTTGACATTATCTTGTACTTTATTTGTTGTTCTGTAATTTCCTATGTATATTTATTCTCCCTAATAAAATGATAGTAACTTGGAAAAAAATTTCTGGCAACTGATTAACATTTTTCAGCCACAATGACAGGCCAAATGACCCTTCACTGTGGGCCATGCTGTCACTCTGCCAAGAAGCTTCCTCTGCTAAGGAGACCTCTCTCTTCAATTTGATGCCTAAATAAAACCAACATATTTTTTTTCACATTTCAGTTCTACTTCTCTCTGATGCCCACTTCCTGTTTTGTAGGCCAGGATACCCTGGTCAGGCCTCCATCACACACCTCTAGTCTCTTTGAGCCCAACCTTTCCTCGTTCCCTGTGGGGTAAACACCAGCCCCAGCTCCGTTTGAATACCTCACAGGGAGTGAGTAGGGGCTTAGCACGCAAGAGGCAATTAGTAGCATTTTGTTAAAAGAATCGCTGCATTTCTCAGGAGAGAAAACCAAAACTCAGAGAAACTGAGTCAGAACTAATATATGAGAAAACTGAGGTTTAAATCCCAAGCCTTAAAATGACAATACAGCTTCTAACTAGTAGAGACAATTCTCAGATCAGCTCACACCTAATGAACCCCAAGTACAAACTAAAGAAATCCAAGTAAATGCTGTTTATCTGCAAATGACAAAATTATTTAAATGTCACCAAAAAAGTAACTTTGATTATTAAAAGGGTAAAGCACACATTTTGTTTCCTTAGATAAATACGGTGCCTCAGAGAATCACGTTCTAACGGCCTTACCAAAAAAGACAAGGCTCCAAAGTCACCTAAGTTAATATGAATAAGCAAAGCTGCAAAACAAGAAGATATTCACATACTTATAAAGATTTTAGAGGAAATAGAACATCTTAAGTTAAACAAAAATGGTATCTCAAAAATCCTTCCTAACCTATGATAATATCAAGCTTTCTCAAAGAATGTAAATACTATTTATATCTTCTCTTCATTTAATTTGTTTTAAAGATACTTCAAAATTGACTAAAAATGTTTAATGCCAAGAAAATGTTATTTTGTAACAGTGAAAGCTATAAATAAAGATTTTTTTTTTTTCTTTAACAATTTCTGGATCCCTAAGTAGGCCACAGCAGAAAAATCAAAGGCTGATAATTGCCATTTCCACATTATTCCACAAGATGGCAGCATGTAACTGACTAACCTCAATAGAGGTGCTGATGGTGGGGGTGTCTTCACTGTAAATGGAACAATGGAAACATTTTCATTTCATGATCTTAAATTAGAGCTGTGGTAACTCACTGCATAAATGTTTTTCATGCATATTTCATTATTTTAAACCCAGTTTTTAATACGTTCTTACAGCAGTTTGTAAATATTAATATTTAGATAGTTCTTTTCTAATTTAATTTTCTTTGTTCCAATAAAAGTTTCTCCAAATTTCTTCTTACAATCCAATCAAGAAGCTTTTTAAGTACTTACTGAAGTCCAAGAAGGAGCCTAGGCACAAAACAAACATTGATCTATTTGTCTATCTTGGTTAGTTATTTTTCTCTATTTTACAGATTAGAAATATTAAAGAAAAAAAAGACTACTGGTTTACACAAGGGACTCTTTACTCACTAGACATTACACATTCACTGGGCAACTGGAATCTCCAGGAAGACCTTTGCTGTTTAAATGTGGGTGGGTGGGTGTTGAGACATTCTGGTCTTGTTATCCTTTGTTACCCATTAACAAATCACATGTTAAATCACCAACACCTGAGCAACTATCAATACTGAGCATTAGTAGTCGTAGGAGTTCAGTTATTGCTACTGATGCCGTTAACTTATAAATAGTACCAGGGTCTAGTAAGTGTGTAGAAAGTCATACTACAAAAACATATAAAACTCTTTGTCTTTGTCGCATATGTAATATTAAAAACAATACTGAAATCTGTATAAACATGTATCTTCAAGTTTTTCTTACATCATTTGTACTCTTATCTTGCTTTTCATATTTTTCTCGGTCGTAAGCCATTTTCTTCAGCAATTTCTTCCTCATTTTTTTATCTTTTTTAAGAAACGCGGTATTTAGTCTCCTCACTTGATTGACAAGAAACTTGGGAATCTATGGAGAAATGAGATTAAGTCTGGAGAGGAAAAAGAAGTGGCACCATTTTGAACTATGGAAATAATTATATTTATTTCTTTAATTTGGAGAGAAGTAAAGGTTTTGTCTTTTTGATAAGATTATGCCATTTTACATGTACTCTTCATTAAATCTGTGAAACAAAATGCGTTGTATTATTCATTCACATGTGTACTGAGCATCCACATGATACAATTTAGCACCCATTGTGTACGTTTCAAAAAGAGACTTGAAGTTCAAGGACATAGTGGTCCTCTTCTATACCTTGTATGCTTAGATTGGAGACTGTCTAAGGTGACTGGCATTAGAGGCCACCACCTCAGCAGTTGGTCCCTTTAGCGGCCACCTTTCTACAACCTAGCCTCCAGCTAACCTACAGTCCCCTTATAATAGCCGGCTAGCTTCTCCTGTCAAAAGAGAAAGAAAAACTCACAAATAAGAGCTGACAGCTATCCATAATCCAGGAAAAAATGATCCTCAGAAGTTATATTAGCAAAATAAAATATTTTAGAAGTGACCAAATTGAAATAATGAAATAACGTTGGCACTTTCAAAATTGAAATTTAATGGACATTAATTTCTTTTTAAAAAATCGCATTTGAAATCACCTGTATCAATTACTTTTATAGAGAAGATAACAATAAAAAGACTCCAGAATCTAGATTTCATCACTCATTAACAGGGCTTAAAAATACATACTTACTGTCCACAGAGGTCCTTGATACTTAATTAATAAGTTCATGGTATTAGCTGTGCCAGCTGCCATTGCAAATTCTTGCTGTTCACTGAATTTCAAACCCAATGTGTGACACATGAAGAGATTCGGGGCCATGACCATTGCTACATTCATGACCGTCATCTTATTTTTCTCTTTATTGTCTATTACTCTTTGAAGAAATTCAAGCAGGGCCTGAAACACAAATGAGTCTGAGATTTTTGTTGTACGTGAAGATAGGAGATGAAAGCACTGTAGCCTATGGGATTTTTTTTATTTAGTTAAAAACAGTAAGTTGTGCATAACCACAGTCAGTGAGCCTCATCCAACAGGCAGTGTCATCAAAGCTTCTCTATTTGGTTAACACACGCTGAGGTGGTGCTTTGCTTCTACTAAGGACTATGGGGAAAAAGGCAGAGGACACACACATGAACTAGGTGGTAGGCAGAGGAATGGAGAAGTGTCAGACCAGGAGCCTAACTGAGCTGTGGAGCACTGAAAAGGATTTTAAAATATTATACAGGTATTCACATGCTTCAGAAGTGCTATACTTTTATCTCCAGGAATTAAAAAAAAAAAATTCCCTTAAAAAGGCTCATATAACCTCAGTTTCACTTGCTTTAAGGTACATAATAGCTAAATGACATGAAATCTGAAAAGAATGGAGAGCATGATGGGGCGAAACGGGGACTGAAGACAAAGAGTCTTTTGTTTTTTAAAAATGAATGAATGAATGAGAAGGAACTTTTCATCAGAAACGGCTTGTTTATGCTCAGTTTGATGCCACCCACTTTCCAACTCTATTGCCAACACTCAGGTGTCCTCTAAGCCTACCCTGAACAAAAGCCACAGGAAAATCTCCCCCTTCCTGATAGCACTTCAGGCTTTATGTTCTTCTTTTGCTTTCTTTCTTAAGTTAATTTTGGTCCAGAACAATAACAATAACTGCACAAGCATTCAGTGTTTTCTATGGGCGAGGCATTGTTTTAAGCACACCACAAAGCTCATCTCACTTAATCTGTACTGGACACAGGTGCTGTAAGTACTCCCACTTTACAGATGGAAACAATGTCTAAGAGAATGTAAATAACTTACCAGAGGTTACATAGCTAGCAAACAGTGGAGAAGAAATTTAATTGGAGGTCTATCTGGCTTTTGTTTCTGAACTCTCACCTACTAAAACAATCGCATTTTCTTATTTAGCTTAAAATACCTACACGAAGAAAGTTCAAATAAACGATACCAAAATGGAAAATCGAAACAAAACAAATAAAAAAACCCTTGTGTTATTGCTCGCAGGATTTCAGTGGGGGGAGAGCTCCTAACATTATCTTGAATCAAGTTTGGATGCTGTATAGATCTCAAAACTTTGAAAAAAAAAAAATAAAGGCATACCCTTAGTATCTAATAATGAGATTTATGTGTCTATTCCAGTACAGTGCGCGGTAAGTTAAATTGTAATCAAAGCATAAGGTTTTATAGACAATACCTTCTCAAATGAAGACAAAAGATTAATTGGTGAGGTTTGGAAAAAATATTTAATTTTCTTTCAGAGACCAGAATAATCATTCAGGCGCCAGTGTATCTCTTTCTTTATGAGCATAAATTTAGAGAGATTAGGTAATGAACCATTTTAATTGTGGTGTGCATATGCAGTAAGGTTATTCAAAATAATACTATAAGAATATTACAATGTGTGAGTAGATATAGAATTAAGAAAACGTTAGCCTAGCCCCTGCTGAAAGAACTTCATCTTCAGATGTATTTTTTTCTTCATCTGCACTGTAAGAACTGCCCTTTAAAAAAGCATCTATCACCAGTGCGGCATTTTATAAGTATCACTGGACTCACTTTCTGAAAATCCAGTGTAAGTCCCAGCATAGTTATTTATTAGTTGTGTGTGATATTAGGATAACCTTTAGACGTCTCTGCTCTTTAAAATCTTGTCATTTGTCAAGTGGGAATACAAATCTCCTACCTGCCTGGAGTAAGTGAGACAATGCATGTTAATAAACTTCCTCAAAAAATTAAGAATAGAGTTACCATATGACTCATCAATCACTCTTCTGGGTATCTACCCCAAAATTTTGAAAACATTTATTCGTAAAGATTTATGTAGCCCTATGTTCATAGCATTATTTACAGTGGCTAAAACATGGAAATAACCTAAGTGTCCTTTGATGGATGATTGGATAAAGATCACACACACACACACACACACACACACACACACACACACACATATATAAAATACAATAGAATATTACTCAGCCACAAAAAAGGATGAGATGCTACCATTTGCAAGAACATGGATGGATCTTGCTAAGTGAAATAAGTCAGACAGAAAAGGACAAGAACCATATGATTTCACTCATGTGGGATATAAAGCAAAAAGCAACACATGAACAAACAAAACAAAACAAACAAGAAAACAAACTCAGAGAAACAGACAACAGAATGGTAGGTACCAGAGGGGATGAGGATTGGGGGGAAGATGAAGAGGGTAAAGGGGATCAAACATATGGTGATGGAGGGAGACTGGACAGTGGGCAGTGAGTAAACAACAGAGTATACAAATAGCATATTATAAAGTTGTACACCTGAATTTTATATAATGTTATTAACTCATGTTACCACAGTAAACTTAATATTTTTCTTAAAAACTACAAAAATGATAAACAAATGCCAATGATTATATTTACATGGATCCCCCGTGGATATTTTAATATCAGTCTTTGTTATTCCTCCAATGCAAAGGAAAATATGATCATTAGTTCAAAGGCAAAATAATCCAAGGTTACAAAAAAAAACCTGGTCAAGCAGCCCCAAAGACACCTGTAGCTTTAGACTTAAACTGTGATATAGTGTCTAACACAGCACTTCTTAACCCTTAGATGTGCTGGAGAACTAGTTCACACAAGTCATACACATGGTTCTGCCCCTTCAAATGACAACTGAAGGAATGGCACGAGAACTGGAAAAATTGGAGAAGTTCACATTAAGCTTCCTGAAATTTCCTTGTGACTGAGTTTCCCTTCTCGTTTATAAAACTAAATTTAAATGGTTTATTCTCTTGTACATATGGTACTCTTGTCTCAATGTTTCTATAGTTAGAATTCCTGTTTGAAACCTTCATCAGAACTGGCTAACTAAACTACTAAAGCTTAAGGAAATTAGTAAAATTACTTGTTTGCATTTTCCAATTTTATCCTCCCCCCCCCATGTATTTCTCACCTTACCTCTAAAACTGTGCTCCCAGAAACTTTCGAGGTGAAAATTAAAACTACACTAAACATTGTTAAAAATATTTTTTTAAACAAAATATTTATTTTCTTTAAAATACAAAGTACAAAATTGACTTCCAGGCCAGCCTTACCCAATAGTAACCATACTGGAATAAATGTTTCCTCCCACAACTAAATGCAGGCATATTTTAAGCAAATCATGTGTTTTTCAGTTCCCACCTTATACTGGCCATTCAGAGGGCCACACACAGATAGGCACCGTTATGTGAATAAGATGTCAAGATTAAATTCCTCTTTGTGGGTAGTTGAAGCCCTGTGTCAGAAGTACAGCTGGCAAGCAGAGAACAGACTGGAAATCAGTCCCCACTTAGCCCTGGGCAAGATGTGCCTGTTTCAGCCACAATGTACACACCCTTACACAGCAGCCATGGTCACACAATATTTGAATGTAACGAATATAACCCTTTTTGGGGTTGGCCTCTGCCTCCAAAACAAAACAAAACCTAATGCTGCCTTCTCAATGATTCATTTGACAGTCATTTCAGTCAAAGGTGTTTTTTTTTTCTGACTTCACAATGTCAGAATAATTCTTTGGAAGTTCTCCTGTAGCAATGCAGTGTTTTCACTCCAGTAATCCTCATAAACTGCTTAATCCAGACAAGTTGAGTATTAACCTTCATTCCATGGGCATGAAAGGACTATCACTCACCTAGTTTCAGTTCAAGGAGTCTTAATGAGGTATAGGAAAAAATTTCCAAGATTTACCAACTGGTGGTTTTTGTTTTCTTGACATGAAATTTCTTGACATGCTATTTCATTTTAAATAGAAAGAAACATAGGGGATAAAGGGGCAAGGGTTGCACCCTTACCTGTATAAAAAATGTTGTTTTTAATGCAATGGCAAAACCTAAGGTACATATTCTTTCTAAATTATATATTTTTAAGTTTTCTTTTTCTTTCATAAAAGTTTATAATTAAACTTTTTACAACTACTCTATAAACTTGTCATTAAAAAAATAAATCAATGTGGAGCAATCTATTTGTTATGAAATCCTGACACCACTTGTAATAAATAGTATTAAATCGTACATTAGACCAAAACACTTTGAAATGATGAAATACATCAGGAATTCAAGGTAAGCCCTTAGAGAAATCACCAGAATTTGAGTTGGTCTATCTTTTGGCTAACCAAACAATTTAAAATCATCATTATGACTTATTCGAAACTCTACTGCACAGAACTACAAAAGAACATCTTTAGGCAGCAGTCAGTTATATGTGATGACTCATAGGATTTTCTTTTTAAACATTCATTTTTCACCATACCAATACAAGCTGACTAAATAAAATTTGACAAATGCAGAAAAATAGAAAGAAAAGAAAAACCAAAAAGCATCCATGTTTCCATTAACAAATGAACCTCAACCACCTGTTTTGGTAGAAGAAATGTTACAGTAAAAATTAAAACACAAAACACCTGGTAATACTGTTAAAATGACCAACCCTATAAGTAAGTGAATAAAGAGTTAAAGATTTTCACAATCTGTCCTTAAAAACAGGCCTTTTCTTTGTAGACGACTACTAACATTTCCATGATATATTGTTTTGCCACAAATAATGAAAACTTAGTCTGCTTAGTTCTGAGTAGGGTTTCCAGGCGGGAATTCCCACCAGTTCTCAGGAATTTTTTTCATTTTCCCGTTCCGGAATCCCGAGAAAAGTTGGTTGGGAAATTGGGAAAATCGGCTCCTTGAACCCAGGAGGTTGGTAGTATCAGCCATCACTTTGTGGAAACGATTCATCGTGGAGAACATAAAACAGTTTGTATCTCGGGATTCGGGAATGGTAAAGCGGAAAAAAAATCCTGCGAACGGGCGGGAATTCCCACCTGGAAACCCTCGTTTGGAGAGACATTTAAAGTAAATGAATCCAGCTGACCTTCAGTGTGTCTCGGTTTGCGTCAGGCAGGAGGATGATAAGAAGGTTCAAAGCCTGTAGTTGTTGCTCCCTGGTTGGAAGATCTGCAGACAAATTAAATAAATCTGAACTCCTGTCTTTACTGAACATTTCTCTTTATTTCTTTTTTCTCATTTTGTAAGAAAAAAGTTATTTGGCATAAACATCACTGTGAAATGTAAGACACAACGACTGAGCAACAAGCCTCGTTGAAAGTGTGTTTGTGGGAGATGAGGAGAAGCAGCTGCTGCCTTAGAGCTTTCTCTCAGAATGCTCACTTCCAAATGCGATCATATGATGAGCAGCCTTATGTTTGCAGACACACAACAGTGCTTTTAAAATAATTTTAACTTCTGCATGATAATTATTCCCCAATAGAAAGACAGAAGACTGGACCTTCCATAAAAGGGTGTCAGGGTGCATCTGCAACAGTGAAATTTGTTTCCTCTAATGGTGAGTGAACAAATTATGTGGTAAGAGTCCATTAATTCTAACAGGAATATGTCAAACAGAGCCTGGAACATAATAGGTGTTCAATAAACGTTTGTGGAATGAATAAAAAAACCACCCAGCAATGAAAGAGTCAAAGAGGTACATTATTATCATTTTTGGTAGCCCTTATTGCATTTAAGTAATACTTATGGATATTTGGAATCATTCTGGCATTCGTTTTTCAGGGATAACCTTGGTCCTTTAATCCATATCCAATGAATTTGTGCAAAATTGCACAATTTAACCATTAAAAACATATTTTAAGCAGAAGATAATTTCAGTCATGTCTTCCCTAGAAATTCTGAAGAAATATTATGAGATGACACATGGAAATCATCTCAATATTGTGGTTTAAGAATAGCCTGGAACACAATAGAATATTATTCAGCCATTAAGAAGAATGATATCTTTCCATTTGTATCAATATGGATGGATCTTGAGAGCATTACAATAAGAAGTAAGCCAGAGAAAAACAAATACCATATGATCTTTCGCATATGTGGAATCTAAAAAAAAGAACAACAACAAAAAAACAAAAAACAAGCTCATAGGTACAGAGAGCAGATTGGTGGTTGCCTGAGACAGAGGGTGAGGAGCATGGGCAAAATAGGTGAAGGGGGTCCGAGGGTACAAACTTCCAATTATAAAATAAATAAGTCATGGGAGTGTAACGTACAGCATGGCAACTATCGTTACACTGTATTGCATATTTGAAAGTTGCTGAGTAGATTTTAAAAGTTCTCATGACAAGAAAAAAAATTTCCTTAACTCTGTATGGTGACAGATATTAACTAGACTTACTGTGGTGATCATTTCACAATACATACAAATATCAAATCATTATAATGAACATCTGAAACTAATAATGTTGTATGTCAATTACATCTCAACAAAATTTTTTTTTTTTAAAAAAAGAATAGCCTGTATTAGTTCTGGTCAGCACTGGAGCTCACTGTAATCATTGAGTGTCCCCCTTTTACTCTCAGAAGTGTCCCAATTTGGAAGATAAACATGTAGTCATTAGAGTGTGGCAATGGCATTTTTCCTTTTATGTTGGCCTCTAGGATTGAAAGGGAAAATTATAACAGTACATAAACCTTGTAAGATTTCTCTGTTCACTGGAAAGGAATTGAGAACTATGTGAGACATTAATTGGGAGCTTGCCCAAGACTACAAAATGGCACGACATTAGAAGCCCACTGCTCTCCACCAATGAGGCAGAAAAATGATTTGTTCTATGCTTCTGCATGACAATTTCGAAAAGCTAATTTTTCAGAAAATAGTCACAGATTTTGCCACATCTCGCTGTGCTTTTATGATAACTTTTAATCCACAGCTTCTCCTGTAAGTGTTGCTTTTAACACTTGGCAAGAAAAACGTATCAGACACTTTACATGACTCATTCTATTATAAAAGAAATGTGAAGTTTCCAGGTTGTAACATGAAAGTATATTGTATTGATTAAAGGGCTTGTAATTAATCTGTACCAAAAGAGAACATTCTGTTATCTATTTATTCAGAGATGTATATTTATAAAGGAAAAGGAAAATGTGTGGCATTTGAGAACCGCTGAAATCAGTGACTCAATATGCCTAACCAAATACGGAGGGTGCCAAAAAAATGTATACAAGTTTTAAGAAAGGAAAAAACTGTATTAAAATTATAATACTCAATATATACCAATAACAAAAGATGAATACCAATCATGTGTATGCATTTTTTTGGCACCCCTGATATATCTAGTAATAATCTCTGTGATGCAAAATGTCATGAAAACAATTAATATGGATGGCAGCAGTACAAGGATGTCTTCAAAGAGGGACAGCACTTACTCTGGACAGCCTGAAAGGCTGTGAGATACTCTACACTGAGCAGCGGCTGCGGCAGCTCCCGGATGAACCGCTTCAGAAGGCTGGCTGCATCGTGCTGCTTGACACTTTCCCAATTAAAAGTCCCTTCATAAAACTTTGCTTCCAGCTCTTGGCAAAGACTCTGAAAGATAGGAGAAAAAAGAAAAAAAAAGAAAAAAACAGCTACCAGTAAGTGGATTTTTTTTGCCTGCTGAGAGTATGATACACTTCCCACTTTACAAGTGATTCTACTCTTTAGAAAATACTTCTGAAAATGCTAAAGGCCAACACTTCTCTGTTACTCAGAAAAACAGTATTCTCCCTACCCCTGGTATACTTTACCAAATCAAAATTATACCTGAAGCCAAAACATTCAAAAATTTTACCTATTTTCCTGGACATAAAACAAACATTAAGCAATAAGGGTTTAATTAAAAGATTAGTTTAAAATAGTCTTTCCATTTGGGGGCTTTACTTAGATACTATAATTTTTCACTAAATTTAAAAAAAGCATTAAAAATAACTATGTTTGAAATTATTTAGAAGTACATTCCATACCAAAATAGGTAACCAATCTCTGGGTCTAACGCAGAAGGCTACCTGATTAGTCAGCTCTGGGTAATGGAAAACCAAATTCTATAGCAAATAAGGCATGAAAATACATCAATACACCTGTCTTAAATGCACAGGCGTAGGTGACATAGCCATCCTGCTGCCAGATGCAGATGACAATTTGAGTCTCCGTAGAATTAGAAATACCTAATTCATTTACCTCAAGGACTCTACAAATTTGCCAAAGTATTAGTAATAAATCAATTTAGTTTCACAATTACTATCTCCTATATGCTTTTCCACTGTGGCCTAAGTCCTATTGTGTTAGAAATCCTTCCGAGTATCTGTCACTTTCTTCTGTTATTTGAAACTGTTTTCCCAAATTCACATTTTGTTCTTCTTATAAGGTGAATTTATTATACTTGCTCTTCCCAGCACAACTCCATTCTCTACCCCAGTTATTTCTATAATTGCTGAAAAATACAAACATGAACCGAGAAATTGGGAGTGGGGGAAAGAGAGGTGGAAGGAGAGAAAAATGAAAGAAAAAAGGAAGAGAGGGAAGGGGATGAGAGATGGGAGGGGAAGGAGGGAAGGAATGAGAGGGAGGGGAAGGGAGAAAGAAGAGTACAAGAAATTTGGTGGGGAAGGGGAGAAGAAAGACAACCAAAATTTTTGCATATTATCTTTAAATTATTTATAATGGACCAGCTGCTGCACAATTTGGTATGTGAAAACAGGCTGGGTTGAAGAGAAGAGCCAGCTGAATCCACTTAATTGATCTTCTTAGAAATTACATTTAGTTGAACTCAGCCTTCTGCCAGCTATCCAGTCAAAATATAAAATACACATTAAACTCGCTATTATGTACTAAAGTAAATGTGTTTATGACCTGTGAGTTGTCCATTACATTCTGCTAATGTATGCTGTGTGAACAGAGAACTGAAAAGCGGTGTTCTTGCCAATATGGATAATATGAAGTCACGTTACCTGTTTCTGAGGGATTCTTTCTCTGTAAGAGAATGTACTTCTCAACAGAACTTATCTCAGAATCACACACCATGTCCATGATTGACTGGTGGTGAAATTGCTGTAGGTTTTCCCAAATGAAGTGAAACAATGGCAACTTATCAAACTTACAAAAGCACCAAAAAAGTTTCGTGCACCAGACACCAAACTCAGGGGACACAAACTGAATGAAATTTGTGAGCAGGGTATATCAGGTTACTCAAATCCCATTAAACCCAGATCACTACACAGTAAGACCCAAGTAGGCTGAAACTAGCCTCCTAAATTGAGGAAGCTTATCAAAATAAGCAGGTGATGCAAACTAGAATGTATGAATAGTAATTCCACACTTGGCAGCACCACAGCCAGTCACAGGAGAGGGTGCACTCAGTAAGAGTCATTTCTTCCTGACCCTGCTCTAAAGATTTCATATAGAAAAGGTCTTAAGGAAGTGAACAGAGAAAATCTCCTTCCTCTATCCTGCTTTCTCTTGGATTTGCAAATTCAGAAAGACAATGTATCAGATGTGGACAGTAACTTGTACTATCTCAGTGTAGAGCTAGAGTTGAATTTGGAGGATAAGGTAAAGGAAATTTGTTAATGACTGCTACCCAAAAACATCTCCTAGATGAATTCTCCAGACACAGCTACAATTCCAAGTATGAGGCCCCTGTAAAATGCAAATCGCCTGAGAGGCACATGTATTATGCATCATCTATAGGGTAGCTGCCATCTTTACCACGCATTCATGGGATGTTTTATTCCCCAGGGCAGGACTTGAGCGACAGAGAGAAAGGAGGAGGATACATAGCATCTTAGGAGAGTGGGAAGAAAATGCCATCTTGAGTGAAAAGAAAGCGGGGGTAGGGAGAAAGAAGGCTCCAACTGGGATGTCTGGGAAAAATCTCTTTCACAAACCAGACTCAGGCTACCCTGGATCTAGTGAGACAGGGAACTGTGAAATTCAGGAAAATAATTGAGACAGTCTCACTTTGCCAGCTCACGAGGACTACTGATGTCAGGTCTCCTACTCTACTCACTTGATGGAGTTTATCACCCTGCCTTTTTTAACTGACTTGTTATTACTCAGCTGACTAAATCTATCACCAGACCCCTGTGAAGATTTTCACTCATCATGTTCTCTTCTCATAAGAAGGATGAGACTACTCTTGTCTTTTGCCTGTTTACTTTCGTTCCTTTTGGTGTTCGCACAGTAGAGAGATTATTTGTCTCTTTCTCATAGAATTATTACAGGTAATATGGTGATTTTGAAAAAGAAATCAAAACTTACACAAATCAGAAGAGACTTTAGAAAAAATGAAACATAAATTGAATGTTAAAGAGTTTTATTGTTATATTTTATCTCCTGTCCTAACAATGGGAAGAAGGTGCCAGAGGGCAAGTTAGCTTTTAAAATGTAAATGTACAATTAAGAAATAAAATTTTACATTAGTAGAACCAAGAGATTACCTTGATTCTAATGGCAGCTCCAGGTATTCTTAAGAGGCCTTCAGTTTCCAAACCTCCCTCTTCAATTCGGGAAATCAACTGTGTATGAACAGAAAAACATTCTGATTTTGGTATTCGTAACAGGTACAATTCCAAATTTAACATCTGTTTCACATATAAGTAAATAAAAACTGATTACAATGACACGTATACTGGATTTCACGACGTTTTTAATGCAGTTACACTACCACTAGCTTTTAAACCAATTAAGTCCTAAAACTTTAGTTATAATTTAGAAAAAGTTGGGTCTTATTCGCCTTTGTAACAGAAGTGGATAATGGCACACAAGTTGTAGTACTACAAATACATGGAAACTGCAAATGTTCATTGTTTAAAAGCAACTATAATAAAACCATCCATTTCTTCTACTTTTCCCAAAATATACATTCTGCAATCAAATAAATCTTATGAAATTCTTACATCTCTTTATCAGTTTGTTCAGAGAAAGAATTATTTATGATATGAAAAAAAAACTGCTTGAAAATATTCATTTTCAAGCCTTCAAGCTTTTGGTGGTAAACTTAAATAAAAATCAGTTCTTCTACAGGGCTTCTAAATCATACTGGATGCCCAATTAATGCATGAAGATCTCTCTCCCTCCAGTGCCCCATTAAAATAACAAAGTTTTGTGTGTTTTTTGTTTTTGTTTTTGTTTTTTAAATAAGGCAGAAACCCACAAGAATAAGGCAAATAGAGAAAGTGCAATGACATACTGTTGGAAGCTAGGAAGATGATAAAAGTGTGGTTAGTTTCTTGGCAGAGTAATCTTCCAATTGGAATATGCATTCCCTGGGCAGTACATGAAGGCTTTACGGAGCATATTCTGCTGTTTTAAGGAAATCAATTTCCTTGTCTTTAGTTTAAATATAAGACACTAGCATCATATAGGTTTTCCTTCTGACCACTCACTCCCTTTTACAAGAGCCTTCTCCTACTTTATAAAGACAGACCTATACTTCACTCATCCCCAATCTGACAATAATACTCTCTGCACACCCTAAGGCATACAATCTTCCAGAGTGCCAGAAGAATGTAAAATGCCATTTATTTTTTTCTGGGACACCTTTAATGATTAACCCAGGCTCCATAAACTACATAAAGCTTACTGTTTTTCTCTTGGTTATAAAAGTGTCAGAGAAGCAAAGCATGGCATCATAAATGAAGTCTTTTGACCTTTGTCTAGATGATTTGAATGAAGTAAGATATACTGAGTATGTAGACAATGAATGAGATGGCAATTTTTCTTCAATGACCTCACCTCTTCTATCTCTGGATTATGGCCAAAGAACGAACTGATTTTGAGGGAATCAGGTAAGAATAAAGAAAAGAGTAGTCTCAAAATTCTCCCAAGGATTTACTATTAGCTGAAAAGAGAAGCGTCTTTAACCAGTCAGAGCAGTATGTGATTTTTTAAAATTCAACTGGAATATTTTTCAAGACCGTATTTTTCAAATCACTCTGGATAAAAACCCACAGCAAAATAATTTACATGAATTATTTTATATTAGATGAGCATTATTCAATAAACTATTTAAAACCAAATTTATCAAATAATACCATGCAAACGTTATTCAATGTACAAGCAATTTTCGTTTTATTTAATCTTATGAAATGTTTAAAATGTTCTATTAACAAAAGATAAAATTATATGCTAGTTGCTGGAGCAAATTAGTTTTTAGCAGCATAAGCCTTCTGCTTTCATTAAATACAAAGGAAAAAATCACCATGATTTCTAAATAACTAAATGAATGTAATTTTCAAATTTTTATATTTGAGTCCCTTTATTATTCTCTAAAGCTGAAAAACTAACATTCAATAAAGGTGTGTGTATATATATATATATATATAGTGTGAAGCAATGTCATGTTTTCTCATATTTCTCACTTTGAAAATAACATTTTTTATCTACATTATATTGCATTAAAACAAAAAATACTTTACAGCTTCCCTTTCATTTTCAAGACTTAAAATAGAAATGAAAAATAACTATGCTGATCATATATTTTAATCATGCTGCTTTTAGTAATTTATCTTTCAAAATACAGTCTATAATTTATCAGTAAGTTTCACATTTCCCAAAATACATCACATACTAATATGAATTAAAAAACAAACTGAAAATGAAGTCAAACTTTTTGACACAAAGTATGTTTGATCTGGCTGATTAGTTGGACAGAGAGAACAGAATTTGCTAATTAGGTGGAATTTTTCAGTAGATTAAAAATTAAGATTATTTCTATTTCCCCAAACCTTTCTGAAAATATGGTTTAAACAATGTGCCTCTGAGGGAAAAAAAAGGTACAATTCAAAGATATTAAGAAAGCTTTAAGCCCTTTTGGGGTATATTTCTCAATAACTGAGAAAATATAATCCTCTAAAGACTGCTAATGAATTTTTTTACAAATCGGTGGTTTCCAATTCTTTCCTTTCTACAAAATTGAGGGAACACCTAATTGAGTTTTCTGGTGATAAGTCAAAAAATATTTTTCATGATAAATCACTTTTTCTTTTTTGCTTATAATTCAGAGGGGATGCAAACAGATGGGTGTTTATCTAACAGTGAGCTCTTTACAAACCCTTTTTATTTTTCATATGAACAACAACAACAAAAACAAAAAACTTTTGGGCCATTATCCAATGACTTCAAATTGGTGGGCAGCCAGTCTCTAGAAAAGACCACAAACGTGAAATAAATAACTAAATACATAAGAAAACAATTTCAAGAGAAAATGACAAAGGATTGGATGCAATCCTGAATCTGGTCAGGAGGTATCATTGAACCTTTGTGGAGACTGCAGCTTACCCTTCACTGGTGTGATGCTGCATTTGATGTGCCCACTTGATCGGCTATGGTGCCCAGTTGATTGGTCAAGCACTAGTCTAGATGCTGCTATGAAGGTATTTTTTAGATATGATTAACACTTAAGTCAGTAGACTTTGAGTAAAGCAACCTATTCTCTGTAATGTCGGTGGGCCTCATCCAGTCACGTGAAGGCCATAAGAGCAAAGACCGAGGTTCCCCAAAGAAAAAGCACTTCTGCCTCAAGACCACAACATAGAAATCCTGCCTGAGTTTCCATTAGGCAGATTTTGGACTCAAAACTGCAACATCTACTCTTGCCCAAGTTTCCAGCCAGCTGGCCTGCCTGATGTATTTCAGACTTAACAGCCCTTACACTCACACAAGCCAATTCTTTAAAATAAATCTCTCGCTAGATGATTGATAGATAGATAGATAGATAGATAGATAGATAGATAGATAGATAGATAGATACAGATAGACATAGATACAGATAGATATAGATACCCTATTGTTTCTGTTTCTCTGGAGAACACTAACATACTTAGAAGGAATGGTGCTAAGATCCCTGTTTTGTACAACCATAAGTATACAGTAACTGGCACCTTTTATTGACATTAAAAGAATTTGAATAAACGGCCTGAATTTCTTAGCACCACTCTTTTAATCACAGGCACTGTTGAAAACTATTTAAACAGATACAGGCTCTACAGGCAGTGGCTAGCAGAGGCTGATAAGTAAACTGTGTAGAACAACGACCATTAGCAGAAACAGAGTTACAGGTTTGGATGTAATGGAGACATGAGGAATAAAGGAATCAGAGATTAATAGGTAAGACAGGTAAACGACTTAGAAAAGCAGAAGACTAAGGGCCAAGGAGATTGAGCTTTAGTATCGATGAGTTTACTAAGTCAATCAATTGCCACTCTTGCTATCACCAGAACTTCCAGAAACTGCTATGCCTGGGCTATAGCAAAGAATCTATAGTTTTGGTAGTCCATAACTGATTTGACCTGCTTCCCTCACTGTGCGTTCCCTGGCTCGTATCATATGTAATCTGTGTTTCTGAACAATGATGGCTCAGAGGTTAGAATGAAATTCTTACATTGCCATAGATAATACCCTTATGAATAACTGAGTGCTGACTATACAAGTGACTTGACAGTTTAGCAATCATTTTCTAATTCTACTTTATGGTTTCTTGGCCTAGTTTGGAAGTAGACACTGGTAAATTAAATTGGACATCCTCATTGTAAATAGGAAAGCTTGGGAAATATACACAGGCATGAAATATTCATGAGGATTCAATTTCCTAGAAATTTATAAGCAGTTTCCACTTCTATGTATTACAGAATTGAAATCTCAATTATACAAAGGCAGCTAATATAAGACAGGAAAATGCCAGGTAATCACAGTTACAGTAATAATACCAAAAGTGTCACCATGAAATAAAAATTATGAGCCCTTGAAACAAATGTGTTGCCTGAATAGAAAATCAAAGTACAAAATAAAGCAGCATATAATTTGGCAAACTATATTATAATACTATGGATACAAAAACAAAACAAAACAAAACAAAACAAACAAACAAAAAAACCCAAAACACTATTAGCTCAGGTATGTTCTCTCCATGCTGACCCATTTAGGCATACTTACTTTTTGAAATATCAAGGGTATTCGAGTTCCTGGTACTTTCCTCTGATCTTGTTCTAATAATACTGTCAATGGAACACAAAAAACGCCAGAATCTGCAACAAAAAGTAAAATAAAATTTATTCACTTCTATAACATATTAGTGCAAAATGTTAAGGCATAAGACTTCTAATATAGTCATACAATCAGACAACGATTTATTGAGCATCTAGTAAGTGAATGACACTATCTAAGCATTAGACATACACATTCCAATAGGAAAATCTGGGCCCTTCCATATAGCGCAATCTAGCAAGGAGGGACAACTAAACATATGATTGCAAATAATCTCACTGGAATAACTAGAAAAGTATAAACTGCTACATAAGAGAAATAAGAGTGCTATGAGAGTGCACATAAAATATGCAAAAAAAATACTAGATGTAGTCAAATTAAAAGTTTTGGCTCAAAGCAAGTATCACTCATCTCTTCCATACTTAACTGACATTTAACATTCTACAATACAGCAAAATATAAATACTTGCTTTTTGAGAAATCAGCTAAAATTATGATCTTGTTCTACGAATGCTATTCTTTAGAAAAGAGAGCAGATACTTAGTATTCTTTTTTTTTTTTCTTTTAAGATTTTATTGGGGAAGAGGAACAGGACTTTATTGGGGAACAGTGTGTACTTCCAGGAATATTTTTCCAAGTCAAGTCGCTGTCCTTTCAGTCTTAGTTGTGGAAGGCGCAGCTCAGCTCCAGGTCCAGTTGCCGTTGCTAGTTGCAGTCCCTTGTGGGACTCGAGGAATCAAACTGGCAACCTTGTGGTTGAGAGCCCTCTCTCCAGCCAACTGAGCCATCTGGAAGCTCAGCAGCTCAGCTCAAGGTGCCATGTTCAATCTTAGTTGCAGGAGACAGAGCCCACCATCCCTTGCGGGACTTGAGGAGTTGCACCAGCAACCTTGTGGTTGAGAGCCCACTGGCCCATGTGGGAATCGAACTGGCAGCCTTCGGAGTTAGGAGCATGGAGCTCCAACCACATGAGCCCCTGGGCCGGCCCCCTACTTAGTATTCTTAAATGTACATTTGCAGTTTTATATATTTGGGAATAACTCTAGAAGAAATGGCGGGTAATAATTTATAATTTTTCTAAATCGAAATCATGTGCTTAGAGTCTGGTAGGAGTGTGGCTTCTACCCAGTTACTCCCACCCCACCCCTATCACTGAGGGAATAGTTAGCACAGAAGTGTAACACACACCATTAGGGGAGATGTAAATCATTTGTGAACATAGAGGGAGTATTATTTTGTGGTATGAAGCTAATCATTGGAAACCGTGATTCTCAGTGGAGACGCCATTCAAGAAAATGCCAGTAATTCAGTAAATAACTTACAGTTTAAAAATTAAGAAAAGATGTAATCTTCAAGAATGTCAAGTCTAATTTACAAGATAGATAGCTTAGATAAGATACAAAAACATTTTTAAAGATGGAAAGAAAATCTAGCAATAGTGATACTCTTTAATGACTCAATATTTCTCTTAATATTGGCTTAGTATTGTTAGTATGCAATGCTAAAACATAACATTAAAGAAACCTCTTCAAGCCATTTTTTAAATCTTGAGCACTGAGTCACAGCTATTTAAATTATATTTCTATTTTATATTTGGAGAGGGCTTCTAAAAAGCATCTGAAGTCTTAATTATCTATAATGGACTTGTGGAAAACCAGAAGAACAATTTAACTCAGAAATTCACTATCCCAAGCTTTAAAATAAAATATTCAAAGGAACTGAGCACAGAATGAGGTCTTCTGGGGCCCAGCATGGAAGAGAGCTTGAAGGTAAGGTACACTTCAGTTCTACAGAGAAATTGCCTCTAAAACTTAAATCAGGTGAATACTTGTCTTTGCTAATGTTGCCATAGCAACTCAATAATCCTCTTTCTTGGTTTTTCTTTAGAGGGTTCCTTTACCATTAAACTAGAGGTCAGAAATTCCTAAACAGTAAAGCTTTGTCAACAGAGAGTGATCTGGATTTCCAGACCAGTCCAGTCTTGGAAAAACAAAAACCAAGGAGGTGTCTGTTCTTTACCATATTATTAAAAATAAAGTATTTTTATATAATGGGTAAAGCAAGCTGCTTACAAAAGAAAAACTACACATACCCATGATGAATACAATTTAGTGGTATTATGTGCCACAATGACATTATTTTCTTAGTAGAGTGAAGAATGTTTTTGCAAAATAATCAGAAGTAGAATGTTAATGAACAAAGGGACAGACTACTAACTACTTTATGTATTTCCAATCAAATAAATAAGCAAAAGTAATCAATCAGGATCAAGAACCTTAAATCTATTCAAGATCTCATTTTGGAAATAAATCAGCATATGTGCTAGATGTATTTTTTTAATACATAGTTTTCAAAGGAGAGAGCATGTGAGTTAAAATTGTTTGATTCAGAATTTCCTTCTAATTCCCTTCTATGATAATGAAACCTTTGATTATGCTTTTTGTTTTCTCTAGTCTAAGAGACAGTGCATTTTTATCAAGTTACAAAATTTCTGAAGGCAACGTTAAAATCTAAACTTTAGATGTATTCACGTGTTGGTTTACTTTGTAGATGTCCTCCCACTCCACCCCCCCAAAAAAAATAGTTCTAAGAAGCTAAGCTCATCCTTGCTGCTTTAGAAGTAAATCCAACCGTTTTTCATTTCAAAATTACCTTTTGTTTTGATTTTCACAGCTTTTTGTTTTTTCAGTTCAACACCCAATATATCACAGAAGGCAGTCAGTTCAATAAGGGCGAAAGCGCAAACTTTCTTCATATCTTGAGGCGCTAAGTCACCAATCTTGGTGGTGCCTGTTTTCTCTTTTGGCAATCTGAAATTCTAAAACAAATACCATTAACATAGTAAAGCTGTATAGTATCTAACCATTTTTTTTTAAGAAAAAATTTAAAATTATAAGTATAGAAAGAAGTTATTCGGCAGATAGTGACAATGAAAGCTATGGCACAATTTCTCCAGTCAAAATAAACGGCAATACTGTCCCAGTGATGATCATCCCCAAACCCATGTGAAGTTCAAGACTCAGTATCCGATGTCTAACAAACCATGGAACCAGACCATGAACTGGGAGTGGCTAGGAGGACAAAAGGGACAGTAAACCCAAAGGAGAAAAACAGCTCTAGTTAGCTGACCTTCAAACACCAGGAAAAATTAGACGTCCAGCACAAACCATGAGGAGGAAAAGGAAGCAGGGGAAGTAGAAGAGAAAGAGAAAGGAATAGTAGCCATGAGTAAATGCTTTTAATGTGCTTGGTACCCTTTACCTACATCATTAGTCGCTGCCATATATATGACTATATATGACTATATATGACTATATATATATATATATATATATATATATATATATATATATATATATATAAAATAAAATAATATTAATGTAATAATATGGTCATAAAAACCCACATAAGGTAGGAACAGAAGGGCTGTATACCGTGTTTCCCAGAAATAAGACCTAGCCGGACAATCAGCTCTAATGCGTCTTTTGGAGAAAAAATTAATACAAAACCCGGTCTTATTTTACTACAATATAAGACTGGGTTAACAATATAATATAATAATATTATACAACATCGCATAACAACACATAATAAAATGTAATATAATACTGGGTCTTATATTGATTTTTGCTCCAAAAGACTCATTAGAGCTGATTGTCCGGCTAGGTCTAATTTTCAGGGAAACAGGGTAGCATGGAGGGTGGGAAGAGCAGAGGGGAGACTACGAGCATGACCTTTAGAGCCAGAATGCCTACGAGTCATCTGGCTACTGACTAAGCTGTGTGTAACTTCTGGCAATGCTTAACCATTCTTTTGGTAAAATGGGGGAAGAGATGGAGGAGATGGGGGAGTGGAAGGGGTGGGAGAAATGGGAGGGAACGGGGGAGGGAGAGGGGAGAAGGAGGGAAAAGAAGGAAAAAGGGAGAAGGGGGAAAGAGAGAGGAAGGAGGGATGGGAGGGGGAGAAGACCACCTAATTCAGAGGACTGTTGTGAAGTTTAATTGCCTGGTACTTCCCAAGCACTTTGATTAATATGTGGTTGCTATTATTATTACTTTCACCATTGAAAAAGTAAACTGAGACTTAGAGATACTACTCAGACTTAGAGACACTACTATGACAGGCAAATAAGAGGTATTTTTCTTATTTTTTGCCTTCCTCAAATGTTACCTACTATCTATTCTGCCTCTTTTAATATTAAATATATATATAAGAAAACAAACTACAAGGTAGAAACATGAGTTTTTCTCACATATTTAATACAAATTACAGTCCCACTGTATTTACCAGTTACTAAAATAATCACTCTCTAACAGTTTGTTAAAAATAATATCAAGGTTATATCTTTTGTATTCACCCGTGACTTCCTAATTTAATTAAATGTCCAAGGACGTTCAACTGATCCCCTTTTATTCCCTTTGCTCATTTTTGCACCATATCATTAACACTTCATTGTCTAAAACTATTGCAAAAGACATGTCCTAAAGTAGCTGTTCTCAAAGTGTAATCCAACGAACCATTGGGGAACCCAACACCCTTTCAAGGAGTCCAATCAAGATTTCAGAACTATTTTAATAATTACTACTAAGACATTAGTTGCCTCTTTCACTCTCATTTTTCCATGATTGTACAGTGGAGTTTTCCAGAGGTACAATACATGTGCTACTGCAACAGACTGAATGCAGAAGTAGATAAGACAATCAAGTTGCTAAGATTGAATGGCACCTTGAGCTGAGCCACCACTGAGCTCCCTAATGGCTCAGCTGGTTGGAGTGCAGGCTTTCAACCACAAGATTGCGGTTTGATTCCTCGACTCCCGCAAGGGATGGTGGGCTGCGTCCCCAGCAACTAACAACGACAACTGGACCTGGAGCTGAGCTGCAACCTCCACAACTAAGATTGAAAGGACAACAACTTGACTTGGAAAAAGTCCCAGAAATACACACTCTTCCCCAATAAAGTCCTGTTCCCCTTCCCCAATAAAATCTTAAAAAAGAAACAAGTTGCTAAAATATGAAACCATGCCACATTTCTTAATTTTTGTTTTAAAAAATATGGCTATTTTTCATAAAAAATGTTATGCTGACCGTAGTATTGTGCTTTAAATGAAATAATGAATATTTTTAAACTTCTCAATTTTAATTTCTAATATGGTAAATATCCATAGGTATAACTAATGTAAACAAGTTTCCCCCACACACACTTATACACATATAGTTTTTTAAACTGTTCGTTTATCAAGAGAACTATTCCTTTGTCTAGATATTCATGTTTCATAGTTCAAGAACACAAGTCTGTGACAAACAGCCACGGAACCCAATCCAAAGAAATTCTTTACATTCCAAAATCACTTTGGACCAACCTTCTTTATCTCCCCAAAATCTTTCATGGAATAATAATTTCTGTACAAATCTGCATATGCCTTCTTTCTTGGTTCAGTCACAGCAAATTTACAGAGTGCTGCAAACCCCAAGGAGACAACTAACACACTAAAAATATGAAATTAAAGATGCTGGGCCAAAAGGCAATGCATCCAAGGTTTCTTCAAAATGCTGGAAGCCATTGTCATTATTCTCAACACCAACATCCTTCCTGGCTGATTAAAAAAAACACACATTTTTTTTCTTGAGATCCTCATAATTTTTAAGAGCCTAAAGGAGTTATGAGACCAAAATGACTGCAGTGACTGTCCTAGAGCAATTCTTAAAATCTGCAACTTTTGGTAATGGCACACAGTAAGCACTCAAAGTGTTGTGTATTATCGCTATACTTTTTTCACTGAACTTTTCCCATCATTTCAAGATTTCATATTTTTTTCCTTTTTTCCTAAACATTACTTCAAGGTAGCAAAAAAATGAAAAGGACAGTACTTATAGTTGATAAATTGTTTCTTATCCTGTAAAAGTCTCCATATGGTAAGAATTACTACAGCATTACCTAGGTGGGGAAACTGAGGCCCAGTAAAGAGATTTAAATAGCAGCCAGTGAGGTACTAAGGATGTCAATTCAGAGCTCCTAAATCCTAAATTCAGTAATCATTCTGTTCTGCTCCACTTTTCCACCTACCACAGCAGGCAGGGAGGAAGGAGGTTGATCAGTATTGACTAAGACTGTGAGGCCCTCAAGGAGAGAAGTCATGTCTTAATCACCTCTTTAACCCTATAGTACCACGGGCCTGGCACAGTGTAGCTTCTCAGACCCAGTGACCCCTACAAGGAGAAAGCACAGAATCAAATTCAGTGGGGTGCAGGGTCACTGGCTTGATACTCCCCTCATTTCCTGTGATTTGTACTGAGCTTTCCCTTTAAAATCACACAAAACTCTTCACATTTTCCTCATGCTCAGCCCCAGAGTTCTGTTCATCGCTGTGTGTACTAAAGGGCTACACCCAATCCTATTTACCAGTGATTTAGTAAAAGAAAGTCCTAAATGTTTCATGTAAATCAGTTGTTTTGGTCATGTACTATAATCATTTAAAGCATTACCTGAGGTAAGTGTTTAAAGAAACCTGAAATATTATTAGTTCAAACATTTGATTTACCTAGCATGAGCTTTATTTATTTATCTATCTATTTATTTATTTATTTATTTATTTATTTATTAACATTGTGCTTAATGAAAGGACTTAGTTCTTTATCTCAATGTTTAATTCATAGCAGCAGTTTTAAATATTTATGAAGTTTCCTGTCATTTTGTTTAGTTAATAGACTGGATGGTTCAGTTCGTTGGCTAAGACAAGGCGGTGCAATTTCAGCAAAAGGAAGGCTTTCACCTTTGAAAAATGTGTTTAAAGACAAGAGTGAAATAAAAATTTGGAATAGAGTCAATGGAATTGTAATAGAGATATACGATGTCAGAGGGACAACAGATTGCGGGAGGGGGTTATCACTTTGTAATGAGTGAAATGTCTAGTACGTTGTTTTGTACACCTGAAACTAATCATTAAAAATAAAAAATAAAAACAAGTTTTCAAAAACTATAGTCATTCGTTCTCATTTGTTACCTCATTTGTTATCTCATTAATCAGATCGCTCTCCCAGACTACACCCCTCTTTTGTAGCCTTGCAATATGAGGGACCCCTTGGGCAGTTCGTTAGTTATGATGGAGTTGACTTTTTTACTCATCAAGTCACGTGAACTTCAACTTGGAAAGCAAAGGAATCTACTCTCACTTGGTCACTTTCCACACGTGACTTTTTTTATACTGTGTATGAGGCAATTCATTTCTAACCTACGATTTTTTCATGTGTAATATGTGATTGTATTACAGTACTTAATTCAGTACAGTATTTAATTCATTCCCAGAGGATGAATACTTTTTTAAATAAATAAAATTTTAGGAATCTTTTAAACTTGTGGATTTTTAAAGTATTTCCTTATTTTTTCAATGGAGAGCAATAGCTATAATTTAACCTTTTCTTGACAATTCAGGAATATGACCTTAAATACCTATTTTTAAATTGTGTACAAGTTTGTGTCTGCCTTAGATTTTCGGTCTCCTCACTCAATCCCAAACCATCATTTCTTCTACTGTCATTTAACTTACTCCAGAGGTGTTCCATTCTCTAACAAATTCCGAACTCAGCCTCTATGTCTACTTTTTGGCCTTCAGTATGCATGGAATCGTGTCGCCAGAAAACCCAAGTTATAAAAGATGAATTTATTTGAATTAAACATATTTCAGTAAGAGTCCAAAAGACACCTAATAAGGATCTAAGAATTAAAATACAGAATACAGGCTTTACCATAGTTATCTCAAAGATCACTTCAAAGCTATGATCTTAAAAATTCCTAAATAAAGCCTTAATGTTTTTAGTCTCCAAGGTAGGATGAAGGAGTGATATAAAATTTCTTTTTTATATGCTGGACCTAGCAAACCAGAATCTTACTTGCATAACATCCCAAACTATCCCGAAAAAGATGTCAGTAGCTCCAATACAAAGACACTTAAACTCAAATCAAATGCACATGTTTCTTCAGGGCACATTAAGTGTAGTCTGCATGGTCTTCCAGAAAAAAAACTCTGGCTTCAAAAGTGAAGTCACTGAAGCAAAGCCTTAGCGTGCCATGTAATCTCTCTAACTTGTTTCCTTGTATGAAAAATAGGAAACGCAGACCTACCTCACAGAGATAATTTGATAAGCAAATGAAAAAATTACAGAGTAAACTTTTTGAGATATAGTGGGTATATATTAACACAATTTGTGCTGGCTAAAATTTCAAACTAAAGCACATTAAAGGTTATAGAACATGAACTCAAAATTTAAGAGGAGAAATTTGAATCCACTGTGAGAGATCATAAAGAATTAACAAAGATTGTTCGATGATGTAAGAAAAAGGAAGTGAATATAAAATGAGGTCAACAGACAATAATGCATTACATAAAGCCTACTTCTTATTTACAGAAGCAGCGGACCATGGAGTAGAAAGGGAATTAGAATTTCTACCTGCTTAGACACCTGCCTCAGAGTGGTGAATATAAATATTCACTTCATCAACCATATTGAGGACTTGTGGAAAGCTTACAACATGTCCATGTCTTCTAGAAGACATATGGATAAATGAATGGTTGTAGAGATGAACAGATGCATACATGCATAAATAAATACATGGATCAATTGGCAATAATTATCAAAAGCATGGCAGCTAATAATTTAAAAGGTGATTTTACATATTTTATCTAAATAAGTTCACAATCAGGAAAGACTTTTAACAGTAAAGATAGCTACTAAGCTATATTGTGTGCTAGGCAATTCATTTCTTACCTCTGATTTTTTTCATGTGTAATAGGATGGGCTAAGTTGTCCTTAGTAAACATGGAACAGAGGGGTGGAAATGGGAAGGTCATTTTAAGCTTGGACACCACATGAATAAAATCAAGAAGGTTGGTGAGCACAAATTAGTTTATTAAGCAGAGAATAAAATGAGATAGGAAGTTTCATTTTTAAGTCTACAAATGGAGATTAATTTGTCTTATTCCCTTGTTTGAATCAACAACTAAAAAGTCATAATGCCTTCATTTTGTTTAGACTCTACTGTCACTTTAAATCCTTTCCATCTGTTCAGATGAAGACTGTCACTTTTTAAAGATACTTTCGCTAAGGACAGTCGAGGAGTATGGGTCATCTCTTTAGGCCAAATGATACATATTCCTTAGTTTGCCCACTAGGCATAAAAATTCTTAAAGGCAGATTCATAAAAATATACAATAAAGCCTGGAAACACTCCGGATGTCCACCATTAGGAGACTGGTTGAATAAATTGTGATATTCTCACAGTGGAGTACAATGTATCTATCTATAAAAAGGAACGAGAAATATTTCTCTATACTACTATGGAGTGATCTCCAGAATATATCACTAAGTCAAAAAAAAAAAATGCTAAAGGTATAGAAAAATGAATTATCCGGTAAGGGAAGGGCGAGAATAAGGTGAAGAAGGCTCAAGGACAGAAGTTAGACTTTGAATATACCTTGATTTTAGTTTGCCTTTTGAAGCATGTAAACATTTTACAGGCTTACAAAACAAAAATAAATTTCAAGAAAAGCTATAACTGAAAATTGAAATTAAAATTAAACAAATTAACCCAACCAGGTATGCAATTGGTAGTTTACCACATGGAGAATAACTATCCTAAGTAACCTAAAAAATAGTAATTTTATTGTTACATTCCTTTTCCGATACACCCCAAGGACACAAACAACTACCTAAAAGAAAAACAAGAGTAAACTGTTTTCTGGTAGTCATATTGCTTTGTTTTGTTGTTTTTAATGTGTGTTTCTAGGACGCATCAGCTCCAAGTCAAGTAGTTGTTTCAATCTAGTTGTGGAGGGCGCAGCTCACAGTGGCCCATGTGGGGATCGAACCAGGAACCTTGTTGTTAAGAGCACCGTGCTTAACAACCAACTGAGCCACCCCCCCCATATTGTTGATAGTAGTGTTAATATTGATATCTGACAATGCTGTGCATTAATGGATGCTAAAACAAACAAGTAATTATGTTACATTCTAATTATATTATCTGATGTATCCTAAGAACCACTATTCTCAGAACGAAAGAAGCTATAGATGTACTTCTGTCCTCTGAAAAGCCTTTAAGCAACAACCAACGCAGAGAAAGAAATACTCCTAGTGTCCTGATCATAGTCAAAAGCGTATTTGTAGCTAACAGAACCAGCGTTTCTTAAAACAGACAATTATAGGTCTACAGCATAAAATACACCAGACAAACATGGGAAATTTTGTGTAATGCCATGTCATATGTCTAAATCCATGAGTTGAGGTATTATTTTTACAAGAAGATTAAAATAAAGCAACACTAATTGGTCACTAGTGAAAGATGCTATGGAACAAAACAAAAAAATTGAAAATTGGTAAATAAAACAAAGTAACCATTTTGAGAGTTTTGCTTAAAAGAAGTATTCAAATCAATCAATTTAAAAAGAAGGCGACATCATTTTGTAACCATTAATAAACTAATAGATCTAAGTGTTGATCAGAAACAGCTGCTAATTTTACCAAAAGAGGAAGACAACCAGATATTTTGTATCTCTTAATACAGAGTCACATGTGATTAGTCTTTACAAAAAAATGAACCTAAATATGATAAATCTAGAGTCAACCAATTTAAAGGAAACAGAAGAACATGGGAATACAATTAGTCAGAGGAGGTACGTTCTCTACAACTTAATAACTAAATTTGATCAACAAATAAATTTCGAGAAAGGGAGGGAGGGAAGAAAGGATAAGGAGAAAGAGAGGGGGTAATGAAAGAGGGGAGAGAGGGAGGAAGGAGGAGAGTGAGAAAGGGGGAGAGGGAGGGAGGGGGTAAGAGAGAGTGAGCGGGGATGGGAGAGAGAAGGGAGAGTGAGAAGGAAGGGAGGGAGGAATTAAAAGAGTCTTAAAAGACATCAACTATTGTAATACATAAAACTTATTTGAATCCTTGTTCAAACAAACTGTAAAAAAAGAAATCATGAAATTTGTGATACAATTTGAAATTTGAACACTGACTAAATATTTGAAATGAAAAATTCTTAATATTTTTTAAGACAGAATAATGGTAATATAGCTTTGGTTTTCTAAAAAAAAAAGCCCTTTAGCTTTTAAAAATACATACTGAAACATCTATAGACAAAATGTAATTCAGAGATGTGTTTCAAAATAATACAGATAGGGAGCTGGTTGGGGGTGCGGATGGGTGAGGACTCGCCATGGGTTAGTAACTGTTGTAGCTAGGTGATGAATATTCAGAGGTTCATTATGCTATTCTTTATAACGTTTGCATCTGTGGAATTCTACCAAATAAATATATAAACCAACCGACCAACTAACAAACATACATTTTTAAAATAATTTAAACCATTCAGTAGCAATGAGCACACTCAATACACAGAGCTTGATTTTTAAATACAGTCTATTACCAAAAGGAACCAGGGCTCCTTGCAGAAATGGATTCTTTCAAGTCTGAGGGGAGAAAAAGCAAAAGGTGAGCCAGGAACAGCTTGCACTAGCATGCAAATAAGTGAATAAATGAGGGCATGTTAACATGACCTAGGAACCAGCTTGAAGGGCTCCTATTGGTGAAATTTGGGTTAATTTGCATGCCAAAGAAAAATGACAATGATTTATAAAACACTAAATGGAAAAAAAAGCCATCAGTCCAGAGTGATATTCAATAACAAAAAGAGAAAAGGGAGAAAACACAATTATTACAGAAGATTGCCAGCCAATCAATGTAGAAGAAATGATAGAATCAGAAAAATCACTATTTCTCAAATACCAGTTTAATTATTGTTTCAGGCAAAGATTACAAATGCACAATGAAACCTCGGGGTGATAGGTTATTATTGATGGATAGGATACTCCCCAGTCTCAAGGATCAAAAATTAGAATTAATTGCATATAAGGAAAGGTATCTTTAAAATGGGCAGATGTGGTGAACAGCTTAACTAAGCGGTCAAACTTCCATCACCAATAAAGAAAACATATGACATTATGCCCCTCTTCTGATGGTGCAACAGAAAGCATACATATAATCTATGCAGTGGTTTAGCCAAAAATGTTTAACTCAAATCTAGTCATGAAGAAACAAACAAAATCAGAAATCTGATTTGGACTCTTCAAAAATATTAAAGAAAAAGCAAAAGACCTAATCTAGATTCAAGTAAACCAAAAAGATAACATCAAATGCAACTTGTAACCCTTGTTTGAATCCCGGATGGGGAACGGAGAAGGGAGAGGCTATGAAGGACAATATTGTGACAATTGGGAAATGTTCAATATGACCATATATTAAGTACAATTTTGTTTTAGTGTTCAATGTCTTAAGTGTTGTAACTGTGTTTTGTTTTATATGCCCTTAGGCTAAAAAAAGTGAGTCATTATATGATAACCCAACATATATGCAGACAGATGTAGAAAGAAAGAAAGCAAAGTTTGTAAAATGTTAACTGTTGCATGGATCTCCATGAAGGCTATATGGGTGTCTTCTATACTATTCAACTTTATATAGGTTTGAAAATATCACAATAAAAAGCTGATTAAAAATAAACTTCTGTTTAGTGATAGCTGAATCAGTACTACGTACAGGTAACAGGGTATCATAGCCTTTGTTCTTCTGGGTCCTATCCTTGGAGCTCTCTTTCTGATTGACGGCTTGCTCTGCAAATGATACCTCCAGGTTGATGATATCTGTTTCAGAGGCAGGTGCCTCCTCTGGCACTGGTGGGATCAGCTCCTTTTCACCAGCAACTAGGCTACATGCCTGGTCTGAGGAAAAAAACAACAAAAACAAAAGATCCAGTTTACACACTGTATATCTTTTTTTTTTTCTTTCTTTTTTTAACTTCTAATACATTGACTAAATAAAAACCTTTGGGAAAAGTACTATTTACTATAGGCGATAATTAATGGTTATTTTAACGGTGAAAAGTATACTCAAGGAATTCTACCAATGGTACACTGGGGGTAGAGGAAGGATGGTGACTCAAAAGCCACAGTTCAATTGTGGACTCTTTCTCTGAGGTCACAATTCTTAAACTGGATCCAATTCTAAAATATTGCTCGATGATCTCAAACTCTAAATGAAAAATCTCACAAAAATTTAGTAGATTTAATTGTTGTTTTATTTTCCACTGGGGGATTAAAAAGCAAAGAAAGAGAAGAAGGAGGTTAGTTGTAATCTGTCTTAGAACTAGTGATATATTATTTAATTTCCTCACAGTGAAACAGATTCCTGGAATAGACCTGTTCACTCCCTGCCTTTCCTTTCTGGAATGTTACCTACCTATCATAGTAAAAATGCAAAAACAAGAGTTAGTGCCAAAAAGTTATCACTGTGGGAGTCAAGTCTGCAGGTACCTGGTACAGGAATCGATAGGTTTTGCACCTGATTCTATCAAAGACTATAAAAGGTCCTATAAGTATAAATGTAGTCAAATAACTTCCAGACATTTACATCATTTCAAGAGTATAATAAGTTTAATTTTTTGTTTGTTTGTTTGCTGTTAATCCTACAGAGGGAAAAATAATATTTGAAAACCCATTTGTTGAAAACACCACCTTTAAGCTTTGGAGAAAGTACATCTAAATCTATTTGATACGTTTTTGGTTTCAACGAAACTCACATTTGAAAAAAACCCTGGAACTAATGACTAGATTAGTTTTATTTTCTCATTGTAGGTCTTTAATTCCTGGGGAGCTCTTGGATAGTATTTATCTGCTGTTATCTATGCTACATGTTATGCTTTTTCAACAGCCTGTGACAATTTTTTTAGAATAGTAACTAGACATTTATACAATTAATTTTTAAAGTATGAAATGCCAAAGTACATTTTTTGTTTTATTTTCCCACTGGTTTACCCTGTTTTCTCTTTTACTGTGAATATGTAAACTGGTTTCTTAGGAAACCATTTTAAGGTAGGAAAAAAAAATATTAACCATTTTCTTAAATTAGAAGCTACTTTTCCAGAAGTTTAAGAAGAATCTTAAAACTATTCCCTTTCTCCTCAGCACTTCCAGGTCAGAGTTACAATAAACATCCTCACCCCCAACAAATGTCCTGTGCCGAATTAAAAACTGGGGAAAGAAATTGTAATTAAATTATAATACATTTAAAACATATAAATTTCCCCCAAAATGTGGCAAAAAAAAAGGGCATATAAAAGCATCAAGGTTCAAATGGTAAATCAAGTTAAGGCAGATGGTAGGATAAACAGTTTCAGAAACGATGGAGGGGTTTCTGAAATGGTTCATTCGCTAATAAAGGTATCTATGAATCAATGATCTAATCTCAAAGAGAAAAGTTAAGAGAATGCTGAGATAATCCTTTTGACTTTTAAAGTCCTCACGTGTAAATAATATAATTTCTTTCATCCATTCTCCTTTGGTTTTGAAGTAGTCAATAGTAGCAGGTTATAGATATTTTACAAAAGTTTTTCAATTATCTGAATTACCCTAAGTGCCTTTATTTAGAAACAGATTTTTCTTTCCTCCATGGAAATCAAAAATAATAATAATAAAAAGAAGAAAATACACATTAGTATGAGAGTTTTAAAAATTATTTTGCATGGTGTTATTAATATATCTAAATTTATGTGTTAAACACTGGGTCTTTCAAATACATAGAGCTGTATCATTTGATGAAAAGTTAAAATTGATACTTAGCAGTAGATTAATTAACCCTTGCAGCATTATAACTTTAACAACAACTTCATAACTTTTTCATTTAGACGAAGTACATTTGATTAAACACGTATAAACACCTAAGTGTAGGGAAAACATTTACAATAGACTATGTCACCCATGCCTTCAGATTTCAAGCAGAAGAGCTCTACTTTTGAACTCCAATGTTTCCATGCATTTCATTCAGAACCTTTCAGTGTTTACATAACACTGGTAATTCACTGGCTAGCAAAAGAGTATGGCATCATCCAGAGCAGGTGCAGCAGTAAATACTTAGTGACCTGGATGGAGTTACACACGTTCTCTTCCTATTCTCATTGGAGGCTCTATGCCCACTTTGCAGCATTCCAGCAAAAGCAGATGTAAATCAGGCAGCAAGTGTGTCACACTTCAGTCGCCTGCTGCAAGCTAGGCTGGAAAGCACTCATAATGAACTGTCTTCCAGAACTTCTATTTATATAGCCTGAACATCACCATCTCTGGCAAGAGAGGAAAACATCAAGAAAAGACAATGTTTTCCTCAGTATTCATTTAGCAATTGCCAGTCACTCTTCCCCAAAGCCGAAAGCATATTGACATTGGCATAAAAGGTTCATTTGTCTTGTTTTTCTGGATGACCCAGCTCCCTAGCAGGCCAGCACTGGCTATTCTAGCTTGCTTGCCACTTGAGTATTTGCTGGTATGTAGACTTGGGAAAACACCTAGTAATTTCATCCTGATAAAAAAAACAAAAACACGCAACTAAGAAACCACAGAATAGTAAAAAGCAAGTACTTTATAGATATACTAAGTTGGTGCAAAAGTAATTGCAGGGGTGGCCAGATGGCTCAGTCAGTTAAAGCGCAAGCTCTGAACAACATCAGGATGGTGGACTGCGCTCCCTGCAAGTAAAGATTAAAAATGGCGACTGGACTTGGAGCTGAGCTGTGCCCTCCACAACTAGATTGAAGGACAACTTGGAGCTGATGGGCCCTAGAGAAACACACTGTTCCCCAATATTCCCCAATAAAATTTTTTTTTTAAGTTCCTTTAAAAAAAAAAAAGTAATTGCAGTTTTTGCAATTATTTTTAACATTTTAAACCGCAATTACTTTTGCACCAACCCAATAAGTATATAGACATGTATGTGTCTATACCCTCACCGTGCACACATTTACATATAAACACAGATATGTGTATGTGTGTGGTGGGTTTTGTTTGTTTGTTTGTTTGTTTGTTTTTGTTTTTAAGGCAGGAGTGTAGGACAGAAGTTCTCAGAAAAGTATGGAAGAAAAAAATAGAGATACTGGATGTTCCAAGACTCCAAAATGCCCCATATAACCTTAGACTAACTCCTGATTTTTATAAGATGGTTGTGAACACTTCCTGATCCTCCAGTCTACCTGATACTCCTCCCCAATTATTTCCAATCCAAATACAACACTATTTATGGCATGGACTCTCAAGGTGCCAGGTCTTAGGAACATAAACAAAAGGACAAGTCCCGTAGCTAGAATCCCGCAACCACAAACCACCTTTGTTATAGTTTTTAAATAACAACACATTAAGGATTAAATGTTTAAGTTTAAGTCTATTACTTTAATTTAGAACATTTTTCCTTTTTGTAAATTAATGAAATAACTATAACTTCTCTCTTGATAAGTACTAACAAATACTTAATATTTATTTCATCTATGCCTTGAATTTCTAATCTGTTTCTAATATAACAGATATAGAAAAGTATGTAAAAGAGAATTACAATTAATTGTAAAAAAAAATGTTAACTTTTTCAGTTTTTCTAAACTTCTGGAAAGCAACCCATTTATGAATTAAGAACTTATGATTTGAGAGCAAGGCTTCAAATTCACTGGCTCCACTTACTAGCTGTATGGGAAAGTGACTTCACATATCTAAGGTATAGTCCTCTCAACTGTAAAATGAGTTAAGAACAATGCCTACTACTACATAGAGTTCTTGAGTATATTATGTTAGGTAAACACCTCTGAGCAGTACCTGGCACACGGTAAGCATTCAGGAAAAGTGACTATGTATAGAAATGATAGAAAATATAGACATACAAAAGTTAACAATGACAACAACAAAATCAAAGGCTCACTATATTCTCTGCCTTTCGTAATTATCTACTTGGGTACTTTATCTCAATATTTTAATAGAATTTGCTTACTAGAATTGAAAGTGAATATTTTAAAAGGCTATATCTGTTTGTTATACTAATAAATGGGAAATTACAAGAGAACAGGTCCAACATACCATCTTTTCCTTGGTATTTGTTTTCATTTGTTCTGACTGTCTGTGATTCAGTGCCATCTGGAGCCTAAAGATAGAAAATGGGCCATTTAGTCATCTCCAACTCACAACCAGAAAAATGGTATTGCAAATAACTCCATTACTAATCTTTAGAATATAAGGACTGTATTCAGAATTATTACAATCACAGAGAATATCAAGAGTTTCCCTGCCATCAAGAATGCCACTATTTAGTTGAGGGGAAAAGACAAACATATCAAAAAGCTAGTAATATCCATCAACAGATGAGTAGATGTGGTCTATCCACACAATGGAATATTATTTGGCAATAAAAAGAAATGAAGTACTGATACATGCTACAACATAGATGGACCCTTATACTAACTGAAAACATTATACTAACTGAAAGGAACCAGTCACAAAGGTCACATATTATATGATGCCATTTCTATAAACTGTCCAGAATAGACAAATCATAGAGGCAGAAAGCAGACTAGTGGTTGCCTAGGAGTGAGGAGGGGAATATGGAGAATGACTGCTAATAGGTATGGGCTTTCTTTTGGAAATGATGAAAATGTGCTAAAATTGTTTGTGGTGATGGTTGCGAATCTGTGAATATACTAAAAAAACCTTGAATTGTGACTTTAAATGGGTGAATTGGATGTTGTGCACATTATATCTCAACTATGTTATTATAAAACAAAATTACAAGTTGACATGTAGGTAATAAAACAGAAATCTTCAAATTAAAAAAAAAGCTAGTAATAAATGTGAGATGAATTAAAACTAAATAACCAAACAAGCAATAAAAGCCAGACATGCAAAGGAACTCCCTTTTTCAAGGGGTTAGAGCAGTGACATCCAAGGAATATAGCCCTCCAAGGGTTGATGGACGCAGTAAAACATGCTGACTTCCCTCACCAGTAAGTGTGTCCAGGCAGTACTTCCTTCTTTCCCAGTGGCTTCAGAAGGAATTCAGTAATCAGGAAGGGGAGTCTAAATCAGTCATACACAGACGTCTATTTGAATGAATTATTTTTAAAATAATCATTCTACTGGATTTTCACCTCTACACAAAAGAAGGTAGCCTTTGTAGTTGCCTTTACCATACATTTCCCCTCAAACTCTGAGCCAAGTACTTCTCCCTCTACCTGAACTCTAGGAAATATCTAGTAAAGCTCTGGGGCAGGTACATAGAGACCGACGGTAGCCAGGAGCGTGCATAGCGACTACCAAATCACAGAAATGGTATGGGGGGAAGGAGGGAGGTCATGGCACTACTTTCACCGCCCTCAGGACTGAGTAATACCACCCTCCTTTGTCTGCCCACAAGCCTGCAGAAGGTGAGCCCCCCACGGCACAATGAATATAGTGAGTGTTGCTAATCTTAAATAGGAACACATATTTTGGAGCATGTGGTCAGAATTGTTGTCCTTAGCAATTGAAGATGACAGTGCAGATGGTATTCATTTCTGTATTATATTTCCTAGTGTCAGCAAGGTCTTTATGAGGAAGGATTTAAAATGAAAGAACTGAGTATATACTTATTTGAGAACAGAAGAACTACAAGTGAAAATGGTTGGCCCATGTTTGCTTGAGGGATAGAGAACACAGTTCTAATGGATGGCAATGTTTCAATGAATGGCAAACAGTGTAAGCAAGTTAACATTATTTTAATGTACCTGTGCTATTAGGCTGGTGCAAAAGTAACTGCGGTTTAACAGGTTAAAAATAATTGCAAAAACTACAATTACTTGTCCACCAACCTAATATTTCTCTTTTCATGACTCGATCAGATGATACAATCCACCAATTACCTTGGACTCAAATGATGTATATTAAGCCTGACTACAAGTAGGAACCTGCTGAAAAATGCTGCTCCTAGCACCTAGTAGGAACATCATCTTAGAAATTGGCAGGAATCTCCACGTGTGTTTTTCCCCTCCCCCCTTTATTCCTCTTACCTCCCTTAGAAAGGGTTTTTTCATTGCGAAGGACATGTCATAATACTATAATCCCTTACCATTTCAATTTTCTACAGCTGGATACCTAGTCCAGTCAAACGCCAGTGGATGTCCCAGACAATCACTGGGAGGCAAGCAAGTGCGTAACTGCCTCACAGCAGCAAGAGGCCTGTCTAGAACCATCCAGTGACCCAAAACCTATAAAATAAACTCGTCTGATCCACAATTGACCATGCGAATGGAGCTAAAATTTGCAGCTAGCTATAAAGGATTTCTTAGAAGAATGAAATATCTCCAAAGAAGCAGAAAACCTCTACGTGACAGAAAGATACTTTAAATATAAACCCTCTCATTCCCTCATTTCTTTTTTTTTTTAATAGTGTAAACAGAATCTCATGTTTGGATTACTTAATATCAGAATTACGTATGGAAACCCAAATATAGCAGTATGCATAGTGGTTAAAAAGCACATACTCTAGTCAAACAAATTAGGTCTTACTACCTACGGGACACTGAACAAGTTCCTTAAAATCTATGAGCCTCAGCTGTAGAATGGAAATAGTACTACCTCACTCAAAGGACAGCTGTAAGGAGTAAATGAGATAAGGCAAGGAAAGTGGTTACCCCAGTAAGTGTTCAGTAATCGTGGCAGCAATTATTGGTGATATTATTATCGTTGCAATCATTGCTCAGGGTAGGTCTCTTACCATGCCTTCCCTGACATTTTTTTATTCATAAGTCCCAGTCTCTACCAGACTCCAACAGCTACCACTAATAACTTAATCATCTTGACAAATATTTACTCACATTTTCTATGTGCTAGGCACCGTGCTAAGCGCTAAGCTAAGCACAAAAGGGAAGTTATTCCAGGTTTCCAGGTTCCTGCTTTATAATTCAGCTGCAATTAGCTCCCTCACATTCCACTTCCAATCATCCCCCAGCGAGTCTAGGAAAAAGTCAAATACGCCTACAAGAGTGAAGAGATAAGGAAGAAGCCCCTACCTCTTACTGTTCTATTAGTAACAATGGGTAGTCACGTTGTCTGCGGGGTTAGGGCCACTCCTCAGGCGCCAAGGACACCTAATATAAGGATTATCACACTGAATTTTAAGTTGTTTAATTTTCTACCCCATTAAAACAACTTCTACAAGGACAAGGATCGAGTCCCTCTAGTTCACTGTCTGCACAGAGCTTTATCTCCTGGAATATAATAAGTGCTCAGTAAGTTTTTAATAATGTGAATTAAACGGGATTCGTCTAGTTGAATCCTTTTATCCCTTTGCTTTCACATCAAAAAAAGAAAACCTACTTTTTCTTTTGACTCTCTCCGTTGAGCAAATATGTTTCTGACATCAGGAATCTGGTGTTGTTTGTTTTTTTTCCTCAAGGTCTGGTAGACCATCTCTACCCGTTTCTGAACAGCAGCTGCCTGTGTGCGAGTCAATGTTGATAGAAACGTCATGCTTTCTTGAGGATCTTCAGCAGACTCTCCAAAGAGAATGGAGAAACCAGCCTCCTTCAGCCATTCTTCTTCCAATTCGCCCTCTGAGACAGTAGAAAAAAATGGTATTTAAATCACGAAATATAATCACTTCTACATTTTTTAAGCTTTAAAAAAATTCTTACTGAAACTCCTCTATCACAACCAAACCACAGTGCTAAGAATCATTATCTGAAACTTGGACAACTGCCAAAAACTCCAGCCACAGAGATATCAAATTTTAGATCCATTTCATATATATATATATATATACTCAATTAAAAATTTTAAATGACTTCACATGTAATTAACCTCTATAACTTCTCTGTGGATTAACTATGGGAAGATAATACTGTTCCCTTTCCAGAGATGAGCCAGCAATGGAAATATAACTTATTTCCATCAGGTTACAGAAGGAAGTCAATGCTGGGGATATCTATTAAAGCCCTGTTTCTTGGCTTAAATTCAGCATTACCGGAGCGTCAAACACTAATTGATGGAAAGGTTTCTTTTCTCTGTTCAATGTGGTTGACAGGGAATGTGGCAAAGAAGTAAAGAGCATTTGACAGCAGGATCTAGTCAATTTCAAATTAATTTTTTTTAATCCCCCTAGTCAGCACATCAGACTCATTTTTTATTTTACAAATTTTAAAAAAGCACACTATCTTCAGCAAAACTAGCTTATTTTAGTCAACAAATTACATAGCAATCTATTTAAAACACTTGAAGCAGGATGTAAACAGTAAAGCAAATACTATGTAAGATCTAATAAAAGTTATAGAAAAATGGAAAGCTAAAATAGATTCATTGCAAGCACCAAATTTATAGAGGGAAGTGAAAGACCAACTACTTGGGACAGAAAAGACCTGTATCTATATACCCTATTTCTGCATCTTGATAGCCATATCATTGTGGTCAAGTCACTTAGCCTCAAGCTGACTCTGTTTTCTCATCCGTAACCTATAGCACAGCTGTGCTGGCTGCCTCATAACCAAATATGAGAATGTTATACGAGAAGAGCTGTGCAGGGCTCTATTATAGCCTGTATCACATGATGTAGTACTGACTGGTTTTCCTGTCTATCCTTTTACATTATATAAACTCCTTGAGGGTAGAAATCAAGTATTAATAACCTTGGCTGCAAGAAACGTAATGTAGTGCCAGACGTTCTGAATGCCAGGCAAAAAATAACTGTTTACTACTGACTTAAAAACCAGCCATTATTATTAATCCCATTAAGGTAGAACTCAGTACAGGTGTATGAAACCAAATTGCAAAAAAACAAACAAACAAAAATTATAATAAAGAATCATTTGTTCCATTAGAAAGTAGAGGTAAACACAATTTAAAGTCAAAGAAAAGGCATGGGCATGTAAAAGCATTCACAATTCATCTTGATAATCACAATGAACTACAATCTATGACTTCATTTTAATCTTGGGAAATTATGAAATAGCTAATGACATATGGCTATGTTTCAGGCCTGAATGCTTTTCTGTAAAATGTTTTCTCCTTAATTCAGCAGGCCACTGGTACACTGCTTCCATCTTGAAACATTGAGACAGAAAGATGGAGATACTATTATCACAAATAAGCCCGCCTTCACTGGCAAAATGAGAAAGAATGAGAGTATAATGAAAGAGAACCCAAACAAAAGAATGAATTGATTATAACGTTCTTTTCTAGATCTAAGAAATGTTAAATTAAGAAAATCTCCAATTTTTTCTTTTTAGAGTTACTACTGGTAGACTTTTCAAGCAACGTTATAGCAAAGAAGGAAAATTTATTCATGTAGCTTTGGCCACTTAAACAATTCAATACTAGGTCATTTAGATAAGAAGCCTTCTGTTGAAAAAGAGATCACTATTCGTGGGTCATGAAGCATGGACTGTGGCTCCTACCTTTTTTCGCATTTATATCAACTTATAAACCAAAGACATACTGATAAACATATGGAAGGCACAAGGCACAGATATAAGAGTAATACAATAGATGCCAGAATTGGGAATCAAAACTTGGTGACTGCTTGAATTTAAGACATTGAAAGAAACGGTATGAAATTCAAAGGGGAAAAAGTAAAGTTTGACATGCTTCTTCCATAACATCAAATATAGCAGTGAGAATGTGGTAAATATGGCTAGAAGGAAACCTGACAAAAAATATGAACCAAATATGAGAAAGAAGCAAATATGGAGGCTAAAAATACTACTGCCACCTTTCACTGTCCAAATCTATACCCTTAGGTTAGCTGGCTAACCCTGTAGCATTGCGTCCAATCTGGAGTACTACACTTTGAAAGATAAGACGACCAGGACTGGGACAGGTCTGAAGCTACCCACAAGGATTGGTTTATGTGAATCTTTTTTCCTTCTTCAAACATTTGAAAGGCTATCGTGTAAAAATAGAATAGACTTGTTCTGCACTTCCAAAAAATCAAGACCACAGCACTTGAGTCAAAGGTAAAGTATAGCAAATTGTAAATCAGTAGCATATAGAACATCAAAACAATTCAAGTTGAATGACCAATGAAAACAGTATCACTGCATCCACACTCACTAGAAGCCATGATACTATTTGGCTAGAATACCACAGAAGCAATTCGAAGGTCAAGTCTCACCCTAAAATTCTATGATACAGTAAGCTTAGCCAACAAGATTATAGCTATACAAGCCTAAAGGAATTGACTCATGTCACTAGTATTTGGCAGCTGCATCCATAAATCTGCCACAAATAGTAATTTTCAAGTTGAAAGGCAACTAGCATTATCCTTTTTAGGTTGCTCTTTAATTGTTTTATTGTTGCTGTTGTGCTCCTCTTCCTTTCCATGCATTCATCTCCCATAAATACTTATGCAAACCAAAACAAAAAAAGTTTTATTTAGTTATTACCATCAGGCTCTTTGACAACCACCACCTCTTGATCTTCTTGTCTGTTCTCACTGGATTTCTTGATGTTATCTACTTCCGTCCAATAGTCCTCCAGCTGTAGTTCATCCATAGAATCCTGAGAACTTGATCGATCAAATGGAGGCTTTTCCTTAACTTTGGTGATTTCTTGGTTCATCGTGTACTGGCCATACCTACGACTATAAATTCAAAAGAAAACATGGTTCCTTTTAGTACATGAGGAAGTAGTACGATTTCTAACATATCATAGCACTGAGCTGGCGAATTTGGAAACTCCTAAGTTCTCCTTAATAAAACCAAAGAAATAGTATATATTTTGAAACTATTTACCTTGAGATGCTACTAATTATGTTTGTAGAATGAACAGAATTTTATTCTTTACCAAAATGAGATAATGAAGAACAAGTAGCAATGTGAGAAATCATTTTTCCATTTTCATTTCACTTAATGGGCTTCTTTAAACTAAAACTTTCTTCTTAGAAAACAATAAGTCAAATCTTGATTAGAGGCTATAGGTTAATTAAATTAGGATTGAATTTTACACAATATCTCATATTTATCATTTGTACCTGTAAATCAAACTCAGTCAACTCTTATATAGCAAATTATCTGCAATCAATGAACAAGGTACTTTTTGAATTTCCATTTTATTTTTGGAACGAAAACATATATAGAAGAATGATATATTAAGTTCACTGTTACACTCTACTACAGAAAGCAAGTTTTAATCTACTTATAACTGTACCCATTACTTACGTGTATTTTTTTTAAAATGGTAAAACTTCATTTATTGGAAAAACTCATTATTTGGAGATTCTGAATAAATAGCTAAGAATTAACCTCTTAAACATTTATCTCAAATATCATCTACAGAGAAGAATAAATTGAATAAGTGAAGATATTTTATGAGTTCATGTCAACTACATTTTCTTTATAAGTCATATCTCACCTACTAAAGTTGAATTAAAAAATAAAATACCAGGGGCGGCCTGATGGCTCAGTTGGGTAGAGCGTGAGCTCGATTCCCACATGAGCCAGTGAGCTGCGCCCTCCACCACTAGACTGAAGGACAACAGCTTGGAGCTGGTGGGCCCTGGAGAAATACACTGTTTCCCAATACTCCCCAATAAAATAAATAAATAAATAATTTTAAAAAATAAAAAATAAATTAAAAAACATATATAACAAAAACAGTAAATTCTTGTTTTATATCATTTATATTGAGACGGGGGGGGAAGCCTAATTACTTAAAAGAGGAAAATGATCAATTATTGTGCTTCCCCTTTATATTCAATATTTAAAAAAAACAAAGCAAAACACAATTTGAATAGGGATAATAATAGGTGAACTAGTGTTTTGTAATTCTAATTTCAAATTGCTCTTTTTATCTTCCAAGAAGATGTTAGGAAGAGATGCTTTGCTAGATTGGTTTTACTTACTGCACATATAGAGTAATAAAAAGAAAAGCAATTAAACAAAATTCTTTAATAGTGTGTGAACATTTAAACTGGCCTTTCCTATAATTATTTAAAATAGTCAGAGTTAATGCTACATAAGGGAGAGGGTCACTAAACTCTAGTCAAATCTACCCAGCAATTACATTTCAACTAGTTTCAGTAGAAAAAGTCAAAAACTTAATTGCCTACTGCTGCAAATAAATGTAATATAACTGACATCCTAACTGTAATATGCTAATAAGCCAGTTTTAGTCCTTTAAATCCTCTCTGCCTTGATGACACACTTTAGAAATACTGGTTGCATTAATGAGTGAACAATCGCTGTAATCTCCCCTCAGTAGCAACCATCAGGTGGTGATAGGTGAGTGTTTGTGGCCAACAGGAGGAAGTATAGACATGTTTGTGCGAATCTCTTTCCTCCGTAGACATGTTTGTGCAAATCTCTTTCCTCCAGTCTCCATTGTCCACTGTTTGTCTCTTGCATTCCTTAATTCAAGGGGCACTTCCTCCCTCCCTCCCCCCGACTGTCCTGGTCACATCCCTGTGTCCCCAGCTTGGTCCCCTTCTTTCATCCAAGAGGCCACCATGATATAGTCAGTGTTCTTATTTGAGAGTTTACACTCCTGCTTCTTAAAATGTGAATGAGAAAGCTATCTCTATCTTTAAAATGAAAAACTATATATATATATATACACACACAAACACACATATATATATACACACACATATATATATGTATATGTATATATATTTCTGTGATCAGCAGCTCAACTTATCTACAGGTCACATTCCTTAATTCTGCTTTACGAGGATAGCTAAAGGTAATTTACCGAATGTCTGCCAGATTCATTTTTGGTTTATTTCATGTAAAATATAGAGAGGCCCTATCCTGCTTTTGTTTTCTCTCTCATGACAATGTAAGACTGTCCAGCTTATTCCTACCTCCTATAACCCTTAGCCCCATGGGAGTCCATAATAAGTACTGTGGAATGTGTAAAGTATAATGACTAATGTCAAATAACTTGGTTTCTCTGCTCACAGGAAAGAAGTGCAGTTGAACTTAAAGTACATGAAGCCTTTCACTCCTGAAGGAACGTGTTTATTCTGGCAAGAACTGTCCAGTAAATTTCCATTAAGATAGCATGCGCAGGAAAATGCAAAGGCATGGAGCAACAGCCATGTTTCGTAAATACACCTGCTACATCAAGCCCTGCTTTCAGAACATACACAAAGCAAAAATTTAATCACTTAGTGCTGATGAATCCACTCAATATTTGGACTTTAATAAGATTCAAAAGCCAAATAAGTTTACTGTGATAACCTGAAGAAGATACTGAGTCATGGAAACATGGATTTTTTTTTTTTTTAATCAGTAAACGTTGCAAGAATATATTTTCTCTTTCATATAGAGGTGGGGAACGGGGAGGTGGCAACCAATCAGTGCTAGATTACCCTCCATAGTCAGCATGCCATGTATTTTATATTTTCTCTAAAAATGTAACTTGAACATTCTTTAATTACAGTTTACATCAATAAACATGTCATAATCACTTCAGAATATACTCTATTTTTGAACTCCAGACAGGCAAATGGCTAAAAGGCCAGCCCTTCTTAAAACCGTCCTGGTAAGAGGCCAGTTACCTAGTTTTCCTCTCTTCTGTGTTTATGAATATGTTATATGATACCATGTTCATTCTGCAAATTGGGTTCAAGAACATAAGGCAACATATACTACACATAACGAAGTGCAGAGCAGAAATATTTTATATTTCCAAAATATCCAAGCCAACACACGGTGCTGAAATTGAAGAAACACAGTTTGTACCACAGGCAACCACTAATCACCCCCACCTGACTTATAGGTGAATGATTGTTCTACGTTCTTCCTCACTCCCCCTCCAGAATCCTACGTGCCAATCATCCCATGACCCCCGCTTCAAACACGCTCTCATTTCTCACCTCTTACCACTTTGACGTCAGAATTAAACACTGTCCTCTAAAAGGAGTTATTTCCTACCTAGCTGGACAAGTCATGCTTTCGTGCAGCTAGCATTCCAACACATCTCAGTATATTACCACCTTGACTTTTTTTCATGGGCACTCACATCACCAGCAAATACTAACTTTACAGACTCCTATGGGCCTTCACGAAATGTTCTTCCTTTTTCATCTTGCTACGTAGCATGTTCTCAAGCTATTTATAAAACGTGGGGCTTTGTTTTCCTATTATTTTCCCCAGGTATATCTTATCCTATTTTTCTGTGACCTTTTTTTTCACCTGATTAGTGAATTACAAATGAACTGATATTATTTCAGTGTGTTAGTAATGCCTGTTATTTATTTTGTCACAGAGAATATTAAATTCGTCTGACACAATTTACTCTTCATAAGGAGGTGGAAGTTGCCATGCATTAATTATACTGTGGTCTGCTAGAAAAAAACAGGCTCATTGATGAATCATCCCAGCACCAATGTAGTCGGCGAAATGACATGGACACATGGGACTGAGAGTCATAGCACCAAATGATTCCAGCTGTCTTAACTCTATGATTTTGGAAAATCACTTAACTTCTCTAATCCTAACTTCTCCTAGCTATAAAATGGGACGAGTACCAATAGCCTTGACTGCTTTTGTTTGTTGAATTATCAAATCAGAATTCCTCCTGAAGTGCCTCATAGGTAACCATGAACATTGCCAACATCTGTGAAACTGCTTACTACATAACTGCCCCTCCCATAGTTTAATAAGGTCACCTTTGCCCTCTTCCAAGGTTCAGAGATTTCCTTATGCTCTAGGACAGTGCTCTTAAACCTTTTGGTCTCAGGACTACTTTAGATACTTAATCATTTTCAAGTACCCCTAAACAGCTTTTGCTGATATAGGTTATTATCAGTGTATACTGATAATAAAATGGAAGAAAATAAATACTAATTTATTTAATAAGAATAATAAACATCTTAAGCTAAATTACATTTTCTTAAGAAGAATAAAACTATCTTTCATACCCCCAAAAAAATGTATACATAGTGAGATGAGTAGTATTGGTTCACATTTTTGAAACTGTCTTTAATGTCTGGTTTAATAGAAGACATCTGGATTCTCACATCTGCTGCAGTCAATCTTTAGCGATATCGCATGTCATATACTCTCTGGAAAACTCCATTGTATTCTCATGAGAGAGCAAGAGTGAAAAAGGCCAATAACGTCTTGGTGTTTGTTATAAAAATAGTTTTGATCTCCTAGATCCCTAAAAGGGTCTTGAGACCCCTAGGTGTTCCTGGACCACACTTTGAAAACTGCTGCTCTAGGATTTCCCAAAAACAACACCTAATGGATCTCAAAAAGCACTTTACAATTCTGTGGGCAATGCTCCAGAAAGTGTTATTGAAAGAAACAAACATGCTTTCCTAGTGACTCTTGACCTACTTCTTTGTTTATTTTAGTTTAGTCTTACAGCCTTTCATCAAAACTGGGACTTACTCCAATGATATCTCCATATTTAATTTATACTACAACGAAAAAGAATAAAAATGTCATTTAAAAACCCTTGCCTTGCCAACGTCTTTTATCCTTTGCTTTTATCCATTTAGTATAAGGGGCAGAAGTTTTCTCTAAACCACTTTTGGCCAGTGTATTTGAAAATGTGTATTTCCTTAACGCTCCTTTGTCATTCATACCTCTTCCTACAGCCATCTCAAGGCGGATTTATTTGGAACTAGGACGTTTTTTTGAACTCATTTTTAACTATCTGATCCAATGTCTAATTTTTGTATGTACCTACCCTATCAAGAGTCCTGCCGCTACACTTCAGATCCAGTCTGTCTCCTGGTTCTCCTCATCCAGAAGCATTTCTACAGCCCAAAGTCTGATTTCTTAAAGCCCTTTGATGCTAAGACTTGGTTTTGTTTGTTCTGTTTTCCTACAAGATCCTTTCTTAAGAGCTACACTTTCCTTCATGCCTCTTAGCCTACATTTGTTTCCAATGCAGAAAAAAAAAGGACTGGCTGGGAGATGTGAGACTGAAAAATAAGGTTCAATATTATTTTGTTTTGTTCTTTTTCTAATGTGAAAAAGAAAGTTCTTACTCAGATTATCACTTATTATCAACCATAATGACCAACTATATTTTAGATAAAGCCATATTTACTGACTATTAGGTCTCTGAATGTTAGAGACCTTGACTTCATGTTAGGTCTCTGAATGTTAGGTCTCAGAGACCTTGACATACAGACAGAGCCACGTCTGCAAGAAAACAAGATGTCTGTTGGCCTGCAACTGCAGACAGAGCCAAACTTGCGATAACAGAAAATGCTACAAAACAGTTATTGGCTTACAAGCAGTCAACATTTTCTATTCAAACAATGCGACCCTGTCAGCACAGCCCCTATAAAACCCACCTCACCCCCTCCTTCAGGGCTGCAAGTCTCTTTTAGACATGCATCCTGGGCTGTAGCCATCTTTCGCTCAGCCCCATAAACTTCTGTCTCTTACAATACAAACTTTCCTAACTTGCCTGACAACGCACGTTCCTTTACCAGCTGACCTATCACTGACAGGTACAGCTTCAGAACAATCCTACACCCTAGAGATTTAAACCTATCTCATCATTTTGTAGATGACGTAATGAGGACCCAGGGTTAAATTTCCCCAAAGTAACCCAGCAAAGTGATGGTATAAATAAAGTTACTGTACTCATTTCTTCTTCAGTGGTCATTATTAAATAGACTAGAAAGGGTAGAATTTCCTTTCTTCGCCTCATATACTCCAATCTTTCTGGTTTCTATGGCACATAAGAAAAACCAAAGTGATCCTGTTGACAATCTATAATTAATGTTTTTAAATGACCACTTATATAGAGAGAAAAAAATGCAATCATACCATACCTCTTTAAAATGCATAGGAACCTTTTCCAATGCATTTTTTAAAATATGGTTTGTTCACACTGGGGCATAACTTCAAGTGGACCAGTACTTTTAACAAAACTGTTTTGAAGATGTTTAAAATCTTTAAAATGTCTTAAAAATTCACTCCACTTCATCTACATTCCCTCTATGTTGAAAAAAAAATTAAAAAAACACACATTTATTTCTGATGTGTAGATTTTTCCCTTTCACTTTGGCAGGGATATTAAGGAAGTAATCGCTGCCATCATGAGATGGCACAGCTCTTAATACTCTGTAATGGCCCTGTCCATCAGAATATACTGAATTTGAATGACTATGAAGAGCTGCAGCCTACGAATGACCCAAGTCATTTTTTTCCCTTGGAAGTGAATGCCTGCGATTGTTTAGCTGAAAGCAGTAATTATTAGAAGTGTCTCTGACAACCAGGCAGAAAGAACATTGACAATGCCTGAAGGCAGTAAAAAGTTGATTGCAAAGCACTAGGAGACTGGCCTCTCCACACACCCAGGAGGCCTTCAGAAACCAGCGAAAGTCTCCCTCCTCTCTCCTATCTGACCACATTGCTATAGTTTTAAAAATACGTTAATTTTCACATTTCAAGTAAACTTACTTTTATTTTTTGCATATATTATTGCCTCTTTCATTTGGGGAAGAACAATAAAATTTACTCATTATTCCTTTCAGCTTTTTTTTCTTTAAAAGTCACTTCACATTTGCATAGCACTCGGTAGTCTTTCAAAGTGTCCATGCAATTCAGCAAAACAATGAGCAATGAACTGATTATCCTCTTAAAAACACAACGTTGCCTAAGTGAAGCTGAGAGGAGAAACCCATTACTGACACTGTTGAGAGACAGCTTTGTAAACGTGGCATTATCACTTTTACAGGAAACAGTGGCAAAACCAAATAATACGGGATTATCACTGAAAGAAGAGAGATATAAGCAGTGACCACCACCCAAGTCTAGTAGCAAGAAAAAAGGGAAGGCACAGACAGAAAGGCATGTGGGAGAGTCAGGAGACAGCCAAGGTAAAACTCCCTTCCCTTTCACATACAGACACAGGATACATAAAGGGGAAATTATGGGCTATCACTGGCCACCAGACATAGGTCTGTCCTATTTTAGAACTCTAGTTCTGGGTAGAAGTGAGATCCCCAAATCTCTCTGAGGAGGCAGATTTTCTTAGTGGAAGAGATGATACGTAGCCAAACAACAGCCACGGGATCTTCACGTTAAAATCATTTTCCAAGACAGAAGATGAACAGATCTGCAGTGGGGCTTTGACAGACACTCTCAAGATCTTGGAACACTGGTTCAGAGCATACCAAACCAAACTGCATACGTGCTTCATTCAATTATCTGTCACCACAACTTGTATCCACCTGACACCTTGTACCTGCAAGGTCACCTCCACAACTATTTCCTTTTTTGGTTCTGGTCAGTTGTAGAGCTAGCTGGAGATGACATACCAGCAGCTAGGTTGGCAATTCTAGTTGGATCTGTTTTGCAGTTGTCATTACTCAATTTCATATCTTGGTACCTTTGTCCATGGGGGTTGGAATAAAGACAAGCATTGCCTCCCCTGTTCAGTCTCCCCACAACCCTTACCACATCCTCACACTGTGGTCCTCACAGTTGTCTCTCTGCCACTAAACTGTGTGCTCCTTGGGGCAAGAATCTCTAGTGTTTTTTGTTTGTTTATTTGTTTTTAATCTGGGTATGTACAGCAAACTGCTTGCCATAGCAGATACTTGTGAACTGTTCAATTATTAATTATTGCTGCCTCTGAAACAACCACCTCCTTTTAATTTCTAAGTTTTTTTTTTTAATTTAATTGCACAAAACTATAAAGGAATAAGATAGGGACATGAAAAGTAGACAGTAAAGAATTAGTCATCCAGAAGCCCTAAAAGGTAACTAATAGGTAACTGTTCTATGCCTCTGTAACTCTTGGGTGTATAGTTTGAAAGCAGGCTTCCTGATGAGGGAATAGAAACATACACAAGGGCTGATTTCATATCAGATTGTATCTAATATTAAGTCCAAACAAGTTCTGTCAACTCAATCTCTAAAACAAATTTTAAAATATTGTTGGATGCCCACTATATATTTAGGCACCTTATCAGAGATGTGCTTCCACCAAGCTATTCAAACTTTTACCATTAGATAGATTATAAATGACATTAACACCAAGTATGAGTGGAATTTTCCAGTTCCTCACTGAACCACTGGCCCAGACAACTCTCCAGCATGGGTTTCTAGGTCATGACCTCTCCTTTAGCATCTTCCCTAACACGCTTCAGGCCCTGCAGTGATGCACCATTCCTTCCTCGGTAAGAATTTCACTTCCTCTCTGACTGCCACGCTTACCCACTCACTTCCAACTTGTTCCCCCTGCTCAAACAATCATTTCCACAGATTCAGACCAAATATTTGAGCTTACCTCCATAGGCCATCCTGGGATCCCACCCTCTCCCCTGCTGTTTCTCACAATCCTCCTGGTTTTCACTGAAGTCCAGTTACTGGTCCATTATTAAGGCTGTTCTTTCCTGAGATGGAGCCCAGCTTCCTCACACAACTGTCTATACCTGGTTCTTGTTTCACAGCACTCCTCTGGCTTCAGAGGTAGTTATCAGCATCCAAAATGTTCACCAACCTTATATCCATTTATTTTTATTGCTCTTGACAATTTATTTTTTCCTTTTCAGTTTCAAATTTGTGCTCTTCTTTTTTCTCTGAGGAATCCATCAAGTTCTTAACACATTTTTTGAGGTGAAATAAAGAAAGGGCTTCACCAACGAAGACCAAAAGTCTTCCCAACTTCTCTGATATTTTTGAACTTGTCATTTAAAAGTTCCCTTTCATTCCTTCTATTAGTTCAGATTCTCATCATTACAATTTACCAATATGCCTTAAATATATATTAACAGAAACAGATACATTTTCACCAATGTGCAACTCTCTCACATACTAAACTTAACAATATACTTCAAGACCTAGGATCCAGAAGAGATGTTTAACTGTTGACCAGGAATTTCATTCTGGTTGCTGACTAAATACAAACTAACAAATTATAATTTTCTGATATTCGCCCCCCGCCCCCACTCAATTCATAAAGTAGGTTGCTATTGATTCATAATGCCTGACATAATTTGGGTACTAACAAAATATCTGCCGACATAACACAAAATTATGAACATTAATATTTTTTAACTTAATCTTGGAACAGTACTGAATATAATATTGGTTTTACTTATTTCCAAAGGGCAAACCTCTTGCCCTTCCATAAGATTTTTATAGATATATCTGTGTACATATATATATATATATATATATATATGAACATCAACTTTCTTATGCTAATAGAAACATGGACAAAAGGCAAAATTGGATTCAAAAAAACCTTTTGATAATAACTAAGGCTAAGTAAATGGGCATATTATGGAAGAGACATGGACACTATTATTAAACTCTTCTTGGTTTTTTGTCATCATTTCTTGAAATAAGGTCGAGAAATCATCTCACACTGCTGTGGGGCTATAGAGACATAAAACCAGTCTTCCACCAACCAGCAGAAGGAAGGCCATAGACAAACACCAGGAAAAAAATGTTAAAAGTGAAAGGATATCTGTCTTTACATTATACAAAAAGGGAGAAGATATTTATACATTAATTCAAAGTAATGCTGTTGAATTGTAATAGAAGAACAATTGGAAACAGCAACAACAATGTGTGGAAAATACCTGGATAGGAAAAAAGAAAGCTGCTTCACTTAGGCTTCAAAGTGAAATTTTATGGATCACTCCAAATGACTTTCAAATACTATAATCCTCCACCAATAAATACTGAAGGTCAGGATATATTTTACAAGCCAGGTGTTAAAAGTCAGCTCTAGCGAGGAGATGGAGGGGGTAGAGAAATAATTTCCAGCTAATCAAATAATTTAGTCAAGCCTAGAAACAATTCATCCATGATGTTTTCTTCTAAATGTCTTAAGCAAGTCAGTTGCAAAGTGGAATATATGAATATTACAGGATAATTTTTCCTTTTTAAATGACATTATCTAAGGTTGCTTTTTTCTTAGTATGTTTTAGAATCTAAGTTGACCCAACACAAGACTAATGGGAATGAGAGTAGCCTAAAATATACACGAAATATAAGAAAGAACATGAGAAACTAAAGACAATTTCCAATTGTAAAACACTGTTTGGTGGCGAGGATGTTAAGATTAACATTTGAAGGAAAAACACAAAACAAAAGAAAATCCCACAAAAACAAGTGTTTTCAGTAAAAGCCACTGAGCTCTGTTTAAGAGGGTAGGAACAGGGCTCAGATTGCAGTGACACCTAATGTGACCATGAGGGATGCGGGCAAGGGTTTGATGGAAAGGTGTTATGGAAACCTGCAGGGGGTGAGGGTAGGAAACGCAATGGGTAAAGAAAAACTAAATTAACAAGAAAACATAACCAACGCTATTCCTTAACATTACATCCTCTAGCACAGTTATGGACACACAGAGCTCTGGTAAATGCCACGCACAGCCACATCAAATTCTGGAAGGATTTAATCTCCAAACTGGAAGTGTATGTAATTGTCCTAGTTTAATTCCTATCCTGGTCATTTTAGGAACCCCTGAGTCTCAGGCTTATCACCAGGCTTATACTCGCCTACTGTTTACCGGTTGCTTACATGGGACAGCAAAATTCCCATGGAACCAAAAGCAATCAGGGATTTGGTTCCAAAATGCCATTCCATGTGGGAATTGAAACAGGTTAAGAAGTCCACAAGAAGTTAATGCCCTTGAGAGTTCTCTCCCTAGCCACCACCAAGGCTGTTGGCACTCTATAAAAAGCCGATGCCTAATCGATGTCCAGCTCATGCATTTCCACCTCCAGTCCCCAGTCTCTCGTTGCCATCCCACTTTCTCCCCTTGGTGTTCCTCATTGTTCCATACCTGGATTCTCCTTTCTTCCCATTCCCTACCAATGGAACGAACAATCTAGGCTGATTGATTTCTACCCCCCCAGCCACCCACCCAAAATGGTACCTGCTGGATCACCTTCCTGAGCCCTGCCTCCTGCACTGGCCAAGGGTCCTGTGACCTGGCATCCCAGCCAGGTCTGGTACCCATGCCCCTCTCCTTGCCAGGTGGAGAGGTGGAGGAACCAACTGTTGTCTCAGGAAGCTAACATTGCAGAAGATATTAGCCAATGAGCTACTGAAAAAAGAAAGGAGTCTCTAGAAACCAGAACAGAGTCTAAGATCTAAAAGGAGAAAGTGAAAGGATTAAGAGGATATAGCACGTCCAGAGCAGAAGGTAGTATCTGTGCATTTGTTACCAAAGCCATGGCAATCAGGGTGGATGGTGGCATCAACGATGAACTTCCTTTACTCTCTTGCCAGGATAAGTCTTCAGAAAGACATAGGTTTTCACTCTACAGTAAAGACCCAAGACGAAGAACTTTTTTTCTGTTCTTTGTTTTCTTTCTATTTATTTATTTATTTATTTATTTATTTATTTATTTTAACTCAGGTGTTTGAGAGCCAACTATTGACTTCTCAACTCATAAAAGAAAGGATTTCAGTTATTTTCTGAAGCTGGTTCTATGAAGTAAAATTCATAGCTTTTATAATAAATATTTGGGAAACTCTAAGCATGTGCCAACCAATCTAATACAGGAATGTTAATTTCTTAATAACAGCTTTGTGAATAGAAAGTTTCACTGAACAACAATCTCTACATTTATTTACTAGTTTTCCTTCATTACGGATATTGGTCAGAATGCTGTATTTAAGTTTTGTTTTCAAAAAATCATTGTGGTTCTGGTTTAACAATGCAATTAATCCACGCAATGAAGTTTGTTTTCCATTTCAAGTAATAAAGTACACACTGGAAAGAATACTGGAATTGGAGTGAAGTCAATACTTTAATGTTTGGGTGAAGTAATGCTATAGAGCTTGGGTTCTTGCTTGTTAATAAACAGATAACCTATGATTATACATTCATATACATATACTAATGACTCATGCATTCATTCAACAAATACTGACTCCTCGTTAATTGCAAGGCACTATGTTGATGTTCAAAGTCCAAGGAAGCACAGGACGTCACCTTTGACCCCCGAGAGTCCACATTCTAATAGGGGAGATAAATCATGTCATGTAGAATAACAATCCTGGGCAGCATTGGCTTCAAACTACATGAACGATACAGACAGCAGGTGCTGCAGTGCTCGCTTCCACTTAAACAGAGGCAGACACAGATGCCAGGACGTGTGAAAAATGTTTGTAGCACAGTAAGAAGAGGTTAAGAAGGGAAATTCCAGGTTCTTGCTATACCTCATTCTAATTTTATAAAGCTCTCCCCAGAGCCAAGAATGTCTTCCTGTTATTTGATTCAACTTTACTTCCCTCTAATTTAAGCCCATTTCCTCTAAGCAAATAAAGAATTAATCAGTGTCTTTTTTATATTAACCCCTTTGCTGGGAATAGCTTTAAGTCAGTCCTTTACCATACCTTGAATTGGCCAATGAATATCATTCCTTTATGTTTTCCTCCTATCATTTAAAAAGTGGTATCTTAGAAATACACCCTATTAGTATCCATTCTTAATAGCACCTGAATCATGAAGAGCTACGTACCTACAGGTAACTGCATATTTATCTTTGATCTGAAAATTTCCCTTTGGGCCTTTTTCAGATGGCTTTTGCTCTGCAAGCTGATGTTGGTTTTAGAAACAAGACCTGTTTAGGCCCATGTGGGTGGTCCTTGGCACAGACACCAAAGTTAGACACCTAATCATAAATGGTTTTTTTTCCTTCCGCACTAAAGAAGTGAGCGCTGTTATTAATGGTTTCCCGTGGTTCTGCTTTCTTTTTAAAAAAGCCTTTGCTCATCATCTGCATTAATATTATGCTAATAAAACTAAGGGATGCTAACTAATTCAGTCTCTTCAGTAGTAACTAAGGATCAGAGAAGGGGGAGTAATTTGCATATTTTCATGATTGCAGTGAATTGCCATTTAAATATTTATCACTATTTTTAAAAAAAAATAATAATACACGTTGGACCAGCCTGGGCAGAAGTCATTTCTGCAGAGGAACCATCTAAAACCCAAGTATTTCAAAAGACATTCTGTTTCTAAGTGTGAATCTCAGATCCAAACACAGGGTAACCATCTGCATCATAAATACATTTCTGTTTCACTCTGCAAAAGGAATTCACTTACTGTTGAAGGCCACTCACTTCCACTTCTGAATGCTTATTCCTCAAAAAGCTTCCAAGTATTATGAGAACAATGATTAAAAGAGGATCTCTCCATCTGCACTGCATTAGGCTGCAAGACAGCCCCTCCTGCAGAAAGAGCTTTTGCATAATTCATTGTGCCATTTTAAACCCTAATCAGTGAATTGCAATAAGCTATGGAGGAAACACAGAGGAGAGAAGAGAGACTGACATTTATTGGCTACCTCCTAACACTCACTTTGGGCAGTGTCCTCTTCATGAATCATAGTGTATGTCCTCTCACCTTATCTCCAGTAGGTTCTTAATCACGCCTGAAGCGCTGTCATCATTCTTAGGCCGTACTAACGTCCCAAGAAAGAGTATTTCTTAGATTATTATCACCAGACAGTGTAGGAAAGAAAATTCTACTTGGAGACAGAAGAACCTGGGCTATCTCCAGCTCTATTTTTCATTGTGTGAGCATGACAGATACATTCACCCTACAAAAGGAAGGATAATGCCTCAAGTCCCTTCCAATTCTAAAAATTATACAACTCTAATCGGTTCACACTGATTTTTCACCTGGAAAGCCTTAACGTAGCCTGCCACTTTGCCTTAGTGTTGCATTTTTCAAAGAAGGGGAAACTAATGTGAAGAACGGCCTCTCTGTGTCTCTCACTTGCCCCTCAACCACAGCAGCATTGCTTTGATTCGTTATTTGGAGATCCATTTAAGAATGCACTGGAAAAGGATGCTACGACTAATTAGAAAATCAGAAAAACAACTGCCTTAGGCATCTCAAGTATAAAAAAAAAAAGCACTTTTAAAGTTATAGAATCCTTAAGCTTTAAACACTGAAAAATTAATTAAGCAGATGGTTTTAATGATGATACCCAATGTATGTGATTTTGAACCAGCAACAGCAGTGAGAAACCATGTGGGCAGCAGGGTTGAGAACGTGGATTGCAAATTTTACACTAAAATTTTTCACTTGCCATTTCTATAACTCCCTAGGGCACAGTAAAAATAAATGAATTGAAAATCATTTTCCATTGTATAGTTATAGGTGATAGCAACGTATAGGTGATGTCATAGGATATGGTAAAGTTCCTGAGATTTAGTTTGATAGTTCAGTCAGAATCAAAAGAATCATTTCAAAAGGCACTACAACGTGAAGAACTGAATTCAATTGTGGTATCTTCACATGACTTTATTTTTAAATCAGTAACTCACAGTAATTGAGAACTTCACCCAACTCGTTAAATAATTGACAGAATCCTAGCACAACTAGACAGTGACAGGAAACCTTCCTGAGTTGTTTTGAATGTGACAGTAAATTGTTGTTTTACAACAGTGCTATCCAACTGAAATAAAGGCAAGCCTCAGAAGTGATGAGTTCCATTTGGACCCGCTGAATGTGAAACATGGTAGAGACCCTTGGGTGATATCAAGAGCTCACACCATCTTATACAAGATTCATTTGTCTACCTCTGTGTCTTAACCAATGGCTGTGGGTTCACAATGAATCCCATGACCAGGACCAGCAACATCAATATCAAGCCTGTCAAAGAGGCAGAATCTCAGACCCCACCCCAGATCTGCTGAATACTGATCTGTGTTTCACCCAGATTCTCAGGGGTCTCCTATGCACGGGCAAGCCATCAGCATATACTCAGGTGTGACGGAGAGCTTCCTCACAAAATAATAATAATAACAACAATAACTTTCAATAGAATAAAAGAATATGTGTGGTGAGGAGTAGGGTTTCATGTTTGGAATTAAAATAATCATCACAAAGGTAAACAAGGGCTGTCTTTTCTAAAGTACATGAAATAAAAACTGAACCACAAAGAAAAAGGAAGAGGAGGAAGAGAAAAAGGCAACAAACCCTTTAACAATAATGAAAGAAACACAATGGGGAATCCACATTTAAGCTAAAAAGAACTTCTATTTAGGTTTCAGATAAACTCATGTTAATGTTCCTGAATATTCAAGGACGCTGAAATCAAATTTGTTTCTCAACAAACAAATTTGTTGTGAGTGGAGGCAGAATTAAATGGAAACTTTAAGGCCTGCTGGGGCAGAGGTCAGCAGTATCAGAAGGCCCGGATGCTAGGCCTTTTCCTCCAGCTTCACCAGGCTTCACCAGGGACAGCTTCTCACCTCTGCACACCACGGTCTTCCTAGGTGTATAATGAGAGGGCTTGAAAACAAGACATTCTCTTCTAAGGAGATTTCCAGCTATGACTGCCTCTGATTTAAATTGGTAGTAAAGTGAGATTCATTTGTTGCCTCCAAAGACTCCCTGACAACAACACGAAAAACGTTCTGTTCCCCACCCTCAGCCTATCCCAACCACCTCATGTAACCAGCTCACCTAGCGAACAACTTTCCTGAAGTTTTATTCAGAATCCAACAGCTGTGCAGAGCTGATTTCAAGTCCACCCAGCGGTCTTCTGTGTCTTCTGTTTCCCAGGTGACACTGACGTCGCTGTCCCAAGTTGCCACGCACACACCCAGAAGGCTGAGGCCTTGCAACCAAGAGCCCCTCCCACAACCTATACAAGCCGCTGCTCCCTAAGGTGCAAGACCTTCTGAATGCTTCTGGCTACTTGTCAAATGATTAAATACCATTTTGCATAATTACCACTCCATGTAAAAGCCTTAAAATGTTTTATTTTTAATCTGGTTTTACTGCAGCTCACAGAAGCAAAGCCGGGAATAGCAGGCTGTGCTTTTATGTGGGGAACAGTGCACATGAATACAAATATGGCAGAAGATGAAAGTGCAGAAGGGACAGGCTGCTCTTTCAGTAGCGATGGCAGCCCAATCTGAATGGCCCATCAGGGCACGATGCCTACTTCGGCTCCTGGGAACAAATGCTCAGTGTAAACCCGCACTCTCCTTTTGAAGTGGGTGCAATTTGTCTATTGCCATCCTCTTGCCTTCAATTATGCTCCACTATGGATCTGGAGAGGTGTTTTGTTCTTCCAGCGCAGACGCCCTTCACAGTAGCATGTGAAAGCTACTAAAGCATCTTATGTAACAAACTCTTCCCTCCACAGCAAAGCGGCCTCAGATGGTTGCTTTTCAGTGATCCCAGACCCACAGGCATAAGCCTTCTTTCTGTTTCACTGTGCAAGGGGTCAGACACATCTACGTACCAGCCGTGTATTCAAAAGTTAACTCTTTAGTCAGCATCAGGGTAGCTAGAGCTCACACCCATCTTTACACAATTCATCTGTCTTTACCTCTGCACCTTAATCAATTGGTACCATTCAAACAGAGGCACACTAACCCTGCCAACCATTATTTCCAACACATCTCAGTTCTTACATAGAAACTGAAAAGCCCCAAATCTGCTGGAAAGGGGGAGAAAGTCTCATGCTGTATGTCAAGTGTAAATGTTAACTGAATTAAATTTTCATTATCTATACATTAGTTATTCCATTATAAGAATACAAGGAGCATTTGATAATTTGTCCGGAAAGTGACAACAAGACGATGAGGTAGTTACAACTATTATCCCCATTTTAAAGATGAGGAGCCAGGCTTAAAGAAAGAAATCAAATGGGCTAGGAAAGCCAGGACACAACCCAGGCTAAGAGGCCCCAGAACACATGCTCTTAGTCTCTACATGATAAAAAGCCTTTGACACCTGTCCTCAGAAAAGGTAATTCAAGTTATGATGGAGTTTAGAGGCGGAATGAGCCTCAAGATCGCTAAATCACATCATTCTTCACCTGTCTGAGCCTCACCACTGGCTCCTGAGAAGAATGCAGCAAATCAACTATCATTATCAATGTGCTTAAAGACATAAGCGATACATACAAACAGTCTAATCCCTGTCTCTCTCTGACAACACAGGCTTTTATTGTTTTAAGAGACAAAGAACCAGTTTCAAGTTCTGCACAAAACCCTCTGTATCCCTCTGTATTCTATATGCCTCATAAAGTCCAGCCCTTAATTATTCAAATGTGAACATGGCAGAGTAGACAAATTGGGTGATTTCCCCAGTGACATACAGGTAGTTCACTGCTGCGCCAAACCTCTAAAAAGGTTTCTGATTCCCAGTCAGTAAATAGCATGACCAATACCTTCCATTAGGACAGATGGTATTATGACACAGAAAACACATTACTCTTCAACTTTATCACCAGGGTAATACAGACAGGAAATAAATACTCTTTTGTTGATAATTATATTCCTTCTGTAAACTTTGAGAACCTAACCCACTGATCCTTAGGCTAGTTTAAAGGACAATTAACCACAGTGGTATCACATACATTCGCCAATATATTCCCACCTTTGAAACTAACTCCTTTGGAAAGAACAGGGCTATTAATACTAAGACTTCAGCCATCACAAGCTGGAAACCTGCAGGCTAGATCTGGCTGGCAGAAATGTTTGTTTGGCCAGTAGAGTATTTCAAATATTTTTAGATCGGCTTACCACGTTTTTCTCTTCTAACACATTTCTGTCTGTAGGCAGCAGGTACTGTGAAGCTGGCCCCTGTGAACGGGGAATATAATTTTTGATCCGTGGCGGGGAATCCACATATATGGCCGACTTAAGTTATAAGTGGATTTTTGACTGCATCTCAACCCCCACATTGTTTAAAGGTCAACTGTACTTCTCTTTTCCTATAGTTCTCACCGGCACTACCTGAATGTTACGTGATCTGCCGGTCCCTGTGGTCATCTGGCTTATAGCCTCTGCATTAATATTATGGCATTAAAACAACATGACCCACTATATCAAACCCATCACCAAAGATGGATACACAAATTCTGCATCAGAATAGGGCTCACTTTGTCTAGAAGGAATTTAATGCAGCAGAGTGTGGGGGCATAGGACTGAACGGGGAGATCAGGTATCTCGATTCTGGTGCTCCATCAACAAATAGCTATATTACTTAGATCAAGTCACCTAACCTCGATGGAACATGGTTATTTTTTCATTTGTAAAATAGGCAAGGTGGACAGGCTACTTAAGATTTTTGGGGTTTTTTCCCCCCACCAACTGAAATATCCTGATATGTTTCTTACTCTAATTGTGTACAAATACAGGAATTTTACCAGACAGAGGGACATTAGTGAAGGGGGGAACGTGAGAGATTTTAGGAGTCATATAGAGTAGAATTTGCTACATGGTTCCAGCATTTTACATGAAAGTTATCTAAAAGTTTTGGAGCCTCAGTTTCCGCACATTCATTCATTTACTCAAAATGATTTATTGAGCACCTGTTATGTATCAGATACCTTCTAAATGCTTGGGATTTAGTAGTGAACAATAACAACAAAAAAGTCCCTGCTCTCATGAAGTTTACATTCCAAGGA